>NC_139352.1:83729017-84179017 GCF_055883805.1 Amblyomma maculatum
ATGGGGAAAGTATAAAACCATTATACTGTACCGATAGGCGACTTCAATGCCAAGCTAAGTTGAAAGCAAGCTGGAGACCACGCAGTGGGAAAGTATATCACAATTGGATTAAGAAATAGCAGGGGGGAGTTACTAGTTGAGTTTTGAACGCAATAACTAACGAATCACGAATACCTTCTTCAGCACACGGAAAAACGGAAAGTGGACATGGAGAAGCCCTAATGGGGAGACCAAAAATGGAGTTGATTTCATATTGCGTTCTAAACCCGGTATTATGCAGGATGTAAAGGTAATCGGAAAGGTGCAATGCAGTGGCCACAGGATGGTAAGGTCTCGAACTAATCTGGATTTGAAGAGGGAGCGGAACAGATTAGGGAGGAAGACGTCAATCAACAATTTAGCGGTAAGGGGAAAATAGAAGAATTCAGGCTCTTGCTGCAGAATAGATACGCAGTGCTAACCGAGGAAGCCAGCATTAGCCTAGAAGCAATGAACAATAATTTCAGAGATATCATTACTGAGTGAGCGGTAGAAGTTGGCGGTAGGATAGTTTGAGATGATACCGGTAAGCTGTCAAAGGAGACGAAATATTTGATTAAGAAGCGCCAATGTATGAGAGCCTCCAACCGAACAGACCGGATAGAACTGGCAGAAATATCAAAACAAATCAATAGGAGCAATGTGGCCGACATAAGGAAGTATAGCATGGGGAAAATTGATCATGCTCTAAAGAACGGTAGTAGCTTGAGAGCGGTGAAGAGAAAATCAGAAGTAATTAAAAATCAGATGTATGCGCTGAGGGACAAGGCGGGCAATATCCTTACTAACATGGACAAGATGATCAAGGTAGACGAGGAGTTCTATACGGACCTCTACAGCAGCCATAGTAATCAGGGCAGAATGAAATTTGCTGTAATGAAGAACAATCAGACGTTCCGCCAGTAATAAAGTACGAGGTTAAGAAAACATTAGAATCCATGAAAAGGGGGAAAGCAGCTGGAGAGGATCAGGTAACTACAGATTTGTTGAAGGACGGAAGGGATATCGTGCTAGAAAAACTGGTCACCCTGTATACGCAATGCCTGAAGGCATCGAAAGTACCGGAATCACGGAAGAACGCTAACATTATCTCAATTCATTAGAAAGGGGACGCTAAGAACTTGAAAAATTACAGACCAATCAGCTTACTATCAGCTACGTACAAGGTACTTACCAAGGTAATCGCCAATTGAAACAGGATGACCTTAGACTTTATTCAACCAAAGGATCAAGCAGGATTTCGGAAAGGGTACTTTACCATTGATCATATCCACACTATAAACCAAGTAATAGCAAAGTGTTCGGAATATAACCAGCCCATATAAATGTATTCATTGACTACGAGAAAGCATTTGATTCAGGGGAAACCTCAGCGGTCATGCAGGAATTTCGAGATCAGGGTGTAGGTGAGCTATATGTGAAAGTGCTGGAAGATATCTATATTGGCTGCACAGCAACAATAGTTCTGCATAAAGAAAGTGATAAAATTCCAGTTAAGAAAGGTGTTAGGCAAAGAGACAGAATCTCCCCAGTGCTATTTACAGCTTGCTTAGAGTGTATTCAAAGGGATATAATGGGAGCAGTTAGGCATCAGGATCGATGGAGAATATTTCAGTAATCTGCGATTCACTGATGACATTGGCTTGTTAAGTAACTCACGGGACCAACTGCAACTAATGATAAATGATGTAGACAGGAGAAGCAGAACGGTAGGCCTAAAAGTTAATATGCTGAAGACTGAAGTAATGCTGAACAGCCTGGAAAAGGAACAGCATTTTAAAATATGTAGCGAAGCTTTGGAAGTGGTAGACGAATATGTCTACTTAGCATAGGTAGTGACCGCAGATCCGTACCACGAAAGGGAAATAACTAGAATACGATTGAGATGGAGCGCATTTGAAACGCACTCAAACGTTATGACAAGACGTTTACAGGCATAACTCAAGAGAAAAGTGTATAACAGTCATTCTACCAGTACTGACCTACGGAGCTGAAACATGGAGGTTAACGAAAAGGGTTCTACTTAAGTTGAGGACAACACAGAGGACCATGGAACGGGAAATGGTAGGTGTAGTGTTAAGAGATAGGAAGCGTTTAGAGTGGGTCAGGGAAATAACTCAAGTTATTGATATTCTAGTCGAAATTCAGAACAAGAAATATGCACGGGCAGGGTATGTAGTTCGAAGAGAGGATAATCGATGGTCTCTACGAGTAACTAATTGGATTCCGGGGGAAGGTAAGCTTTGCAGGGAGCGGCAGAACATTAGGTGGGGGGATGAGATTAAGATATTAGCAAGGGTCAATTGGATGCAGCTAGCACAGGACCGGGTTAATGGGAGGAAAATGGAAGAGGCCTTCGCCCTGCAGTTAGTATAGTCCGACTGATGATGATGATGATGATGATACTGCAGCGTGCGTTCAAAGAAGAGCGAAGAAATGGAGAAGCAGCAGCTCTGATCTTCCCGCCGACGCGGCCGGCGCGGCAAAAATCATGCAGCACTGCTGCCCATGGAAGCATAAATTGAGGTGACAAAATGTGGAATCGCATTCGGGGGTGCGCTCGAAAAAAAAAATGCCTTTTTGTAAGATTTATTTAGGTGGAATAGGCTGAGTCAGCAAACTTACGGACAAAACACCGAAAGTAAGAGTGAAGTACCAAGAAACTCCTAAGCTCTTTCAGCGATTTGGGCATCTGGACACAGCTGACAGGCTCAATCTTCAGAGGGTAAGACTTTTCGACCAGATTTAGAACAACGATTTGGCGCTCACCAAAGCAGCGCTTCTTGAAGTTCGGCATGCGGCCGCCGCCGCTCAGTCCAGTCAAGGACAAATGCTAAATTTTAATTATGTTTTGCCATCCGCAGGGAACTCTAAATTACATTTGCTGATAAAATCTGTACACATCCTCTACGGTGCCCTTGATTACGTGTCCAGCATTATAGTCTCCGTACATCCATGGTTCCAGCACTTCGCTGCGCTGTTCAGTCTATGCAATGCAGGTCTTGCCAGGCGCTTGTACTCTCTCTGCCACGTTGGAAGAGAAGAAGGCCGAATACGCTCGGAGGAATCCCTATCTATGGGCGTGTGCCATCTGATGTAGGGTTAACGTCAGCAACAACAAACAAGTTCGCTTGACTCTCTGCTCTCTCTCTCTCTCTTGACGTGCAAATCAACCTATCCCATTCGCAACAATTTTCGGTGGAGATCGGCTGGGTACGCCGTCCTGTATCCGCCAGCCTTTCGTTGCAGCCTTGGTTAACTAATTTGCCACCACTCCGAACAAAAGGCAGGGTACCCAGTGTTTGGCCACTCCATCGAGAACCTCACACGTTTACCAGCGAACCCGAGGACGACGTTGAAGACTGGCTATCGCTTTATCGACGTGTCAGCAAGTATTTACAACTGCACTTCAGAGTAATATCGTCTTCTTTCTCGCCGGGATCATTCTGATATGCGCTGAGAAACATGACAGTACCCTCACCATGTGGCTTTGGTTTACGGAAGGAATTACCACGTGTTTTGACGACGTTTCAACCAAGAAGAGACTGAAAACCTCACGAAAGACCTATGCTCCCGGATGAGATACATAAGAAATATATCGAGGAAGCACTCAGCCAAGTGGCTGGCCATCCCGCATATGTCTAATAAGCAGGAGGTAGATCACTTTCTGAAAGGGGACTAGGAAATGCTCATGGCTTCCTCGCCATGAAAGAAAACTGAATCCGCTGAGTATAGTATGTGATGAGTGTTGTGCATTTGAGGCACTTAAATTGCGACGGACCTTCTCGAAGTTTGGTCGCCTATTCAATGTCACAGGCGTTGACCTTATTGGGTCTGATGATATAGCCTTCCTGGTTTGGCGGATCGTGCGTGAGGAGTTGACTCCTCAGCTTCAGGGTACGTGTAACGCAATCATGCCTGTCACCAATGCTTTCTGCGGCAACCACGTATGGAGCAGCTCACTCCTTAAACTCTACACGATTAGGATGAGCCGCGCAACACTTGTGGCACAGACGAAGAGGTCCTCGATTTTTCTTGCCCTTCGACATGAGCCCGCCAGTACCCACACATGCAATTCTGACTGAATCCCTTCGATGCGCGTCTCCGAGTCTTATCAGCATACGCAGGCTCCTGTATACCACTACAACGCCCGAGACGCGCCGGTCTGTTGCAGTTGTGGCCGGTGCAGAAACGCCTCCCGCAATTTTCTGCAATGTCGATTGGCGCAATACACCGTAAGATGCCCTTTCCGCTTCCAAGTCGACGCACAGGGGCAACCACCTACCCCTCTGCGCCAGTCACTTTTTTCCTATAATGACCACGCCGAGCTTCATGATTCCGACCGTAGCATCGCTCCACCTCCGATGAGAACAGGCCATTCATCGTCGCCTCGACGCCGGTTGATCCCACCCCCACGGGGAAACTGGCTGGCGCGACCGACGGATCCGAAGACGCCGGATGCTTAACTTTGCCCGTGCCTCTTCCCATTGATATGTTGAAGGATATGTTGAAGAACAAATTACCTGCGTGTGTGAACAATGATAGAATATTTGTTTAGACACACAACGGTGTCGCTGTCTGTGATTACACTTTCGTTTAGTAATCGCCTGGAACAGAAAGTTAGGTCTGTGTGGGACCGGGTCATCGCTTTTTGGGTAGTGGGGGTGAAAATTGAACTGGGGTTGGGGGAGAGGGCAAAAATTTCATGGCTGAATTGGTAGTGCTCGCACTTGCCACGCGTGACGTCAATCTAGGCACAGGCATTTTGCGCGAGTGTGGTGCTACAGTAGACATTGGAGCCGGAAACATTTCTATGGGGCGAGACATATGCTGTCTGCGTTAGTCGCAGATCCACCCCAGGGTTGGGGCGGCTAGCTTTATCTCACGCATGATGCAATCATCTGAACGTAGAGGTGCGCGGCGAAAAAACTACAAAGGGACAGCACAAGCGACTCGCGAAAACTTACAACTAACTTCATTTTTAACCTTCGTCATCATCAGTGACTCAAACAATGAACATCAATCGTAAATAAACATAAAAAAAAGAACGATTTACAAGCATTTGACAGGTGTCACACCGCCCTTCTCTTTTTGTGCTGGTAGAAGCCCCTTTTCTTCCCCAGTCGGTACGACTGAAGGAGCGCCCACATAACCACATTTATCTGTGATCAAATTAATTGAAAAAATGTCTCACAGCTCTAGTGTAACTTCGGCCGGCTTGCACGATAAAGTCCGAGCTAAGTCCAGACTTGAACGGTGTCTTTTGTAAGACCAGACTTATTTAAGACGGCTCGGCCGAACGCTTCGGCTCGGCTCGTGTTCACCAGAGTGGCTTCGCTGAACGCCCTCAGCAACCACTTGGAGCATTTCACCTCGTAACACTACCTTAAACCGTTGTCTACGGATTTTACGCAGCGCAAGACTGACGGAATGTTTACATCTTACAGCGGGGACAGGTTCAGCGCGTCCCTGGATTTCCCTAATTTCTCTACTTAGGTACCTGGCTTCCTTGTGCCTTAACTAAGACGGCACTAGAGTCGTAATCGTGCAAGCGACTTATTCAAGTCAGGACTGAAGCCCAGTCTCGACTCCATTCTTAAGCGGCCATGCTAGTGGCCTACATTTTTTAGGCTCAGTTAAGCCTGGACTTAGCTAAGACAGTCTTAGGATCATTCCGTGCAAGCTGGTTTCTTGATCGCAGCAGGATAGACATTCTCTCAAACAGGGGTTCACGCTTATGCCTTCAGCAATGCGCTGCCAGGTTTTCAGTAGTGACCTGCAGGATGTTATTATGCGCTCGCAACCTTAATTTCGTTGATGCACTTACCGGAGTGAACCACACAGGCCGAACCACAATAGAGTGCTATCGTGTACACTAATCCCTCGACACAGGCCACAAATTCGTTTTGGTGCTCGGCATCGCAAGATCATTCTTTGGTCCCGTTTATCCGGTCGCAAAATTTTGTGCACATGCTTCTAATCTTTTTAGGCGCAACAAATACGACACGTAATGCCTTTCTGCCACTTTTTTCAGCCAAGCGAAGAAACATGAACATAGTGAAAAACTACAGGCCTTTTGTTCCTTTCCTTCCCGTTTTTCGCTTTTCCTTTCACAACAGACCTCAGCTCCCTTTCAAGATATGCTTCTGCATATTCCTTTTTTGAAACATTTATACAAAACCTGCAAAATACGAAACAAAAAAAGACAATGTGATTGCGTTCTTACAATAGATGACTGTAGTGCTACCCAACGTGTTTTCAACGAAATGCACGCGCTCGCCCTCTCGAGGAGACAGGCGAACACCATTGTGAGCATAACCTTGTAAATACGTCGGCACGTTCTACAGTAGCGTGGAAACCGCGCGTCACCATCTTCAGTAAAGGATAGGCAGGCCACCGGCCACAATTTCAGATGCACAGCTGAAATATTACTGAGGCAAAAAAGAAACGAGAAGCAGATAACCCGTGTAGCTTAAGGCCGTCTTTGTTTTGTGTATTTGTATTATTGCGCAGCCAGTCGAACTGAATAGCTGCTGCTTAGGTGGACGCAGTTACCGTGCTCTTCTTTGATTGAAAGCAGGGTTAGGAGCGCCACAATATGATAGTGCATCACAGACAGGCACATTGCATTTCTCCTATTTCACGGGCTATCTTGAAATGCTAAAAGAACAGTCCGGTTTAATCACGGTTAAACCAAATGTAAAGTGAAAGCTAGCCTCGCAGACCATTATGTTCTTGTGTTTCAGCAGCTCGTGCCACCTTCTACCTTTCCTATATTCTTTTCAGCAGTTCTTGTTCATTAGTCTAATAATCAGGGTGCGCAGACCGTAATGCAGGACTGCGCCGAAGTCTGCCTAAGAGCGGAAATAGCGAAAGCCACTTTAAAGGACGGTTTTAATTAGCTGCATCGTCATTGTCATTGTTACTATCATCAATATCACTGTCTGCATTTTAACCCTGTGGTTGGCGCATGATTAGCATCAGTTGCTTATGCATCCCTGAACTCAACAACAACATCATCATCATCATCATCATCAACAACAACAACACTAACCGCATCGTCATTGTCGTCGCTACTATTATTTCAGAAGAACGGAAATCTGAGCTAGTTGGCGCATTGCAAGATCAAAATACAGCGCGGCTACTTGGGACAAACAGAAAGGAGAATAACGGACAATCGCTGATTTAGAGAGGAGAATAACGGACAAGCGCTGTTTTAGAGAGGAGAATAACGGACAAGCGCTGTTTTAGAGAGGAGAATAACGGACAAGCGCTGTTTTTAGAGAGGAGAATAGCGCTTGTCCGTTATTCTCCTCTCTGTTTGTCCCAAGTAGCCGCGCTGTTTTTTGATCTTACTATTATTTCATACGCTAGGAAAGGAGAACTGAGATCTGTTTTCTACGATCCTGCCGTGGATTAGTAGTTCGCGCGCTCGGCTGGAGGTCCGGGGGATAGTGGTTCGATGGCCGGTAGAGACAGATTTTTTTATTATAGCCACACGTTGTCCTCTGGCTGCTGGAAGGTCAACCATCGCTGACCTTGGACCGAGGTGGCACATTGAAGCTTCAACATCAGAAGGACCACATATGAAATGCGAGGTCGCCTACTCTTGATTTGAACACAGTTGCGGCTTTCAAAATGTCATTGCGTCCCACACGGCTGAGAAATGAAGGTGTCAGGCCCTGCTATAAACGCGGCCTCCCCGTCGCTCTGTGCTTGTGCCACTACGCTTTTACATGCGGCCGGGCCGGACGAAATGCTGATTTGAAGAGCGCAACTGCTTTCAAATCTAGAATGGACGACCATGTACGTTGGCAAAAAAAAAATAAAAAAAAGACTAAGCTGTTCGTGGACTCTCTCTAGAAATACTAGAAACACACTCGTAAGCTTAATATTCACATACAAAATTCATCGTGTAATGAATTCATTAGGTGATAATGTTTGCCATGTGCAACGGGCTACGTCATTCAACGCTTTAGTAACCTTAAAGCATTACGTTTAACTACCGCAGATGATAAAGCTCCTAAAATATTCAGGGAAATGCCTAAGCCTCATTACGTGCAGAAAGGCGAAAGCATTTTGGCTATCCTGCTGTGATCCTTGGAACGCTCCTGATTTCTCGAGCGAGAGAGAGAGAGGTAAAGAACGAAAGGAAGATAGTCTCTTTGGACACCTAGAGAGAGTGACAGAGAAAGACAAAGCCAGAGGACACTCTCTGTACCTCTCTCTCTCACTCTATATTACTTATCTCTAGAGGGAGACTATCTCTCTCTTTCTGTACTGTTTCTGTAGAGAGAGGGAGGGGAGGATGAGAGCGGTAGAGGGAGAAAGAGAGAGAAGAAAAAGAGGGGAGAAGGAGAAGGACAGAAAGGAACGAGGGAAGGAGAAGGAGGCAGATGAAGAGAGAAAGGATGAGTCTCTTTCTCATCACTGATTATCATTATCTATAACTATCGGCCAGTATATCACAGAACCCCACCAATATCCCACGGAATCTCGCGCACAGTTTCTACGCACACGTTCTGCGGACGTCACTCATGAGATGTTAGAGGCTTTCGCCCTAACACTTTCGGCGACTCTTCATCAAACATTTCTTTTTTTCTTTAAACAGCTGGTCTGTAGCAGGGGCTTCATATTCTAATACATATTCAGTGTCAACAGATTGCAGCAGAAGTTAAATCATTTGTTTAGGAAAATTTGTCTGCGGGTTAGGGGCGGGGTCAGTCGTATCCTCAGTAGGGGACTCCGCAAGCTGTAGTCAGTTCAGTTCAGTCGTTCAGTCGTGCCCGACTCTTCGTGACCCTATGGACCATTTCACGCCACGCTTTCCGGTCTCTCACTATCTTCCTAACATCACATAACTTCATCTGCAGTGCCTCGAGGATGCCATCTAACCATCGCGTTCGCTGCCTACCCCTTCTTCGGCGACCGTCAACCTTTCCCAACATCAAATCTTTCTCTAGCGACTCCACTCTTCTCATCAGATGACAAAAGTAGCTGAGTTTTAACTTTAGAATTTGACCCTCCAATGAGCAGTCAGGGTTTATGGTCGACAATATCGACTGATCTGATCTTCTGGCAGTCCAAGGAACTCTCAAGAGTCTTCGCCAGCACCACAATTCAAACGCGTCAATTCTTCGGCGGTCAGCCTTTTTCACAGTCCAACTCTCGCATCCATACATCACAACTGGAAAGACCATAGCACAAGTTATACGGATCATGGTTGGCAGACTAATGTCTCTGCTCTTTACTAGGCGGTCAAGGCTAACCATTGCTCTCTTTCCCAGAAGCAGGCGTCTCCTAATTTCATGGCTGCAGTCTCCTTCCGAGGTAATCTTGGAGCCCAAGAAGAGAAAATCTGTCACAGCTTCCATTTCTTGTCCCTTGATGCTCCAGGCCTTGATAGGGCAAGAGGCCATGATCTTTGTCTTTTTAATGTTCAGTTTAAGCCCAAACTTCTCACTCT
This sequence comes from Amblyomma maculatum, assembly GCF_055883805.1. Classification (NCBI taxonomy): domain Eukaryota; kingdom Metazoa; phylum Arthropoda; class Arachnida; order Ixodida; family Ixodidae; genus Amblyomma; species Amblyomma maculatum. The sequence goes on from NC_139352.1 coordinate 83,738,523, forward strand.
CTTCTTGTACGCGCATCAGAAGTCTCTTGAGTTCCGCTTCACTTTCTGCCATTAAAGTGGTATCATCCGCATATCTAAGGTTGTTGATACGTTTCCCAGCAATCTTCACTCCATATGAAGACTCGTCCAGACCGGCCTTCCTCATGATGCACTCTGCATATAGGTTAAATTGGCAGGGCGACAGTATGCAGCCTCGCCTCACTCCTTTCTCAATCGGAAACCAATCGGTAAGACCATGCCCAGTTCTGACTGTGGCCTCTTGTCCTTCATACAGGTTCCTGAGGAGACAGATGAGGTGAATTGGAACTCCCATCTCTTGGAGAGCTTGCCACAATCTGCTGTGATCTACGCTTGTCAAACGCTTTCGCATAATCAATAAAGCGGAAGTAGATGGGTTTCTGGAACTCTCTTGCTTTTTCCATGATCCAGCGGAGGTTGGCAATTTGGTCTCTAGTTCCTCTGCCATTGCGAAACCCAGCTTGCACCTCCGGAAGCTCCCGATCCACATACTGCTGCAGCCTACCTTGGAGGATTTTCAACATCACCTTGCTAGCATGCGAAATAAGTGCGATCGTGCGGTAGTTGGAACAATCTTTGGCACTGCCTTTCTTTGGAATGGGGATGTAAACTGACCTCCTCCAATCCTGTGGCCACTGCAGGGTTGTCCAAATCTTCTGAAATAATGTATGCAGAATGCTAACAGCGTCATGGTTGAGGTTTTGAAGCAACTCAGCTGGAATGCCATCACTTCCGCTGGATTTCTTCTTAGCAAGACTGGCTAAGGCCCATTCAACTTCACTCTTCAGGATGCCCGGCTCGAGATCAGTAATCACAACCGTCGTATGTTGGGTTTGCACATTCGGGTCCTTCTTGTACAGTTCTTCTGTGTATTCCTGCCACCTCTTCTTTATCTCTGAGGCTTCAGTGAAGTCCTTGCCTCGTTTGTACTTTATCACGCCCAGCTTAGCACAGAAGCTTCCTTTGATATCTTTGATTGTCTTATACAGAGCTCTTGTGTTCCTCAATTGGCTGTTGTCCTCAACTGCTTGGCACTGTATGTTCAGGAAGGCATTCTTATCTCTCCTTGCTATTTTCTGAAAATCCGCATTGAGAGCCTTGTATCTTTCTCTTTCCCCCATAACTTTTGCCATCCTCCTTTCCTCAGCTATTTGCAAAGCCTCTTCAGATAACCAGTTTGCTTTTTTGCATTTCTTTTGCTTTGGAACTACCTTAGTAGCAACTTCTTGTATTATATCACGAACATCAGTCCACATCTCATCGGGCTCTCTGTCTTCTAGATCTAGTTCTTGAAATCGATTGCTCACTTCCACAGCATATTCTAATGGAATTTGATCCAGTCATACCTGAAAGGCCTTCTAGTTTTCTGAGTTTTCCTCAATCGAAGCTTAATTTTGGCAACAAGAAGCTGATGATCGGTGCCACAATCGGCCCCAGGCCTTGTTTTTACTGCTTGTATAGCGCTTCTCCATCTCTGCCGGCAAAGAATATAATCGATCTGATTCCTGTACAGACCGTCCGGTGAAGTCCATGTGTACAGGCGCCTCTTGTGCGGTTGAAAATGAGTATTCGCTATGGTCAGGTTGTTTTCTTGACAAAACTCTACTAGCCTCTGTCCAGCTTCATTTGACTCGCCAAGACCGAACTTGCCTACAATTCCGGATATTTCTTCACTCCCGACCTTAGCATTCCAGTCTCCTATGAGAAAAACGACGTCTGATGATGGGGTGCGGTCTAAAAGGCATTGTAGGTCCGCATAAAATCTCTCAACGTCAGCTTCTTCAGCAGTAGTGGTCGGTGCATAGACTTGGATAACTGTTATGTTGAGAGGGTGACCTTGGATCCGAAGTGAAATCATTCGGTCGTTTTTGGAGTTGTACCCTAGCACTGCTTTACCCATTCTTCTGCTTACTATGAGAGCGACCCCATTCCTTCTCTTGGATTCGTGCCCACAATAAAAGACATAATGGTCGCCGGAGTTAAATTCTCCCATTCCGGTCCACTTGAGCTCGCTGATACCCAAGGTATCAATGTTCAATTTGTTCATTTCTCGCTTGACGACATCCAGTTTACCTTGCGTCATAGATCTTACATTCCATGCTGCTATGTGATATATCTCCTTGCAAAATCGGACTTTCCGGTCGCTTCCCGGCACATCCACAACTGAGCGTCCTTTTGGCTTTAGCCCAGCCGCTTCATTCGTCCTGGAGCTACTAGGAATCGCCCTTTGTTCATCCCCAGTAACATGTGGGACGCCTTCCAACCTGGGGGGCTCATCTTCCGGCGCCATATCATTAATGGTATTTTGACTGGCCATAGGGTTTTCATGGCAGGAAATACTGGAGTGGATTGCCATTACCTTCTCCAGTGAATCATATTTTGTCAGAACTCTCTGCCGTGATCTGTCTATCTTGAGTGGCCCTACACAGCAGAGCTCACGACTTCATCGAGTTTCGCAAGCCCCTCCGCCACGACAAGGCAGTGATCCAAGCTGTAGCAGCTGTCCTAGATTTCGCAAACAAGGGCCTCTGTGATTTGAGGTCGGGGCTGCACAGGGATGCCTCCCAAACCGGTCACTTCGGGTTTTCTTAATGCGGTACAGCTCAAAAGATAGGAAATATTGAAATGTCATAATGCTCTGGCCCCGCATTGGGAAACAGTTATTTCAAAAGTTATTCCAAAACAGTTATTTCAAAAGCACTTGTAAGCTAATAACTATTTGTTAATTATTATTATTAATTATTTTTTGTGTCAACACAGATGCAGAAAATGCCGTGTTATTCATTCCTGCTATTAATTATTATATTGTATAGTGTTAATTGTTTTCTTTGTGCCGACACAGATGTAGAAAACGTCATTCCATTCAATCCTGCCACGAATAACGTCGTTTCAAGCGAAGGCTTGTCACATACGGACGCTGCATCATTTCGCGAATTAGCTGGCCCATCCAAGATATGCTCACTGCTCCCCGGGGCTCTCTCAGGCGTCTCCTTCCTGGCGTCATAAGCTGGCCCGGGCGTGTGTGCCTTGTAGATTAAAGAACGCGGTGCGTTGAACGTTTACGCCCGAGCGGCGGAATAACTCAACGGCGACATGGCCGGCTACGGATAGCCGCCACATTTCGCATTCCGGCACGGACTGGCAGTATTCGGGGCCGTTAGCGGCTGCAGTGCTCCCCAGACTGTGATCGCGTTTTATTTGAGCCATTAAAACGGTTTTGCTGTCCTTTCCTTCCGGTGAATGTATTTGGAACTTTTTTTGTTTTTAAATTCTTTGCTTGGTACTTTTTAAATTCAATAAACTCCACGTACAAATGCCAGGTTACTAAGAACGAGAGATATTGAGCAACAATATCTACGTGTAAATGCATTCTTAAGTTGCGTCTACATCTTACACCTGAATTGGTTCTGCTGACTACCTAAGTGCAGCAGCAAAGTCATTCTCTAAACGGCTGGTTTAAGGGGGTCAGGAAATGTTCTCCGCTAATGGAACGGGTCGCAACTTAGAAGGCTGACGATAATGGTCAAAAATGTGAAATAGCAATCGAATAATAAACATAGCATTTCTTGATTCGATTTGACAGCTCAGTCGTCTATGCGCTAGCACACAAATGTTCCAGGCAAATCGAATATTATGGAGTGATCTCGCAAGTATTTTTGTCCTTCTGAATCAAAGCTAGGTGAGCTTCACTGAATGCAACACATCAGCACGGAGGGCTTTTCCTTCACCATCTATTAAGTATAATATTTTTTAAGTGTATCTTTCACAAGTCATGTGGTACTTTAATTTCGTCAATTTCTTAAACAAATTTAGAATTTTCTATTATTGTAAACGATAATGTGGTGTTAAAACAATCTTTTTTATCTATCGTATCAAGGTGGTCTGCAGTTCTTAAAGAACATTTGAGGTGTTCCGGTATATATCAAGATGTAAATGCTATTTTGCTGGCCCAAACTATGCATCTGGTCCCGAAACCAATTGGCTACAAATTTAGTTCAATGTTCAAGCAAATTTTAAGGTAAGAAAAAAGAAGGCCATTCCGGGTAAGTGAATCGGTACCTAGTTATTCCATATTCGATTCAATATTTGAGAAAGCTGAGATTCACACACACAGCTATTAATTTTCTGGCTTGCACTGAGCAACTCTGCAGGAGGTGCAGCTTTTTTTATTTATTTATTTATTTATTTATTTATTTATTTATTTATTTATTTATTTATTTATTTATTTATTTATTTATTTATTTATTTATTTATTTATTTATTTATTTATTTATTTATTTATTTATTTATTTATGTGTTGAAGGCAGACGCATAGGCTACTGAGTAGCAGTACACAATAACCGGAACTTGGCCTACTGCGCTTCGAATTTTTCGGGCTGTTTTTATCATGAATCGCCTTTGCTGTCAGCGGAGAATTCCGTGGTAAAATTAGTAAGGCAAATTAGAGTGAAAAAAAAAAGAAATGATTTTTTCTGACCAGTCCTAGTAGAAATGTAAGCAGGGCGAAAATGCGCTTCTTTACCGACGCAGGTGTTTAGTGGTTCTAGGTCGCTGTGTTTCAGGACCGTTATCACTTGGATGCATTTCTCTCTCCTGTGCTCATGCGTACCATTGTTTTACTTTGTTGCACACTAGTTCCACCCCTTACATTCAAAACAAATATTAATTAAAATCTGGAGGTTCTATAACATTCAATGGACATTTTGTCAGGAAGGAGGAAGTAAAAAGTAAGCAAGGTCACGTTAGAGAGCTGAAGACAGGTTTCCAAATGCGCTTGCAAAAAAAAAAAAAGGAAAAAAAAAACATTTGTCTTAGAGGTCACCGTAACTTCAAAACTGATGCTCTGAGCCTACTAAATAAAGGGACGCATCTTAATTGTGTATTGTCCCATCAAATGAATATCTTAGCATACGGTGGTTTGTCCCTCTTCTCCAGTATTTACTACCCTAGGGAGCATGTTTCTGGTGTCTGAAGACGCCTATTTGTGTGTCGATCTCTGTGAGAAAATAATAGGTTCTCTTCTGTTCTACACAAACGTGAACACATGAGATGTGCAAGCCTTTTGAAGTAAATTGAAGAAATTTTAAGTAATGTGTGCAGACCAGGTAAAAGTTTTCTTCTTAAATGAATGACCTCAGAGTGCACATTTAGGACAATTAGAAACACTCTTACCTATTCTGCCGAGACGTCGGCCTTTCTTCCCCAATGCAGCCGCTTCCTCCGTTCAAGCCTGCGGAAATTGGAAACAGAGGACCAGTAAGTAGCCTTCATTTGTACCTGTACGAGAAGCTCAGAGTAAAATATTATATGAGGAACGGCTGAGGAAACTGGACAGTAACAGATGGGCAGCTGAAGTATTTAAATACCTATACTTAAAAAGCGTTGACTCACAATGGAGGAAGATAACTAGCAAACTAACTAGTACGTATGCTAGTCACAAGGACGGAGAAATAAAGAGCGTTAAGAAACAGGTGAAAAACACAGAAGGTGAAAATTAGATAAATTCTATGGAAAAGAAACAGCGTGTGGAATTATACCGAAAGTGGAAAAGGCAGATCAGGAAGAAAGCTTTCTTTGATAACTCAAGAGGCAGTACCCTACTTTTTGAAGCTAGATCAGGGTGCCTTAGAACACGCAGCTACAAAAAGAAATTTAACAATGAAGATGACGCATGTGCTGTATGTGGTAACTCCAGTGAAATAATTGACCATGTTATACTCGAATGTAATGGTATCCATCCGGAAGTTGATGCAGGCGCAGTCACTGTTCCTGAAGCTCTGGGGTTTAGAGATCCCAGTGGCCGGGTGAATAAACCGGCGGTGGAAACTAGCAAAAAACGACTGGAAGATTGGTGGCTTAAAAGCAGAGATCTAATAAATAGAATGATGGTTTAGTTAACCAATCTAAATCAATAATTACGATATAGGGAGAAAAATGAGCATGATAGCTACTGCTACCACCCCGTTTCAAAGGGGACGCTCCTATATTCCACCCAAAAAATGTATACAAAATCTGGTCACTTTTTGAAGCAAAGCTCTAATATGAAGGGGTTTTCGTCCATGAAGGGGTTAGCGGGTGGTACTTTAATGCCTCTCGGTAATTCTATATAGTCTTGTCATAAGAAACGTTTCGAACGGTTTTGTGAGCACCCCTTCACGGAAGCACAGGCTTACCGAATACGGGTTTAATTTTTCATTTATGAATCTATCCTGTAGCGGATCCATCTTTATTTCTGTGTGGACCGATTACCACAAGAACATTGTCAACTATTCACGCAACACCAGTTCTCTTCTCGTCTTGAAATGCACTTCCTCAGTGATCCATTCTGCTTATAGCAATGCATAATGCATCGTCAAAGTTGTCTGACGTAAAAATATGCAACAAATGCATGATCTGTAAGCAGATTAGAGGAAGCTCTGGTATCCATATGAAATGATATGTGAAATCTTCCTTTCCCTGCTTCGGGGAGCTTTTATTTCCTAGTGAAAAAAGCCTATGAGTCACAATAACCTCATACAAAATCTCACACTAGACTCATACTAATCTCATACAAATCTTATATAATATCATACTAATCTCATTCATCATATGAGAAATATTTGAGAAATAATGAGATTTGTATGAATCTAGTATGAGAAATCTGTATGAGGTTATTGTGACTCATGCGGTTTTTTTCATAGGGTTTGGAGTGAATATATGGTAAAAGGATCACGTAATTACGTTCAGAACGTTTTATAGATAGATTGTTATGTGCACCAGCACGGGGTTTTCGAAATCGGGATAAACGAAGCACATGTTCTGGAGACGCTCTAGAAACACATCGCGTCTTTGTTCAGAGTCCAGTTGCTTCGCTTGATGTTGTTGCCTTGGCCATAGTGAGACAACAATGGCTCTCCTGCGCATACTCAGGTGTACCAGGGTACCTTCAGGCAGTGCTCTTCCCACAAGGACTGCCAGCCAGATGAGTGCTGCATCTACGGCCTGAGCAGAGGGGACAGCTGCGTCAAGCACAACAAGCCCTGCCCTGTAACCGAAATTCCAAAACGTCGTAAGGACACGTTGAAACGCGGGCAACATTCTTTTGTCTGCGTGGCGTAGGGTATGGGGGGGGGGGGGGGCAGGGTGCAGGAGGGCGTAGAACTTTTTGTTAGCCCTACACTTTTGAGCTTCCTTACAGCTTGCGTTCAAATGTCAAGTTTTGATTGAGTCGCACCTCGGAGTTTACCGATTTTTTTGTATCTGCTAGTGACATTCAGAGGGGATAAGATTTTTCGTAATGCAGCGAAAATTACGTTTAGTGTGAAATGTTGCAATTAGTAATTTCGGAGACTAAAAACAGCGCAGTAGTGACTGTATTTAAGCTGCCCAATGACAAATGGTAACACTTCAGCATATGCAGTCTGTGGACTGTGGCCTGAAACATACGATGATTATGCGTTGTCTTTCAAGGATAAGACCAGTGAAATGCTGACGGGGCAATTCATGAAATATTTGAAGCAGAATAAATACAAAATTGATTCGTTATTGCTTCCGAAGCAGCACTTTTGAAGTTGTAATTGACAATGCAAGTATCCGCAAAATTTTTAGGACTGTTTCTTTCAGCGGTCCGGGGTTGACCATTCACACGCAGTCCAGATAACCCAGATAGGATTCGTAGGAGGCAAGTGACTCGTCACATTGCGTTGAGACAAAATTCTTGTTAAGAGGTCATTCGAAGGCGACGTCGATGTCACTGATACCGATTGTGACATGTTCTCGTTCGTAGCCCGTCCCCGGTTTTGCCCGCCGTACAACAGTGGTGGTTACTTCTACAACAAGTGCTCGGAGCCCGAGGACTGCCCATACCCGTACCTGTGCTGCCGACTCAGGGGATCCTACCTTTGTGTGCCGTCCTTCTACGATAGGCGGCGTCGCCGGCGACGTCAAGCTGCCGTCGACCATTACGGCCATCTTCATGGGACCGACAAGTGGCTCGGTTTGGGATGAGTGCTAAACCTTTTCTCAGTGCGAAATTGCAGTGCAATAAAAATTCATTGAATGCACTTAATTCTGTTTTAAAGGTAAGTGTAGGAAGACAGGGACAACAGACACACTGAAGACAGGACACAACGCTAACTTTAGTGCCACTGATATTCAGAACTAAAATCCGCTTTAAGTGCGGTATGGCGAAAGCTTTCCGGAGGCTCTTTCCGCCCGTTTTCAGCCTTTTCACTCATTCGCATCATTTGTTTTCTCTCTTCTGTTCCTTTTTCTCTTTTTCCCATGGAGTTTCTTACTCTTACCTAGAGGGAAAGCTGTGCTGCCGTCTATGGGAGTTTACATGGAGTTTCCAGACGGCCAGTTCAGCCACCATGGGCGCTCAAAGCATCATGGGCCGGAGAGCTACCGAGTGCAGAACTACAACTTTTAGCCAAAACTAATGAAAAGATAAACGTTGTTCTACCGTAAATAATGTCCTAAGATTGAATATTGTGACTATAAATTGCAAAAAGAGAGAGAAACAGAATGCCAGTGCGAGATTTATCCAATATAAGCGATGGCCCTTTCTCCTATTGGCTTAGTTTTGAGCAGCACAAATACCAATATTTCGCACTCAATAGGCAAACTTTGAAATAAAAAAATGTTATGAAAATATTTATCATTGTGCCATCACTTAAGGAAGTTTTTAGTGGCATTTCGGGAAACAGAAACCATTTATTGGCGACGTCTGCTTTTGCGCCTTCGCTACTATGGCTTTCACGGTCTATGTACGCACCTTCAGATGATGATGATAACGAAAAAAAAAAAAACATTGCAGTAACGCCACTCCACGTACTCGAGCAAAACCGACTGTCCCGCAACAAGTAGCACACCGGCCCATGATTCTTAGCGCGCCCATGGTGGCTGAAGTGCAGCGCCCTCAGCTTTCCCTCTAGTTAGTGTAAGGAACTCTATGCTTTTTCCCATGTGTCTTGCACAATTATGACGCAATTTGCACAATTTCGACGTCCGTGCCTGCTTTTGACGTCTGAACACTATATCGACGTCCTTGGCTACTTGACATATATTTTATTTATTTTTTTGCTTTAATTGATTGCATGATTACTCCACATCAACGAAATTTTGCACATAGACACATGTTTTCACCCTCTACCTTACCGAACTATTCGTTTAATCATCAATCAATTCATTCTTCGACAATCACGGTGTGACACCCTCCGAAGACGCATTAATCTGTTTCACACTCATGAGCCTACAAAGTCTTTCGCCTTAAAACAAAACGTCACAGCGGAAATAAGCGCTGACGAATAGAACATAGCGCATCTAAGGGATGAACAGATGCAGAAAGAAGGATACAGGACTGCCACAGCGCCAGTCCTGGGTCAGTCCATCTAACCAGCACTAAACCATTTAGCCCGTCTTTAAGTTGAAAACAGTTTTTAGCCACTGCGTACAATAAAAGTTGCACCAAGGTAGAAACTAACCTCTTCCATAGGCTCAGTATACTGGTTTTGCAGAGAAAGCTTTGGCCACACACTCATGCATACCGTCTTCGCACTTCTGTCAACCATGTTGGCGTAAAGATGGTAAAGCTTCTTGGTTGCCAGCTGTTGATCTTCGGACCATGTGTTGGTTGTGCTGATCCGTCGACAGTGGTCTTACCGATTCACAGGATTCTAACGAAACCATGTTGGCCGTTAGTGCCACGATCATACGTGAATGGTTTATGTACGACTTTGATAGGACCAGCGCGACACATACGTATTCCGCCTGAATCTTCGCTATTCCGTATGCATCGCGCTGAAAGTTCGCATAGACTCCGTATGTTTGAAAACGCTTTCTGTGTGCGTCATTGAACACAAGATCGAATCTGTTGGAATAGCGGGAAGGTTAACGCTGAAAGACAGGGACAACAGAGACACCGAAGACAGCACACAGTGCTACCTATATACTGTGGTTGATATTCAAAACTGTCTCTGTATCCTTAAGAGAGTGTTCCCAGCCGAAGTGTTATCCCTGTTTGGTGGAAGCCGTCCATCACCTAGACAAGAGCGCAGAGCGTGTAAAATTCTGCGTTCTGAATATCAGTGACACTCTAGGTAGCGTTGTATCTTCAGTGTGCCGGTTGTCCCTGTCTTATTACACTAACCTTCCGACACATTCATGCACCAATTAGCCTGAAAGAATGTTTTCGCTATTGGAATAGCATCATGGGACGTTTCACTAGGGAATTCTCTGCGTGCACCAGTGCAATCGGGACCTCATTATCAGGACGCCCTGGGACGTGGATGCCGTTTATTTGAGAAATTTCCTGAAGCCTATTTGTGGTGGCTCAGTGATCTTTTCGCACGACGCCTGATCCGGCGGCACCAGTTCGAGTCTGGACGCGGAGGTCGCATTTCGATGATTACAGGACTCAAGGAACCACTGTACGGTGCAGTCTGCGAACATTTAATACCCCCAGGCGGCCGAAGTTTCTACAGCCCTTCACAACAGCGTCCATCGTAGTTGATGTCGATTTAGAAAATAAACGCCATAGACAGGAATAAGATACCCTCGCACCGATACCTGCTCGCGCGTACCCTCCAACCCAGACATCATGCGCTTTCTCAGGTCTGCCAAAACGTTGCGAAGCGCCTTTGCGCCATATACAGCAAGTAGTAGCTCCTGCCTTATTCCTTATGTAGCGGGTTTATTGCGTATTCAAGTGCTTAAACAATCGTGTCATCCTGCTGAAAGCTTAAAACGTCGTTCGGGCACAACTGCGATATTTAAAAATGCCGTACGTAAGACTCACAGAGAAAGCAGCACATGAATTGAATGTTGTTGATACGTAAACGACGTTTCAAAAACTCCGCGGCTGCTCAGTCTTCAACTTGTACCGTTTCCAATTAACGCTCGAAAATGCTCGCGTGCGTCAGATATAAATCGCTGCAGCGCACATAAAGAATTAGGAGCCGGACACGAATGCAAGAGCAGGTATAGTATGTTTGAAAATGTCAGCTCAACTGAGTGGCCATCGTAGCGTATTTAGCCTCCAGAGATTGCTTGCGGGAACATTCACGTATGCTCGGAGCATTTTATCGATCAAACGCCGGTAGAGCGCTACCCCGGGTCCGCGATGTTTCGGGCCACAGAAGAAGGAGTAGTGCTGCTCGCATCTACTGCTGTTGGTTTGCTGTGTTTGTACCTTAGCGGCAGCTGCCTTTTGTAGTCGCCTTGCCAGGTCCATGAGCGTAGCTCTATTCTTCGTACAGCAACTCACAAGCTCATTCACTCGTGGTGGTAGTGAAAACAGTTATTGATTCGTGAGTCTTATGATTATAGCTTATACTGGTCGGTCGGCTGGATATCGCGTTCAGTGGCCGGGAGCTTGTGTCCCTTTGCGATTCCTAGAGTCCGGCCCACCAGAAGTTTTTGTGGAGCAGGCTCCGACCTGGGCATCGCTGGACATCTGCCATCGCTATATATTGTTTATTTGCCATATGGGGAGTGGCTGGCGCTCAGAGCAAATGTAGAATATATAGTGAAAGTCTTTTGCCCCGCAGAGAGTGCATGCAGGAAAAAAAAAAGGCCGTGGTGGATAAGGGCAAGGTGAGCTGAAGAAAGAATGGTACGAGAATAGAGCTGACGCCAGGTCATCTGCTCGAGTTTAGAGAGGGATTTGTGAGGGGTGGATAGCGGAGCCGCTGCTCCCTAGATATAGTGGAGAGAAATTTAGTTATAGGTAGCCAGGTGTTGGTGCGCATTGCTTAGGCTTAGTTCTTCATTTGCTCGGTTGACGTGCGCTCGATTTGCTTTTGCTGCTTCTATCTCAGGGTTGCTCAAAAGAGCAGGTACCCGTAGGAGTTAGTTGAACTGATCTGGTAAAGTGTTTAATAGAATTGGGAATTTTGAAAACAGGCGTGCGAATCTTGCCTCGCGAAAAATTTCGGATTGGCGTTTCTGAAAAAAAAAAATAAAAAGAGCTAAAGTGTTCCAGTGATTAAGGGTATTGTCAAAACAATTTAAATTACTCTGACTCTGAGGAGGACGTAGCTTTAATCGAACCCAAAACTATGGGGTGCAGTGAGTTGGAAACCACTCTCAAGGCATAGGCTTGACGAGTAGCGTAATCCCGCTGCGCCCATATAGACTGTACTGGTATGTGTGTGAGTGTGTCTGCAGCGCCGCTGCTCTGGCTTCTCGCCGTGCAGTGTGGTGGATCGGGTGGGCGTCTTTAGGGAGCGGATGCATTGATAAATGGGACTGAACTGCTCACGGGGTCAAGTGCATGGGTTTGAGGGAACTTGTAAGGGTCGAGTCCTAGGGCGAAGGAAATATGCCTCCCCGTACTGTTGGATGACAGGCGTTCAAACTGTGCTCTGCTTGTGGCTTCGATAAGCTCATATAGGGTGTTGTGAACCCCCAAAGGAACAGACGGGCGTTCGATGTGTGCCTGGGGAGATTGAAGGAGGTTTTATCGGCTAGCCTGATTAGTGAATTTACTTTTTCTTCCTCTACCGTGAACATACACAAGTATGGAAGAGAATACACCATTCGACGTATTACAAACGCTTGTATAAGGCGGTGGCGGTCGTGCTCTAGCATGCCTCGATGGCGGTTCGCAGTTCGTTGAATTAGTCTCATTGTCTGGTGACAATGCGCGTTTGACCTTGAGATGCCTGAATAGGCATCTCAAGGTCAAACGCGCGAGTGCGCGAGTGCTCCTGTCCGCGCTCCTGCCCGCGCTACTGCCCACCTTTTCGTCTTCCTCGTACATAGCGCAACCCGGGGCCGGACACGGATGCTTTACACTGTGATATAACGTGACCAGGGGGGACGGGGGAGGGGGTGGGGTGGGGGGGGGGGGGGTTAACAACTTCTTCGCCGCCGCTTAGTTGTTCAGTACAGCCATGGATAAGGTGTGTTCCAGTTCGAGTGCATTAACGCTTAGGTGTAGGAGACAAGCTCAGTCTGGTCATTCTGCCGATATAGCTCACCGAGCAGCGGCAAAAAAAAAAAAAGCGTTACCGGCTCCAGGCAGAGACCGGACAGAGGAGTAACAGCAGCCTGACTGTGTACCCATACATAACAGAACTTACGCTCGGTTAACTAGGTTTAACCGGGATGAACCTCCGCTATTCTTTTATTTTGAGAAAACACGGAAGGATATTATAAGATACAATTACGCACACGTTGATGATGGTGGCTTCCAATATGACGTATAAAAGCCAGTGAGTTTGGTTGAGTGGGACGATCCTCCATGGGCTCATTGCAATCGTAGGAGTCACCTCACTTGCATTTGTAGCTCGCTTTCTCAGCAGTTATGTAAAGTGGTAACGTTTCGCCACAAATATTTCCACGACAAATAGCATTCATTTGTTGCAATAATCAATCGTAGAATACATTTAACCTCGGTTCTATAAATCATGAGGTCAGCATTTAGAGTTCCATATCTACAGTGCGATAAACGGGACAAGAGAACACAATAACGACAAACACTGTTCTCTTGTCCCGTTTATCGCGCTGTAGATATGGAACATCGTCACCAACTCGCCCAACAACTGACCTTGTCGAGCATTTAGAGGAGATCGAGATCTGCTGTAAAATATCTGCAATAGCGAGAGCTTCTTTTCCTTTGCTGGCCATAGCTATTTCGCATTTTTAGTGATGCAAATGTACGCCAGGGCTTGGGCAGCATACCCTGCTTTTGTAGGGAGGCGCGCTAGAGAACATTATACTCCCTTTTAACTCCCTTGTAGGCTTATTTCTGTTAAGGGTGCACTTATTTGTCGTGGGGAGTTCTCACACCCGCGATGTAACGTGCACAGATAGAATATATCGACACGCAAATTACACCCGAGATGCCCGCCTTATCGGCCAAAGGGCAGGCATGCATGTGAAGAGTTTTTAGAGAATATATTGTAATTAGGGAGGTTTAGTACTTAGCACATTAGCACACGCAAGATGCTTGCGTACGCAGGCGGGCTGCGTGCCGTTTACTGCGCATGTCATGCGAAGCTTGAATCTTGTGTATTGCGTGCGCACTGCTTACACGGGCAGAAATCACGACCTTCGGAGGCGTTAACCCATTTGTCCGCGTGTCACTCTAAGTGGAATCAAGCAAGCATGACCACGTTGGATATTTATTTATTTTTTAACAAATACCTTACATGCCTCTAGTGGGCATTGCCTAAGGGGGTCAAATACAAAAGTTTGCGCAGCGAGGAATCAAAAACCAAAAACATAATTAATGTACAGCAAAACCGACAAAGAGAAACAAGTGAGCTCAGATTACAAGATATCGTTATTCACAAGATAGACATGAATATATATATATTGTCACGTACAAGGTGATTGAGGATATCAAGAATAGTAAGGGGGTTAGCTCCTATATAACAGCGGTGAGAAGCACAGACGCAAAACCCGCAAGCGACACTTCGTCGTCCTTCATAGGGTGCCTCGATGCGCGCGCCCCCGCTTAGGGTGAGGTCACCCTTTGAACCACTCGACGCCGCCTCAAACTGTTTTCGCGCGCTCCCTCCGCCATTGTGTTGCCCGCGCCGACCTCGCCGCTCTGCTGTCGTGCGGGCGTCACTGCTAAGTGTCTGCGTTCGCGCGGCTTTCATCGCCGTGCAATGCCTGGATGTTGTGTTCCTCAATGCTCCAACCATGCGAGAAATGGTTGGAGGATGTTTCATTTTCCCAGAGACCCGAAAAGAAAGCTTCTGTGGCTGGTCCGGATCAAGCATGACAAGTGGCAACCGACGAGCTCCTCATGTGTCTGTAGTGTAAGTGCCGCATGTTGGTTCAGTGCTGTTTTTGTTGCGATTTACCGCTTTTGCGTTTAGCCAGCTAAGTGTAGTACAAGATTTGTATTGGTCAGATGTCATTTTCGCACTATTCGTCTTGCTCGGCGTATATAAAAAGGCACGCTTCCGCGCCGAACCGGTCATTGTCTGCTGCTTGCCTGTTTGCATCCGAAATTGCATGACACAATGTTTAAGCTCGTGAATGCGTACCAAACGTGCTTCCGCCGCTTCTGTTCATTAAAAAATAATTGCCTTTACGAGGCGCTTGTCAGAGAACCGCGGCCGGCACGAATCAAGGCACAGAGCACGACCACAAGCGAGGGCACATAAGCTGTGGCAATTACTCTGCATCTGGGTCGTCTAGGAGCCAACATGAATTCATTTACTTACGATTTTTTGAGTTTTTGACACGTATGCTGCGTTGGGTAGCTTGCGCTGCCTGTTAGCCCTATGCTTCGCCCAACGACACCGCACTAATTCAGTGAATGAGATAAACAGTATATGTTGTTATGTGCAGATTAAGGAGCTCATTCGATTGATTCGACTGATATATTTGGACTACGCTGTTGTCTTGCGTGCTGTTGTTTTCATTCTCGAGCAGGCAATGTGGGGCTAATTCCAATAACACATTCATCTGCAGGCTCATTTCGAAGACAAGAGCTTCGAACAAAACCGCGCGGACGGTTGGAAAAAACTCAAGCCCAATGCTGTCCCAACGGTGTTCCCATTCAAAGGTCAGATACCTCCTAACCTTGGTGTTTGCTACCATGTTGCTTATCGCCTCGTCGTCTACATTTGAAAATTTTACGTGATAAAGTGGTTGATTTGCATACGTGTTAAATTTTCTGCCGCGTCTTCTATGGACCCTTTTCAAAACTTTGGAGGTCAGCTTCTTGGCACAGCAAAATTCCTTCACCTTGGCCGCCAAACCAGCTTTGGAGTCAGAAAAATGTAGAATGCTGCAAACATATATAGTCTGAACAATGCGGCGTTCCTTTCCTTCACACGATACGCTGTCGGGATAAAGGGATTAGAACCAGTTTTGCCTAGCCACTCCTTTTTTTGAAGGAGGGTGAAAAACAGCTGCACCTGACGTTTAGGATGGGCCGCCATGGTGAAGAGTCCTTTGCAATGCAGAAAAGCTTACTTCGGAGTTTTACAAAAGGACCACTATTTTAAATATGTAATGTGCTATTTTTCCTTATTTATATGCTTCCAGAACTTCCTAAAGAGCGAAGACCACCGAGGGACCGAAGTGTGCACATGCCTGCATTATTTAGTGATGACGCTGCCGCACAAGGTTCTTCACCAGAAGTGACAAACGTCCTTCCCTTAAATACGCAAGAAGATCCTCCAGCAGATTCATCGTCAGACGGAGTGATAAATGGGACATTGGTGGCTACAGAAAAAAGCAATGCTAGTGAGCAATTTACTTCGACCACCACGGATGTACGGCCTCAAGAAACTGCAGTGGCTCGTGCGACCCAACCCTTTGATTCTGGGGCAGCAGAGCTTTGGAAGAAGATAGCAGATCTCACAGCAGCCAATAATAAGCTGAAACAACACCACAGAGAATCTAAGAACACTGTAAAAAAACTACAGAAGCAGAATCGTAAGCTGCAGAAAGAGGCAGCTAATTTCTCACGAAATACGAAGTTTTTAAATGAAGACCAAATTCGTGCCCTTTCTCGGAACAACAATCGTGGCAATTCATGGTCAGCGCAAACAGTAAAGCAAGGCCTAAAAATTAAATTTGCGTGTGGAACCACTGGGTATGAAACGTTCAGAAAGATTGGCTACCCTCTCCCATCAAGCAGAACGTTAGCAAGAAGAATTGAGATCCTGAAGTTTCTGCCAGGTATCCTGCATGAAGTGATCGACGTAATGAGGTCCAAAGCAGAGGGAATGGAGGATGTGGAAAAAGACTGCGTTCTCTTTCTAGATGAAATGGAGATAGCACCCGGATTTGAACTCGACCGTGGAGAAGACGTGCTTTTGGGAGGAACGACCTTGCCCTCGAAGCCTGAAGAGGCAGCCAACCATGCTTTGGTCTTTATGCTAGGTGGGGTAAACCAAAGATGGAAGCAAGTGATAGCCTATGAATTTACTGGTAGGCACGTGGACGGCTCTGTACTCAAGACATATGTCCTGGAAATAGTTCAGATATGCAGCCAGATTTCTCTAAGAGTACGGGTAGTCACCTGTGACATGGGTGCAGCAAACCGCGCTATGTGGAGAGAATTTGGCTTTTCGAGTCACCGCCATTCAACAACTTCGTGCTCAATACCCCACCCAACCCTAGATGGGAAGGAACTTTTTTTCATCTCTGACCCAGCACATGTCCTTAAGAACCTGAAAGGACAGCTTCTAAGCTCTAAAGTTTTCACACTGAGTGATGATACAGTAAGCGAGAACGAATTGCCTTCCTCGAAGGTGAAACTAGAGCATGTACAGGCCGTCTTGGATTATGATGCTGCCAATGAACTTAAGGTAGCACCAAATTTATCAGAAAACCACATTAGTGGTGGACATTTCACCAAGATGAAAGTTGGAGTCGCTGTCCAGCTCTTCCGCGAAGCCCCGCCAGCTATTCGGTTCCTAATAAAAGAAGGAGTGATTGAGCCAGAGGCCGAAACAACAGCGTGGTTTATGGACCTCGTTTCTAGGTGGTACGCCCTTATGTCAGCGCGTCATCCCACCATGGCGCTAAGCCGCAGAAACATGACTAAATATCATGCCGCCTTAGACACACTGCGTATGGCAATAGACACGATCAGAGAACTCAAAATGGGCACTGGATCTCAGTGGAAGCCATCGCAAGCAGGGGTCCTAATTGCAACAACGGCTGTCCTTCGCCTTCAAGATGTGCTTCTTGGCAGTGAAGGGTATGAATTCCTTCTCACGAGCAGACTGTTGCAAGACTGCCTAGAAAACCTTTTTTCTGTGGTGCGGCTCATGAAGCCAGTGCCCACTGCGTACGACTTGAAGTGCGCACTTCGGCTCATCAGCGTCAGCCACTTTCTTCACACTCCTAGGTCGACAAGTTACGAGCTTGACGACCGGGAATACCTTGTCGATCTGCTTGCACACGCCAAGAAGGAAGGTACAGAAAACGAAATCGATGAAATCAATGATTCGGAAATCCTGTTCATTGAAGAGCTCACGTCAACCGAGTGCCGTATCTTGTTTTACCTTGGCGGTTTTATTTTGAAAGGAATTCTAAAACGCATAACTTGTGCGCAGTGCAAGGCTGCTCTCCTTGGCAACCCTGACGATGAGTATGCTTCCCTCACTGCACTCAAGGAGTACGTCAGGGATGGACAAAACCTCGTATATCCAGCAGGGATGTAATGAAAACATTGAAAAACTATGAAGAGCATTTTACCGCCGTCAATTCATGGTGTACCGGCACATTTTTCACCATGAAGTCGCCACTTCGTTCTTTGATCGCATATCTTGAACAGATAGACAAGCCCCTTGTGAAGACTTGCATGGCTCACAAAGAGCGAATAAGAAAAATGTTGACTGCTGCGTATGCCAGAGTGAGGCTCCGAATTCATCTTCGCCAAATTCCGAGCCCTCATTCTAGTGACCACGGAAGCAAAACTTGTGCTGGAGTCAGCCTTGCGTAACCAAGCCGGAATATGAAGTTCCGCGAAAGTTTTGCTTCGAAACCTGAATTCTGCATCTACGTATATATGCAATCACAACTGTTTCGTCAATTACAGTCATCTATTTAACATAGATGTCTACTTTGAAAAAGTGCAATAATGGTCGCGTTCCCATAAGCAGAAATATTGGTAACTTTATTGTGTTTTCATAACCACTGAATAAACGATTTCATGTTTGCTTGGGTAACAGTTTTTGTTTTCATCCAGGTATACCAAGACGAACAGGCGAGTGCTTATATTTTATTACCGTTGCTGATAATCGTTTTTTTTTTCAGAACGTGCGAAACCAAGACGCTGTGTCATTGAACGCGTCTGCTCAGTTTTCTTACCCATCCATTGCAGTCACCTGTATTGGGACATTCATAGCTACAAATTTAATAAAGAACGCCAAAGAAGCTTGGGCAGAAATCACCCGATGTGTTCCAGCAGTTCTAATAAACTTAGTAGTTTGAAATTAACTACAAAACAAGTGAACAGAATTAAATGCTTTCAATTGAGGGAGATGTGATCTAAAATAAATGTTCAACCCCCCCCCCCCCCTCCTCCACGCAGTGGATTGTGGCATTTTTCAAGCGTTTTGTTCTCGACATTAAACATGCGCAGGAATGATAACACCAACAGGGCTGCCAATGCCCGTGGTGGTATGCAGAATACGCCTTGTCATAACCGTCATCGAGATTTAACTGAAAAGCGACTCAAAACTTTTTATTTCATGATCCTCTGCTTAGTAACGGTTCCTTTCATCGGAATCTATCGCAAACCTCGGTAAATAAACGTTTTCAGGATTTTTTTTCCTTCTGCTTCTCTAGGAGTATGGTCGCTTCACTCGAGTAAGCGACCTGACGACGCAAATTTATGCTGGGACGGGTTACTGTTTCCACGCACCAAAGGGTTCAGTGCATAAGAGATAGGTTTTGAACTCTAGCGATAGATTCTAGGAGAGCTTCACTGACATATTTGGCGCATATCTTGCATACCCGCTTTCATTGTTACTGTCGACGCCTTGATGTTGGCTGCTTGTCCTGTATTTAAAAGCACAAGGCAGGCTCTCCAACAAAATTAAGTATTATATTCTCATGTAAAACAAAAGCGCACCAGAATATTCCTTATTTTTCTTACTTTAAGCGCCCGCGGCAAGCCAGAAGCGAGCAGACCTCCCCCCACGAGAACGAAACCTGTATGCCGCGGGCGCGAGAATGGCGGCCGCCGTAGCAGACGACGCAGCTGTCCTCACCCTGAGCGGAGGCGCGGGCATCGAGGCACCCTAGTCCTTCACTCAGTCATGCGCCACCTGGCAACGCTAGGTGGCATTACTCCCCCTTCCGAAAAAAAAAAAAGAAGTGAACACGGGCGGTGAGAACGTAGTGCAAAGTAAGAGAGTCGTCACAGGAGGTGGCCGTGCGTTATCGTTGGTAGTACGGCTTCAGCCGCACAATGTGCACAATGTCCGAGCTGGGCTTTCGACGTTTTGAAAGTGCGGCGCCGTCTGGAATAACTTCCTAACTGAGATCACTCACACGACGCAACACTTTGTACGGCCCGAAGTAGCGGGAAAGGAGTTTCTCTGACAAGCCTGGACGGCGAACTGGTGTCCACACCCAGACTTGGTCCCCAGGCTTGTAGTGAACCTGGCGGTGCCGGAGGTTGTAGCGGTGCGCGTCAGAGGTCTGCTGCCGCCCGATGTGCACACGGGCAAGCTGGCGGGCTTCCTCAGCGCGGATGACATACTGCTGGGCATCTGGCGGAAGCTGGTCATCATCTGGGCACGGGAGCATGGAATCGAGCATGCTCTGAACTTCACGCCCGTACACAAGTCGAAATGGTGTGAAGCGCGTTGTTTCCTGTTGGGCTGTATTATACGCAAATGTGACGTACGGCAGCACCTCGTCCCAGGTCTTGTGCTGCACATCGACGTACATTGACAACATGTCCGCAATCATCTTATTTAACCTTTCGGTAAGATTATTGCTCTGAGGATGGTACGCTGTGGTCTTGCGATGCGTCGTGTAACTCAACTCAAATATGTGGTCGATGAACTGCGAAGTGAAAGCTGTCCCTCTGTCGGTAATGACATACGAAGGGGCGCCATGCCGCAAGACTATGTTATGCATGAAAAACTCGGCTACTTCGGAAGCTGTGGCATGAGGGATTGCCTTTGTCTCAGCGTATCGGGTCAGGTAGTCAGTAGCGACTACTATCCATTTGTTTCCCGCCTGCGACAAAGGGAAAGGACCAAGGAGGTCCATGCCGATTTGGTCGAACGGAATACGTGGTGCTCTAACGGGCTTGAGAAATCCGGCAGGCTTCAGGGGTGGTGTTTTACGGCGCTGGCATTCGCGACAGCTTCTTACATAGCGTTTCACAGTTGCGGAGAGTCCTGGCCAGTAATACATGTTGCGGACTTGAGCAAGCGTCCGTGAGTAACCCAAATGACCAGGCGTCGGTTCGTCGTGGCAAGCAAGTAGAATATCCGCACGGAGCTCGCATGGTAAGCTCTACCAGAAGGTAAGCTCTTTCTTGGCCTTGGGAGTTTCTTTTATACAAGACGCCTTGCTGCATACAGAATGAACCAATGTGCCGAGATAGGCGTCGAGGGAGCGTCGTATCACGCCCTTCCAGATAATCGATGAATGGAAGGATGTCTGGAACAACTCTTTGTCGATCCCTGAGCTCAGATGCACTGAGAGCTCCTAGAAAGCCGTTGTCGCCATCGGCTGCAGCACCGTCAGTGTCAACGGGGGCTCGTGACAGCGCGTCAGCGTCTTCGTGTTTGCGGCCTGATTAATAAACAATAGTTATGTCAAATTCCTGAAGTCGTAAACTCCAGCGTGCAAGTCGTCCCGATGGGTTCCGCAGATTTGCCAACCAGCATAAACAATGATGGTCCGTGACGACTTTAAATGGTCGACCGTAAAGATAGGGGCGAAACTTCATAGTGGCCCACACGACCGCCAGGCATTCCTTTTCCGAGGTGGAGTAGTTCGTTTCGACGCGAGAGAGTGCGGCTAGCATATGCTATTACTCGCTCAATCCCGTCTTGATGCTGAACAAGGACCGCGCCAAGACCGATACTACTGGCGTCAGTGTGCACCTCTGTGTCAGCCGCTTCATCGAAGTGCGCCAGAGCAGGGGATGTTTGAAGGCGCTCGCGAAGCAAAGAGAAGGCTGTCTGCTGCTCAGAGTTCCACACAAAGGCGGTGTCCTTCCTTGTGAGGCGCGTTAGAGGTTCTGCAATTTGAGAGAAGTTCGCTATGAACCGCCGATAATATGCGCACAGGCCGAGAAAGCGCTGAACAGCCCTGTTGTTAGCTGGAACGGGAAACCGTGCGACCGCAGCAGTCTTATCGGGATCCGGGCGCACCCCGTCAGCGCTCACAACATGGTCAAGGAACTTGAGTTCTGTATACCCGAAGTGACATTTCTCGGGCTTCAGCGTGAGATCAGCAGAACGGAGCGCTTCCAGTACAGCTCGAAGGCGTTCGAGGTGTTGGTCAAATGTTTCGGAAAAAACAACTACGTCGTCCAAGTACACAAGACAGATCTGCCACTTGAGGCCAGTGAGGACGGTGTCCATCATCCTTTGGAATGTAGCTGGGGCAGAGCACAATCCAAATGGGAGTACTTTGAATTCATATAGGCCATCTGGAGTGACAAATGCGTTTTTTTCTCGGTCTCTTTCGTCTACTTCGATTTGCCAATAGCCGCTTTTCAAATCAATAATGAATGAAAAATACTTCGCACGTCGCAATCTGTCCAGTGAGTCATCGATGCGCGGCAACGGGTATACATCTTTCTTTGTCACATTATTCAATTTCCGATAGTCGACGCAAAGTCGAAGAGTGCCGTCTTTCTTCTTGACCAGGACTACTGGTGAAGACCACGGGCTTTGTGAAGGCTGCACAACACCATCATCCAGCATCTCCTGAACCTGCGTCTGGATCACTTCTCGTTCTTTGGCAGACACGATAAGGCTGCTGTCGTATAGGGCGAGCGTCTTCATAAGTAATGATGCGAAGTTGCGTGATGGGCGTTTGACGAACCTTCGAGGAAGAAGCAAAACAGTGCTTGAAGTCCAGCAACAGTAGCTCTAAGGCCCGCCGTTTCTCCTTCGACAAGTGGCAGTTAATGTCGATGTTGTCAAGAGATGGCTCATTAGTTTCGACTGCCGTGGATGTAAAACAGACCGGATCGTGCGTAACAGGGTCAGCGAAAGCGATAGCAGTTCCCGAAAACAAGTGCCGGTGCTCATTAGAAAAATTTGTGAAAAGGAGTGCAGCCCGGCCATTGTGAAGCGACAATAAACTTCGAACAGCGCAGATGCCTTGAGCAAGCAGGAGTGAATGGTTCGCTTCCGCTAAAGCATCGCCGGCACGGAAATCGTCACAGGTAACTTCCACAAGAACACTGCTTCGCGGCGGCAGCGAGACGCTCTCGGCGGAAACGCGAAGTGCGGCATTGCAAGGACTGCTACTATCTCGTTCGGCAGATTGTCCCATCGAAAATGTGGCGCGTCTATTTCGCAGGTCGATAACTGCTCCGTATTCTCGCAGAAAGTCAATGCCGAGGATAAGGTCACGGGTACAGTCACTCAAAACGACGCAACTAACGACGAACGTATATCTGTTAATCTGAATACGAGCCGTGCACATCCCCTTTGGTGTAACTATATGACCGCCGGCGGTTCGAAGGTACACACCTGGCCAAGCAGTGAGCACCTTCCTCAAAACACTCGCTATGCGACCACTCAAAATCGAATAATCCGCACCGGTGTCCACTAATGCATTGACTGGAGTACGACCGTCTAAAATAACAGGAATGTCCAGAGAAACGCTTTTGGCTTCCCTAGGGGATGGTACCAGCAGCTCGCGGTCGGATCGAAGCGGCGACGACGGGAGGTCTTCAACGCAGCGACTACCAGCGGCCTCGCCCCCGAAGGTCGCTGTTTTCAGTTTTCCCGACCAGGGCTAGACGAGCGGCCTTGCCCCTCTCGCGAGGAACCTTGGGTGGACGTCGATGAGCGCCTTGGTGAAGGGGAGCGGGGCTGACGCTGCGAACGAGATGAAGGCTGTTCCGCCAGGTACTCTTCAATAACTCGGGGTCGTTCACCAAACCGGGGAGGAGGCGAGTCGATGCGGAAGCCTTGAAGACCGAGGCGTCGATAAGGACAATCCCGGTAGAGATGGCCTGGTTCACCGCAGTGGAAGCAGAGTGGACGGCGGTCAGGCGTGCGCAAAATGGCTTCAAGACTGCCAGCCATAGGTAGCGTAAGAGGGTTCTAGCACAGCTTTCGCCCTCACTCTTGATCACGTTCTACGTGACGCTGGCGGTAACAAAGGACGTTCTACGTCCGCCGCTATGGCTGAGGGTGGCGCTGGTGAACACTCTCAAGGTTCGTATACAGACAACATAAATACCCAAGCAAGTAGCAGGGGGGACAGCGGCCGATGTAGCTCAGTTGGAAGAGCACCGGACGCCATTTTCGGAGGTCGTGGGTTCGGATCCCACCATCGGCACGTTGTTTTTTCTTCTACTTTGTGTTTAATTATCTTTCCCCTAAATAGATTACATTACTAATTTCTGTGATTATGTAAGCAAACATTAAAAAAAAAGAAAAAAAAAAAGACATAAAAGTACCATCCCCAATGCTTACCTTGGCCTCGCCGACTGTTGGCTTCTTTCCTTCATGTATTATAACGAGCACCCTCATTTCCACTTAATTATATATATATATATATATATATATATATATATATATATATATATATATATAGAGAGAGAGAGAGAGAGAGAGAGAGAGAGTAAACGATACGTGTAGGTTCTAAAGGCAAAGAGCGGGAAAGAAACAGGTGGCGGAGAGGCAAAGAGGGCTTAGCAGGAGCGAAGTACAATGGTACTGTAGTGGTGGTTGGCGTAAAACACGCGCGCACATACACACACACACACACACACACACACACACACACACACACACACACACACACACACACACACACACACACACACACACACACACACACACACACACACACACACACACACACACATATATATATATACAGGGCTATTATCCCTGTTAAAGCACAGTAAAAACCCCCTTTCAATATATATATATATATATATATATATATATATATATATATATATATATATATATATATATATATATATATATTGAAAGGGGGTTTTTACTGTGCTTTAACAGGGATAATAGCCTTGTCGAAGTTTCACGGCGAACCACACAAGAACACAGCCAGACTCAGTCTCCACAAACGAGCACGAGCAGCGCAGCGGCACTTCGTCGTCCTTATCTTCGTTTTCGTGATGTTCTCGCCTACTTAATCCTCGTCTTCGTATATCCTCGTGTAGTTCGCTACAATTTCGCCCGGAGCGAAGAGGAGCCATCCTGGCGACCTATAGTGAGGGCAAGAGGAGCGGATCGTAGTACGTTTTGAGGCGGCTCACGTGCACAGTTTCGCGGCCGCGATGGCGCATGTCCGAAGAGGTAGTGAGTGGCTCCACGATGTAATTCACAGGGGAGGTTTGACGGACAATGCGGTAGGGGCCGTGATACTCGGTTCGAAATTTTGATGACAATCCCGGTGGGGTGCCGGGAACCCAAAGCCAAACAAGGGATCCTGCAGGAAAAACGTGTGGCGTCTGGTCTTTGTCGCGATGATGCTTTTGGCGGCCTTGAGATTCCGATGTAAAACACCGGGCCAACTGGCGACATTCCTCCGCATGTTTGGCAACGTCTGAAAGGAGAGTACACTCGGAGGAGTCGGGACGATATGGTAAAATAGTGTCCATCGTGGACGACGCCTCACGCCCATAAAGGAGGAAGAAAGGGCTAAATCCAGTAGTTGACTGCGTGGCGGTGTTATAAGCGTATGTCACGAAAGGAAGGACAGCGTCCCAGTTCGTCTGATCGGCGGCAACGTACATCGTCAGCATATTTCCGAGAGTGCGATTGAAGCGCTCAGCCAACCCGTTTGTTTGAGGGTGGTAGGCTGTTGTGGTGCGATGTATGATGCGACATTCGGCCAGTAGAGCTTCGACGACGTTGGATAGGAAGACGCGTCCTCGGTCACTTAGCAGCTCTCGCGGTGCGCCGTGGCGAAGAACAAAATGATGGAGTAAGAACAGGGCAACTTCACGGGCAGTAGCGGCGGGTAAAGCGGCGGTCTCGGCATACCGGGTGAAGTGGTCGATGCCGACGATAATCCACCGGTTCCCAGAAACCGTGCAGGGAAGTGGCCCGTAAAGGTCAACGCCAATGCGGTCAAAAGGGCGGGCCGGGCATGGAAGTGGTTGTAAGGGGCCGGAAGCACGAGGTGTGGATGACTTCCGGCGCTGACAGGCGATGCAGGAGCGGACGTATTTGCGAATATACCCGTACATGCCGCGCCAATAGTAGCGTTGAGAGATCCTTTGAAACGTCTTCACTACACCAGGATGGGCACACTGAGGGTCGGCATGGAATGAGGTGCAAATTTCATGTCGTAAATGGCGGGGAATGACGAGAAGCCACCGTCGACCATCAGTCATATAATTGCGGCGGTAGAGAAGACCGTCTCGTAGGGCAAAGTGTGGTGCTTGACGGCGCAAAGCCCGAGAAGGCGCAGCAGCGTTAGGAGAAGTGGACACGATCTCGATAAGAGATGCGAGCCACGGGTCTTTTCGCTGCTCCGCAGGCATGTCAGCGATGGTTAGAGAGGAGAGGACGGGATCAGCCGCCGTAGAGCAAGCAGGTTCGTTGGAGACGGGAGAACGAGATAGTGCGTCGGCGTCCATGTGTTTACGGCCAGAGCGATATATAACGCGGATGTCAAATTCCTGTAGGCGGAGAGCCCATCGTGCGAGGCGGCCGGACGGGTCTTTAAGAGAGGACAGCCAACATAACGCGTGGTGGTCCGTGACGACGTCAAACTGGCGACCGTAAAGGTAGGGTCGGAATTTTGTTAATGCCCACACAATTGCCAAACACTCCTTTTCCGTAACTGAGTAGTTGCGTTCAGCTTTAGAGAGGATACGACTCGCGTACGCGACGACGTATTCGTGAAAACCGTTTTTCCGTTGTGCCAAGACAGCTCCGAGGCCAACGCCACTCGCATCAGTATGGACCTCGGTGGGTGCTGTCGGGTCGTAGTGGCGAAGGATTGGTGGCGAAGTCAAAAGACGGCGCAATGCGTTGAACGCTTCGTCGCACTCGACCGACCACGCAGTTAAGTCACTGTTTCCTCCGAGTAGTTTAGTCAGGGGTGAAATTATCGAAGCAAAATTCTGCACGAAGCGCCGAAAATAGGAGCATAGACCTATGAAGCTTCGAAGTTGCTTGAGCGAAACCGGCTTAGGAAACTCCGCCACTGCGCGCAGCTTGGCCGGATCAGGGCGAACACCTTCCTTAGAGACGATGTGCCCCAAAATAGTCAACTCCCTGGCACCGAAGTGACACTTCTTGAGATTCAGTTGCAGGCCGGCGTCAGTAAGGCAAACCAAAACTTGCCGCAAGCGCTCTAGGTGCGTAGCGAAGTCGGTGGAAAAGACAACAATGTCGTCCAAGTAGCAGAGGCAGATGTGCCACTTGAACTTCCGCAAGATGTTATCCATCATCCTCTCGAATGTGGCGGGCGCATTGCACAGACCGAAGGGCATCACATTAAATTCGTGGAGGCCATCCGGCGTCACAAATGCGGTCTTCTCTCTGTCACAGGCGGCCATTGGTACTTGCCAGTAACCTGAACGTAAATCAAGAGATGAAAAGTACTCGGCACCTTGGAGGCAATCAAGAGCGTCGTCTATACGCGGAAGGGGGTAATTGTCCTTGTGGGTAATTTTGTTGAGGCGCCGATAATCAATACAAAACCGAAACGAGCCATCTTTCTTTTTCACTAGCACTACTGGTGAAGACCAGGGGCTTTGTGATGGACGAATTACACCACGTTGTAGCATGTCCTCAACTTGTTCATTGATCACGTGACGCTCTGCCGCTGACACACGATAGGGGCGCTGTCGAAAAGGCGAATTAGAGCCGGTCTGAATGTAATGCGCGACTGTGGAAGTACGGCCGAGAGGTGTGCGGGCGGCGTCGAAAGCGAAGCGAAATGTCTGTAAAAGGGCCACGAGCTGAGTCCGGTAGGTGGAAGGAAGAGCGTCATCGATGGCGGTTCGGAAGAAGTCGTCTGGCAACGAATCAGGCGTCGGATCGGACTGCAGAGCATCAATGTAGTTACTGCGGTAGGTCTCGGAGGCATCCAGGTCAGCGAGAAGGTGGGCTGGTTGAATAGAACCGGGAGATTCCCCACGTAGCAGAGTAATCGGGCGTGGGGACGGATTGTAGATGAGCAGCTTCGTGAAGCCACCGTGAACATCGAGAACAGCAGATGGCAGCGGCAGGTGCTTGCGGTGGATGAAGGATGCAGACGGTG
This sequence comes from Amblyomma maculatum, assembly GCF_055883805.1. Lineage (NCBI taxonomy): Eukaryota > Metazoa > Arthropoda > Arachnida > Ixodida > Ixodidae > Amblyomma > Amblyomma maculatum. Next base: position 83,766,411 of record NC_139352.1, read on the forward strand.
TAAATAAAACACTAACGTCTGACACGGCAGGACACGAAAGAGGCACAAGGGCACAAGCCTCTGGTGCTACGTCGACATCTTCAGCGATGGTCAGCTTTTGAGGACACACTGAACGGTTGTCGTCGGGCAGTGCGTCGCACAGTGCAGAAAATTCTACTTCAGCTCGGGCGCAATCGATCACGGCGTTATTTTTAGACAAGAAGTTCCATCCGAGGATCACGTCGTGAGAACAAGATGACAAAACTACGAACTCGACACTGTACAAAATACCTTCAATGACGACACGCGCTGTACATGCTGCTAAAGGTGCAATCCTCTCTTCACTGGCAGTGCGGAGCGACAAACCGTTAAATGACGTCGTAACTTTTCGTAATCGTCGGCAGAGTTGCTCATGAATCACTGACACTGCAGCACCCGTATCGACCAGCGCATATACGGACAGACCATCGATAGAAATCATTATAATGTTCGTGGGCGGAATATGAGGCCTTGAGCTTTTCGCAGAGTACGCAGTTCTTGCCTCAGGAACCGCGGTGCTTAGTTTCCCTCGTCAGCAGGTGGTGGTCGCCGGCGCATTGGTGACAGTGACCGGCGACGCGGAGAAGGAGAACGACGGGTTGTATATGAACGCTGTTCTGGGGCATACGCAGGCGGAGAGTGGGCAGAACGAAGCAGCGGTGGCGAGTAATCAGAAGACGCAGGCTCGGCCATGCGACGACGACATCGGCGGGCCACATGTCCAGCGAAACCACAGTAGTAGCAAATAGGACGATTGTCCGAAGTACGCCAAGGGTTGTAATAGCGCGCAGTGGGCGGATGAAGCGGGGCCGTTTGAGAAAGCGGTGCAGGGCGTAGAAGAGGCTGCATGGGTTGTGACGGCTCAGGCGGTGGCCGCGCAGCCACAGCCGCGTAGGTCAAAGGGGCTGGAACAGCAGGTTGACTATACTGGACTGGTGCTTCGACGTATGTCAATGGAGCAACAGAAGGAGCTTCAGGAAGCGTGGGGAGTGCTTCCGCAACTTGTTGGCGGATGACTTGCTGCAGCTTTGGCACTAAAGGCGTGGGAGCGTCAGGACGTTGGCGAACGAGGGATAGTTGACGGGCAACTTCTTCTCGAACGAACTGCTGTATTTGTGGCAGCAAGGTGGACTGGTCTGCTTCAGGTGTTAAAGCTGCAAGCGGCGCGGGGTTTGAGAGCGAAGAGCGAGTGATGTTACGGCGCTTGCGTAATTCATCAAAGTTGTGGCATGCGTTGATAACGTCGACGACGGTGGCTGGATTTTTAGCCAGAAGCATCTGGAACGCGTCGTCATCAATTCCTTGCATAATGTGATCAATCTTGGTGCTCTCTGACATTGAAGCGTCCACGCGCTTGCACAGGTCTACTACATCTTCAATATAGCTGGTAAAATTCTCACCAGGAAGCTGTGCACGGCCGCGCAGGCGTTGCTCAGCGCGCAACTTGCGCACTGCAGGCCGGCCGAAAATATCGGCAAAACTAGCTTTGAAAGTAGACCACGATGTGATATCGGCCTCGTGGTTGCGGAACCATAGGTTTGCAACGTCCGTTAGGTAGAAAATGACGTTATTGAGTTTTTGGCTGTCGTCCCAGTGGTTGTGAATACTGACCCGCTCATATGAGGCCAGCCAGTCTTCCACGTCATGGTCGCCGGTTCCGCTGAAGATAGGAGGATCACGCTGGCGCAAAGCTCCAGCGCAGAACACCGCGGATGAGGGGCCGGTTGGACTGGGGGTGGTAGCGTCGGTCATTGCTTGTGTCGGGAGTGTGCGGTTGCGGAGCTCCAGGGCGGCAGGAAATGCTCACCTCCACCAAGTGAAAGGGGGTTTTTACTGTGCTTTAACAGGGATAATAGCCCTGTCGAAGTTTCACGGCGAACCACACAAGAACACAGCCAGACTCAGTCTCCACAAACGAGCACGAGCAGCGCAGCGGCACTTCGTCGTCCTTATCTTCGTGTTCGTGATGTTCTCGCCTACTTAATCCTCGTCTTCGTATATCCTCGTGTAGTTCACTACAATATATATATATATATATATATATATATATATATATATATATATATATATATATATATATATATATATATATATATATATATATATATATATATATATATATATATATATATATATATATATATGAAGGAAAGATGCCAACAGTCGGCGAGGCCAAGGAAAGCATTGAGGATGTTACTTTATGTCCTTTTTTTAATGTTTACTTGGATAATCACAGAAATGAGTAATGTAATCTGCTTAGGGGAAAGATAATTAAACACAACGTTGTTTTTTCTTTTACTTTGTGTTTAATTATCTTTCCCCTAAGCAGATTACATTACTCATTTCTGTGATTATCCAAGTAAACATTAAAAAAAAGGACATAAAGTAACATCCACAATGCTTTCCTTGGCCTCGCCGACTGTTGGCTTCTTTCCTTCATGTAATATAACAACACCCTCATTTCCCCTTCATTTATCTGCTTGTAGCTTACGGGAGTCTCGGTTCTGGCAGTCTTGAAGCCATAGGTAGCGTAAGAGGGTTCTAGCACAGCTTTCGCCCTCGCTCTTGACCACGTTCTACGTGACGCTGGCGGTAACACAGGACGTTCCACGTCCGCCGCTATGGTTGAGGGTGGCGCTGGTGAACACTCTCAAGGTTCGTAAACAGACAACATTAATACCTGAGAAAGTAGCAGGGGGGACAGCGGCCAATGTAGCTCAGTTGGAAGAGCACCGGACGCGATATTCGGAGGTCGTGGGTTCGGTTCCTACCATCGGCACGTTGTTTTTTCTTCTACTTTGTGTTTAATTATATTCCCCCGAAGCAGATTACATTACTCATTTCTGTGATTATCCAAGTAAACATTAAAAAAAGGACATAAAGTAACATCCCCAATGCTTTCCTTGGCCTCGCCGGCTGTTGGCGTCTTTCCTTCACGTAATATAACGAGCCCCCTCATTTCCCCTTCATTTATCTGCTTATATATATATATAGAGCGGATCAATTAAGGGGAAATGAGGGTGCTCGTTATATTCTTTCCTTCACACACACACACACACACACACACACACACACACACACACACACACACACACACACACACACACACACACACACACACACACACACACACACACACACACACACACACACACACACACACACACACACACACACACACACACACACACACACACACACACACACACACACACACACACACACACACACACACACACACACACACACACACACACACACACACACACACACACACACACACACACACAGACACACACACATATATATATATGTATAATATATATGAAGGAAAGAAGCCAACAGTCGGCGAGACCAAGGAAAGCGTTGGGGATGGTACTTCATGTCTTTTTTTTTAATGTTTACTTGGATAATCACAGAAATTAGTAATGTAATCTGTTTAGGGGAAAAATAATTAAACACAAAGTAGAAGAGAAAACAACATGCCGATGGTGGGGACCGAACCCACGATCTCCGAATATCGCGTCCGGTGGTCTTCCAACTGAGCTACATAGGCCGCTGTCTCCCCTGCTACTTGTTTAGGTATTTATGTTGTCTGTATACGAACCTTGAGAGTGTTCACCAGCGCCACCCTCAACCATAGCGGCGGACGTGGAACGTCCTGTGTTACCGCCAGCGTCACGTAGAACGTGATCAAGAGCGAGGGCGAAAGCTGTGCTAGAACCCTCTTACGCTACCTATGGCTTCAAGACTGCCAGAACCGAGACCCTCGTAAGCTACAAGCAGATCAATTAAGGGGAAATGAGGGTGCTCGTTATAATACATGAAGGAAAGAAGCCAACAGTCGGCGAGACCAAGGAAAGCGTTGGGGATGGTACTTCATGTCTTTTTTTTAATGTTTACTTGGATAATTACAGAAATTAGTAATGTAATCTGTTTAGGGGAAAGATAATTAAACACAAAGTAGAATAAAAAACAACATGCCGATGGTGGGGACCGAACCCACGACCTCCGAATATCGCGTCCGGTGCTCTTCCAACTGAGCTACATAGGCTTTTTTTCTTTATTGCCTGGCTTTGACACATATACACCGCACTGGAACTCAAAACAACAGGAAAAAAGGAATAATATATGTACACAAAGGTAGCTAGCGTTGCCTAACACCCACTGAGGGGCAGGCATTGTCATGTTAAAATTCCTTGAGCAACCATGTGCTCCTGAGTATCTGTCAAAGCTGGAACCTTTAACTGAGCTACATAGGCCGCTGTCTCCCCTGCTACTTGTTTAGGTATTTATGTTGTCTGTATACGAACCTTGAGAGTGTTCACCAGCGCCACCCTCAGCCATAGCGGCGGACGTGGAACGTCCTATGTATATATATGAATTCATGCCTACAAAAGAGATCTCCGCATAATGACAGTCAACAGGGCAATGGGTTTCAAGCACCCCAAAAACAATATGAACCATGAGTATAGAAATGGAGTGCTAAATGTTTTCAACGAAGTGTTTGAGTAGATACTCGCGAAAAGTGTCATGATTGCGCTGCAAGGCGATGCCGTCCGGAAAATCGTTCCAAAGGCGGATGGCGCGCGGGAGCGAAGAGAAGTTGAAAGCATGCGTACTGCGATAAATGCGGGCGTAGCTGTAGTTATTCTGTAATCTATGTCATAAGTAGGAGGGACGTTGTAGATGTGCTAGCGGTGAATCTGTGGCATAAACGTATTTATGAAACAGAGATAAAAGAGCAATCTCTCGACAAAGTTTCAACGGATTGAGCGAAAGTTCGAATTTTAGTTGTGCTATACTGGACTGGTAACTATAATTTCGTGAAATGAAACGGCAAGCCCTGTTATGAATATCTTCCAGCTTGTCGCTTGTCAGTCAAGTATTCCAGATGGGGTGACCAGATGTATGAAGCATACTCTAGCTGCGGTCTGCCGAATGTCATGTAAGCTTGTTTACGCAAGAGAGGGGTAGGGCTTTTCAGGTTGCGGAGAAGAAATCCTAATGACATGGATGCATTTGCGAAGATGTTGGAATATGTTCAATCCACGGGTTCAATCCAAGAAAGATTTGGCGTCATATGGACGCCTAAGTACTTATGGTTGGTTTGTGGGGTTTAACTTCCCAAAGCAACTCAGGCTATGAGAGACGCCGCAGTGAAGGACTCCGGAAATTTCGGTCACCTGGGGTTCTTTAACGTGCACTGACATCGCACAGCCCATGGCCGCCTTGCTTTTCGCCTCCATCGAAAAGCTGCCGCCGAGGCCGGGATTCGATCCCGCGTCCTTGGGAACAGTAGTCGAGCGTCGTAACCACTGCGCCACCCCGGCGGGGCCTAAGTACCTAGAGTGCGAATTAGATGATTTTCAGGTAAAAGAAATTGTTACATTTAGATACGTTCAGAGTCATTTGCAACTTTTTACATCAGTCGTTAATGTGATCGTTGTCACTTTGGAGTGAAAAGTGGTCATCAGTATTTATATTGTCAGTTAAGTCGTTCAGTCGTGTCCGACTCTTCGTGACCCTATGGACCATGTCACGCCACGCTTTCCGGTCTCTCACTATCTTCCTAACATCACATAACTTCATCTGCAGTGCCTCGAGGATGCCATCTAACCATCGCATTCGCTGCCTACCCCTTCGCCGGCGACCCTCAACCTTTCCCAACATCAAATCTTTCTCCAGCGACTCCTCTCTTCTCATCAGATAACCAAAGTAGCTGAGCTTTGACTTTAGAATTTGACCCTCCAATGAGCAGTCAGGGTTTATGGTTGACAATATCGACTGATTTGATCTTCTGGCAGTCCAAGGAACTCTCAAGAGTCTTCGCCAGCACAACAATTCAAACGCATCAATTCTTCGGCGGTCAGCCTTCTTCACAGTCCAACTCTCGCATCCGTACATCACAACTGGAAAGCCCATAGCACGAGTTATACGGATCTTGGTTGGCAGACTAATGCCTCTGCTCTTTACTAGGCGGTCAAGGCTAACCATTGCTCTCTTTCCCAGAAGCAGGCGTCTCCTAATTTCATGGCTGCAGTCTCCTTCCGAGGTAATCTTGGAGCCCAAGAACAGAAAATCTGTCACAGCTTCCACTTCTTGTCCATTGATGCTCCAGGACTTGATAGGGCAAGATGCCATGATCTTTGTCTTTTTAATGTTCAGTTTAAGCCCAAACTTCTCACTCTCTTCTTGTACGCGGATCAGAAGTCTCTTGAGTTCCACTTCACTTTCTGCCATTAAAGTGATATCATCCGCATATCTAAGGTTGCTGATACGTTTTCCAGCAATCTTCACTCCAGCTGAAGACTCGTCCAAACCGGCCTTCCTCATGATGCACTCCGCATATAGGTTAAATAGGCAGGGCGACAGTATGCAGCCTTGCCTCACTCCTTTCTCGATCGGAAGCCAATCAGTAAGACCATGCCCAGTTCTGACTGTGGCCTCTTGCCCTTCATACAGGTTCCTGAGGAGACAGATGAGGTGAATTGGAACTCCCATCTCTTGGAGAGCTTGCCACAATCTGCTGTGATCTACGCAGTCACACGCTTTCGCATAATCAATAAAGCAGAAGTAGATGGGTTTCTTGAACTCTCTTGCTTTTTCCATGATCCAGCGAAGGTTAGCAATTTGGTCTCTAGTTCCTCTGCCTTTGCGAAACCCAGCTTGCACGTCCGGATGCTCCCGATCCACATACTGCTGCAGCCTACCTTGGAGGATTTTCAACATCACCTTGCTAGCATGCGAAATAAGCGCGATCTTGCGGTAGTTGGAACAATCTTTGGCACTGCCTTTTTTTGGAATGGGGATGTAACTGACCTCCTACAATCCTGTGGCCACTGCAGGGTTGTCCAAATCTTCTGACATAATGTATGCAGAATGTTAACAGCGTCATGGTTGAGGTTTTGAAGCAACACAGCTGGAATGCCATCATTTCCGCTAGCTTTGTTCTTAGCAAGGCTGGCTAAGGCCCATTCAACTTCCCTCTTCAGGATGCCCGGCTCGAGATCAGTAATTACCACCGTCTTATGTTGGGTTTGCACATTCGGGTTCTTCTTGTACAGTTCTGTGTATTCCTGCCACCTATTCTTTATCTCTGAGGCTTCAGTGAGGTCCTTGCCTCGTTTGTCCTTTATCACGCTCAGCTTAGCACAGAAGCTTCCTTTGATATCTTTGATTGTCTTATACAGAGCTCTTGTGTTCCTTAATTGGCTGTTGTCCTCAACTGCTTGGCACTGTATGTTCAGGAAGGCATTCTTATCTCTCCTTGCGATTTTCTGAAAATCCGCATTGAGATCTTTGTATCTTTCTCTTTCCCCCATAACTTTTGCCATCCTCCTTTCCTCAGCTTTTTGCAAAGCCTCTTCAGATAACCAGTTTGCTTTCTTGCATTTATTTTGCTTGGGAACTACCTTCGTAGCAACTTGTATTATATCACGAACATCAGTCTGCATCTCTTCGGGCTCTCTGTCTTCTAGATCTGATTCTTGAAATCGATTCCTCACTTCCACAGCGTATTCTAATGGAATTTGATCCAGATCATACCTGAAAAGCCTTCTAGTTTTCTGCGTTTTCCTCAATCGAAGCTTAATTTTGGCAACAAGAAGCTGATGATCGGTGCCACAATCGGCCCCAGACCTTGTTTTTACTGCTTGTATAGCGCTTCTCCATCTCTGCCGGCAAAGAATATAATCGATCTGATTCCTGTACAGACCGTCCGGTGAAGTACATGTGTACAGGCGCCTCTTGTGTTGTTGAAAATGAGTATTCGCTATGGTCAGGTTGTTTTCTTGACAAAACTCTACTAGCCTCTGCCCAGCTTCATTTGGCTCGCCAAGACCGAGCTTGTCTATAATTCTGGATATTTCTTCACTCCCGACCTTAGCATTCCAGTCTCCTATGAGAAAAACGACGTCTGATGACGGGGTGCGGTCTAAAAGGCATTGTAGGTCCGCATAAAATCTCTCAACGTCAGCTTCTTCAGCAGTAGTGGTCGGTGCATAGACTTGGATAACTGTTATGTTGAAAGGGTGACCTTGGATCCGAAGTGAAATCATTCGGTCGTTTTTGGGGTTGTACCCTAGCACTGCTTTGCCCATTCTTCTGTTTACTATGAGAGCGACCCCATTCCTTCTCTTGGATTCGTGCCCACAGTAAAAGACATAATAGTCGCCGGAGTTAAATTCTCCCATTCCGGTCCACTTGAGCTCGCTGCTACCCAAGATATCAATGTTCAATCTGTCCATTTCTCGCTTGACGACATCCAGTTTACATAATTCAGTCGTCAGCAAATGTGCGTATACAAGATGGGGTGTTTATTGGTAGGTCTTTAATGTAAGTTAAGAATAGTAATAGACCGAGGACGCTACCTTGTGATACCCCTGAGGTGACATCGGCGAGAGGAGAGGAATGGCTGCATGCTGAGCTGCGAATGCACGGAACGTGACATGACGCCAAGAGTGCCGCCACTACGTAGGCCGGCATAACCCGCGTCCGTATCCCCTCACCTAGAATACCCCAAAGACCTCATCATCATCATAATTTTTCGATTGCAGACGACTTTGCGTTGCTGCGAGATGTAAACATTGCCAATCAAGTTGTCATTGCGTAGCGTGGGGTGCGAATCGCTAATCATGTTTCCTATCTGCTAACTGAACGAACGTTGCGACTTATTGTACGTGCTGGCGAGCTCATTCGCCCGGAGTAGCATGAACCTCAGTAAATGTCATTCTTACCAGATATGTCGATGTTATAATTAACTGATACAGGTTTGAATTTAAAGTAACGCATGTAAATGGCGTACCAGATTGCTATCAGATTGCTATCAGCGTGCTTGAATCTGTTGTAACTTATGCTTGTGGGACATAATACTAAAGCGTTATCCCGGACAAACAACTTGGTAGTTCATGCTCAAATCTTGACTAGCGCTAGGTTCAGGAAGAGTACTTACCTTATTAGGTCAGAATTATTCATTACATTCTTATCGGCTGCAACAATCAATGTGCCAAAACAAAATTTCACCCCACGGCGCCATTTCGCGTACATATACATGCTGCAATTGTACATGTACATGTCTTGCTCCAATTATTTGGCTCAATCTATCGAAAAGCTGAAACAATTGATGAACTGCTCTGAAATTTCGCATTAGGAAGTAACGTAATTGTCGGAAAATGTTTTGGTCATGTGATGTGGAAAGATGAACTGTAGGCGGTTTTTGTTCGGTTTATGGAGGTTAGCGTCCAAAAGCGACTCAAGCTTTGAGAGACGCCGTAGCGGAGGACTCCGGAAGTTTCGACCTCCTGGGTTTCTTTAACGTGTACTGACATCGCACATTAAATGTATTATAGATTGACGCGGATACAGTGGTATGGTATGACACGACAGGAGATACAGGGCTAGCGTCTCAAAACGAATTAGAGTCTGAAATACCGTTGTGAAGAGCTCCGGATAACTTCAACCGCTTGTGGTTCTTTAGCATGCACTGACATGGTACAACAGATGGCCACTTTGCAGGTAGTCTCACGGGATTGCACTCACGTTCTCACCGAAGGTTAGAAGATGTGAGCGTACAAAAGAAGAGGTGGAGGGGACTGGCGAAGATTAGTCTTGAGAGAAAAGTAGGTCTCGACGGATACTACTCCGGGATGGAGGGGAGATCACTAACTAGATACACACAGTTAAAGGGGCAAGCTTAAGCAGTGCAAGATGACTTCAGCTGCGATGCAGTCTTTTTATTAAGTCGAAAGCCTTTAAGCGTTCATACTCGCGGTGATCGTCCGTCCGTTACATACAAAGGCTGGAAGAAGAAGGGGAAGAAGAACAACAACAACAACGTCGTGGGAGGCGGTAGCTGTCAGTAGCTGAGATGGCCGAGCACTAACTGGACGCAGGGATTGATTGATTAAAACTTTATTTTCCACTGATTTAGGAGAATCCCTACTCCTCGCTCCTGGAACACAGGCCTGAGGAACTAGGGCTCGAACCTCCGCGACTGAGGAATGGCGAATATACATCGGGTATTGGCGGCCTCAGCCAGCAGGCGGCCGGCAGGCTTCCTGACATTATTTTTGGCAGGAGCTGCCAACTTGGACCTCGCTTTTCAGATGGGAGGATGACATCAAAATCAGCCTGCCAACATCCTTGCGTTCACGTTATCCCTAGGCCACGCAGGCATGTTCATACGGCTCGGTTAAAGCGGAACTTTATATGTTGGGTGGTAGCTTTCGCTATCGCGTCATCACGAAGATGGGAGTGAAAAGAGAGAGAAAGAGGTGTCGTAGTGGAGGGCTTCGGACCACCGCATGATAGAGGTATTCGCCTCATCACCGTTTAGTGATCCAAAGTGCCCCCTAGAATGTATTTTAGGTAGTACGATGGGTAAAGAGGGGCGCCTATACTGAGGGCTCTTTGAAGCATATACGAAAAAAAAAGGTAAGTACAAAGCGCGCTTATTATTGGCAGCCTCTTAGTCAACTTGCGGCTGGGGCTCCAGGCAAGCCTGCTCGCAATTCCAGTGTCATCTGCCTGCATTATTACTGGGCAAAATAGACAGGAAGAGTGCGAAAGTACCGTATATACTTCACCCAAAGTCGAAAGGCTTTCAGAGCACGTCATTCAATGTGCGAAGTAGTCAGGTGATGCAAAGACTACGCTCTGCATCAATGCCTGTAGTGCTCTTCAACAAATGCAAGTTTGGAGTAATCTTTCTTCATACCTTCTATATGAATAAAAATATATATGACAGCTTGTCATACATGCAACACATATTATGTGTTCCGTCACGTTTTTTTCTCCGTTGTTCTACATTGCAGCGTTTCTTGCGGCATTCTTTGCGTATAAATTGCCGGTTACTTTGAGTGGGCGGCTGCTCCGAAGCGCTTTCTCTTCGCGAGAGATCTAGAATAAAGAAGTCAAAAACAAAAACAAAAAAAGAACAAGGCACAGAGTGTGAAATTTGTGACGTCGTGTCACCCAGCTTGCACGGAAAAACTTGAATGATCTGAATGCAGTCACTACGCGGCCGTCCAAACACCGAAGGCGCCAGCCAGCTGCGTGCAACCGAAGCACGTTTTCTATACCGGGGAATTCAACGGCAAAACTCCCTAGAGTTTGCCTCCTCCTACTACGGGGAAGTCGTGGCTGCTGCGAACCGACTTTTATTCGGTGCACGCGGCGTTGCGCGTAGCTGGAAAATTATTTTTGCTCTCCACACCGACTACACAGAGCTTAAAACGCCAAAAAGCTTCGAGCCACACAACAACGACATCCTCCGGACGCGACCGCCAATACAAACAGGAAGACCGCAACCAGAGCGGACTGCGCAACGTTCACCTCGTGCGGAGGACGCCGCAGGAGTTTTCCACCAGACGTGGACGTGTTCTTTCTGTTCTCTTTGTTCTGTTTCCCTTGCACACAACTTCGGCTTGTACGTGAGCGTAACAGCCTGCGTATATAGCGCGGCTATATCTACTGATTCCTGAGTTTTGCCGCGTTCTCTTCCACCCCGCTCTCGGCACGCTTCGTTTTGTGTAAGCGCATGGTGTGCGCCCAAAGCACGGTGTGGAGTATCCAGAATTTCCACTCGTTCTGTCCCCTATCTTCATTTCTCTTTCTGTCTTGAGTCTCTCGCGGTGGAAAGTCGTTCGGAGAGCGAATCCGACGCTCTACATTATTCATCGGAGAAAGGAGGCCCAGGTATAGGAGGGGGGTCTGGGAGATCGAGCATGGGGACTACTACCGCATTCCACGCAAAGCCAAACAAAGACGAAGACAGACAGACTGTACTCCGAGTAGTGAGCGCTGAAGTCGGGTAGCAGTTTACGTGTGTGTTGGGCTTGGAACAACGTCGGTGCACGAGACAAGAGGGTGGATGGGGATTTCAGGAGTTTAGAAATCATGCATAGCGCGAAGGCTTTTCTTCCACCTTTATATTCTACGGTCAGAACTGGTTATAGTGGCGGTCTGGAAGAAAGTGCAGAAAACAGTGAATGCGAGGCAGCCAGTTGAAAAAAAAAAAATGTTTTGCGCCATGACGAGGGAATGGGTCTGAAGCAAAAGGGGGAACGAGAGAGTTTAGAGACATGAGTGGTGCGTGCGAAGCAGACAGCGGGTGAGTGGAAAAAAGGGGATGAGAGAGTATATAATGGGGACGTTTTGCATCAGAAAACAGTCGACGTCAAGCGTCCATCTGAATAGCCGTCCGTCGTGCGAAGAGACAAATAGTCGTGAGCTACACGCGCTTCAAAAACGCGTTGCTCTGGTAGGTCCGTTACTTAAACCGCACTTTCATGGCTTCCCGTTTCCACCGTTTTGGTCAAAGAAAAGAAACAGAAAGACAGAGAGTGGACGAGGATTCATTTTGCGTCTGGACATTCTTGTACGATTTTCACCGTGTTTGAAAATGTTATTTTTGGACGAAGAACGCTTTCTTACGCGATGCCTGCGTGGGTATACAGATCGAATTGTGGAGACCCAGAGCTCTCCGCTTGAGAAAGCAAGACACAGCGTATTGCTTGCGCTATATGCATCGATATTCGAGACAGAGCGGACGTCGTCAAGTGTCCAGCGACTCCGTGTATGGCGGGGTGGCGTGGATGTCCACAAATATGATGCATGAGGGAAAAAAAGCAAATTCGAGATTAGAGGAACTAGCACAAATGGCAGACGTTGTTTTATAGTGCGAAATGTTAGAAGGTTACCAAGGAGGTATCCTTACATGACATACGGACCAACGGAGGACGGAAAACGGGCAAGCTGATTGGTTGACTGACTGACGGACGGATGGGGCAAATCAGGATTTCTTCACAGCTCCTCTGCAAAGGATGATATTCAAGCTATCAACTAGTTCATGCAATAATGTTCGAAACACACCGATCTATATACGCCGCATTCGTCGATTACGATTTGACGCAGTCGAAACTTGATCAGTCAAGCGGGTTCTGCGCAGTCTTGGTGTAGATGCACAATATGTGAAATTACTGGAATATATTTGCACATTACTATAGCTTTTCTTAAAAAGGTAATAACACTGCAATAAAGAAGGGTGATACGGCAAGGAGACACGACTTCCCCAGTAATATTCACTGCTTGCTTAGAGGAAGTATTCAGACACTCGGAAAATGAACAGTTAGGGATAAGGGTTGATTGTGAATGCCTAATAAATTTGTGATTAGCTGATGACATCATCATAATGACAGGTCAAAATTGTTATGCAGAAGAGTAAAGTAATGTTCAACAGCCTCGGAAAGGCACAAACGTTTACAGTAGGTAGTGAAGTGCTTGCTGGAAGTGGAAACTAATTACGCCTACTTATGACTAGAAGTAGCCGAAAACTTGAACCATAAAAGGAAAATAACTACAAGATTCAGACTGGCATGGAGCGCATTCGGCAAGTACACGCAGATCATGTCGAGCAGCTTAACGGTACTCCTCAAGGAGAATGTATATAACTTACATATTTACTAGCGCTCACCTAAGGGAAAAAACGTGGAAACCAATGAAAAGGGGTCTGCTTAAATTGAAGACAACGCAGAGAAGTATAAAATGGAACGTGGTAAGGGTAACCTAAAAAGATAGGAAGTGCAGAGTTGGTCAGATAAATAACTCGATTTAATGGCATTCTAGTGGAAATCAAGAAGAGATGGTCATGGGCAGGACATGCAGTGCGAAGAGTGGATGACGGATTGTCGCTTAAGTTAACAAACTGGATTTCAAGGGAAGGGAGGCGTAGCAGAGAACGGCAGAAAGTTAGGTTGGCGATGAGATTAGGAAATTTGAGAGGGTGGAGTGGACACAGGACCAGACTAATTGAAGGAATATTGGAAAGGGCCTTGCTGGGCAGTGGATACAGTTTGGCTTGTGACGATGATGATCTTTTTTATTATATGCCTTGTTTCTCCACTTCGAAAACTTTCAGCGCACATTTGAATTCAGTATATAGATAGCGGAAAAGTGAAATTAAAGGAACAAAAATTTAATATAAAGGGTAATTAGTTCACCGTGACATGCTTTCAGTCCTGCGGACGCGGAAAGAAATTCTTCTGGTGGTTTGACGAGTCCAGCACCTCACAACATACAGGCCAGGGCACCGGTAATAAACAACTTTAATACGAGGAATATTGTCACGTAGTGATGACAATTTCATCGGCAACATATGAGGAGGCTTGATCTTCACAGGAATTAACTCTTTATTGGGGCTGTTTTGTGCCCGCAAAAGAACTGAACAACTCGGCGGCGGTGATAGCAACGATCGTGCTCAGCGATCGTCGATCTACTAACTCCGTCATACCGACAAACGCTAAATTTATAGGTGGCGAGGAAACGTCCAGATAAAGCCGAAAACTGGGACTAGCACAGCCTAGGACGTTGCAGAAATATACGCGAGTGGTCGGAATCTTCGAGACACATCTCGGCGAATCTTGCGCGACAAATAAACTGATAAAGCTGCATCTCGCGAGAATGAGTGTGATCAAACAAAAAACGCAGAATTAATACGTGTGCCAGAATCAGCGTGATAAGGCTGCATGCCGGCGGCTGCTAAAAAAAGAACAAATAAAGATTTGAATGGCTTTGCGGCAATATAAAAAGACCGCCGCGTAAATTTTCTGGCGTAAAACAAGACAACTGGCGAAACTGTTGCCAAATAAGACGCTAACTTCGGTTTGTTGCGTAATAATTGCCGGTAATGCGAGGCACTGTCCAGAGGTAATTGTTTCTTGTGTTTTGATGCGTTAGCTGTTGAAGTTAGTAAGTTCTCCGATATATGATCGATATATGCAGTTTTTTTGGTGGTGTGACATAGTTATGGAACACAGCAAGGCTATGACAGGCAACACTTTCAAACAACACAAAGCCAGCTTTGCGTTGACGTCAAAACAAGCATTGGTAACTACTGTAAGCATTGATTTTTATTGAAATTAGCTCACTTTGAAAATAATGTATAAGTTACTATTCATTGTTGTGGTACAGATCAAGAAGAAGTAGGATAGTGTTTGAAAGCAACCAAAATTAACCATGAACCATTGATGGTACGCTATCGGGCAAAATAAATCATAGACGAGAGACTAAGTAGACATTGCTTGTGATTTGGAACAAATTTATGCTTTATATACTTTTTACAAACATCGGCTCCACCGGGTGCTAGAGCAGGAGTGGTGGCTTTACATAAAAAAAAATGCCAAGCAAACATGCAATGTAATCAACTAAGCAATGAAGCCAACAAAACGAGAAACAAAAATAATAAGTGCACGATGCTAATCAAGACCGTGATCAGCAGTGGCTGACTATGTCAACAAAATAATGCAATGGAAGAGAGCGATATGAGCCAGGTAGTCTGTTCCATGCCTCGATTGTATGAGGATAATGATGATGATGAAAACATTTATTGACATTGGCTTAGACGAGGGAAAATTGTGCATTGAAATGTCTTGTTTCGAGCAAAATAAGGACTGCGTTTAAGCTCATCGTAGTGTCTTGTAGCCATAAAGATTCAACTTGTCGGCGACTAGATAAAGCCGTTAACTGTAATGACAGAAGTACGATAGTAGGCGAAAAATGCCGGCGATATTGGTGACCAAGGAAATAAATAGCTTTTCTTTAACACTTTAGATCTGATTGGTATCTGTAGTCTGGGAGGATTACATATAAAACAAGCATAATCAAGTATGGGACGGATTAACGATTCGTATTTTAATGGGTCTGCAGTTGCAAAGAAGCTATTTGTCGCCAGTTGTGTCACCAGAATGAGATCAATATGCAAGTTGCGGGGAGTATTCCTACCTGATATGACTCCACGTCCCTCTTTTTATTTTTGTTCCACATTAGTGACCAGGGCTCAATATTATGTGAATATTCATGATGTTACTAGGGGAAAAATGATGACAGAAGTTCTGTCGTCCTTTAGTCTTTGCCAACAGAACAGAGAGGATTATGAAATCCGCTAGTTGCATTATGCTAGGATTTACGGTTTCAACGACGTGGTTTATCAGAGCTAGTTGAATCTTGACAGCATCAGAGGCTTTGCTACTGTGTAACTGTAAACATATAGCTATAACTTCAGCCGCTGTTATTGACGATAGAAAAAGCACCCTCGTATGTACAGTCGCCCAAGCTTTTAATGGACGTGCGCGATGGCCGCCTTTTTGCGGATAAAACTTGCCGGAAGGTCAAGCTTGGTTAGCCCTTGCTTATACTTGGACTTTATTTAGGTTATCTCCTCCGCAACGCTCAGAATCACAGAAAGAAAGAAGATTTGTACAGCTGTACGTTATATTCGTTGTATATACAGTTCGTATACGACATTCGCCATGAGGTCGAAATAATCGTTCAGTGGCACTGGGAGGGCACTGGTTGTGTCTCGGCTAGAGTTTATCAACCGTTCCTAACCGTGTGGAGCTGAAGAGGCCTTCAAACCACCGTATATTGTATTTGCTCGGCAGGATGTTTGCTTCGTTTTGATGTGTTACAATTATGTTTAGTCCTGGTTTGTTTTTTGCTATTTGTTGATTGACTAAACGCTCATAGAGAAGTGTTTCGTTCTTTATGGTTTTGAACATGCAGTGCTTGTTTCTGCATGCCAAAAACAGTTCTGAACAAATGTTTTTTCTACAGCACCAGCCAGTTTCTTTTACAAAAAATATCATTCCACTGTTGATAATGCGCACAGAGTTTGCCGCAGAATGCGATCACGCATCTTTTAGAGCGAATAGAACAACAATCTTATAAAGCTTGGAATTTTTTTATTCGTTAAGAAACAATATGTCGCAAAGTAGTTGCTTAATTGGGCCTAATATTTAAAACAAGACATCTTGGCACAAACCTTGCCTATAACTTTTTAAAGCAATAACTACATTTTGCTAATGCTGCCCTGTGTCGATACCTGATGCACAATTTGTACCCTAACAGGGCCTAACCATAGAGGCTATCGGTGTAGAAATTGCTGCGCATGCTGAAACTTCGGGGAGCCATGGAGGGTGCTGTGAATTTTTCTGTACACATAGTGCACTCTACAGAAATTGCGTTGCAGATTACCCTATTTGCATCCATGAACACGATCATATTGCTTGCTATTTCAGAAATAATGCAAAAGTTAAAAAAGAATATTGCGCACGCCTTTTTGTTTCCTGAATCGACGACCTGTTCGCACAGACGACGGAGATACAACGTTCATTATTTCCCTCTTAATACCGACTGTACGCTGGTGCATGGCGCGAACAGCAGGGGGCAGCAGCCGGCCGCAAAGAAAAGAAAGCGCCATAAAACCTGCTGAAGCGTCACGCCGTTCACGTGACCGGCCATGTGATCGATCGAGTATGACGAAAACAAACAAACAATGCAAGAGGAGAAGCTGCACGCGCGCTCGCCGCAGGCGACACAGACACGCATCACGCGCGCGCAGCTTGTGCACCGGCGTTTTAGTTTATTTGTTTCCCAGCGGTCGACATCACGTGTGGCGTTCAGCTTTTTCCATCCGTATCTCAACCTACGCGAGCGGTGTGCGATGAAACGCGGAGACGCGCAGTCGGGCACTGCCGCATTGATTGGGCTAGTGAACGAGCAAAATAAAAAAAAAAAAAAATAAAAAAAGCGCATGGATGCATAGCAGACGCTGGCAATCGAAAACGAGTATAAATGACGATCCCGAGGCTGTTGTTGTACGCTGATTGATGAGAGTGGGCAAAACCCCCGTGACTTGACTTTGCAGTTGAGTGTCGTGCCAGGTGAGATGGCAGACGCGTGGCGTCAGTATTTAAACCAATGAGACAAGGCCTGAGAAGGAACAATAAGGTGTCTTTAAACTAAGGAAATAAATGAAGATGGGCCGGGTTCACTGTAAGAAAAGAGGTCGAATAACAAACAAATAAAGAATAGGTGCAGTCGAAGCATTTACGGATGCTTACAGCAAAGCTCCTCCTCTTACAGAATGTTGTGTCACCGATGTTGATATAAGTGTGCAGTGGATGACAGTAGATACAGAGCCACAAAAATTCAGAAGTTCCAGAATTCCTGATAATAGCGTAGTAAGATCTTATTTCACCGCTGGGATTGAAACGGAGACGAGGACTGTTCGATACTTCGCACGGAATGAAGCCACGTCTGGGAAGTGACGTCACCGGCCGGGGAAGCACGAGCGCGCCACTGCTTGCCGCCGGAGCTTCCCTCGAGCAGCACAAATCGAACGAACTCCGAAAACCGGAGAAAGGGAACGCAATGGGGATGGCGGCGCTGCGAGCGTCAACTGCATCTTCAATGAGTTGGCTTTGCCACTATCCACCAAAAGTGTGCGGAAAAGCCCCACAAATGGGGGAAGATGAAACCGAGGAAATTTTCGTTACTCCAGTTGAATGAAGGGCACGAAGAAAATTAAAATATTGAGACGGCACAGCTCTTTTCTAAACTGTTTCACAATATTATATCTCGCTCCGCTATGCTTCCAGCCATTATCTTGCTAATATTCGACACATACTGCACTGACCGAAAAAACTTCAACTACCGAAAAAAAAAAAGCATAAAAGCATTGCTGGTCCGTTTTGACAGATAACTGAAAGTAGCGCTCGCTTCAACGCCTTACCAAATGCATCGTAGTATAGAATAAAACGATTATCGCGCCATCTATATTTGAAAAACTCAATTACATACAAAAACATCAGTATTAGTGTAAAATTATCATGTTTATTTCTTGACAACGCCCACGCAACGCACATATTTGTTAAAGGTTATACCATTTATTATGCAACAATGTAAATTTTGAAAGGTACCACCAGGCCTTGTGTACCTGTGAGAACAAGCTCGTCGCGTACGACGCTGACGACGCTGGCGGCCGTCCGCCGCCCTCTCATATTTTTCTCGTTTTTCTCCTCGATATTTCCCCCCCCCCCTCCCGTTGTGCCGTTCATCGCCGGAAAGAGCGCCGGGTGGGGTGGGCGTGCTACCGACGCCGCTGACGCCGCCGCTTCTCCCGTGGTGTGCCCGTGCGCGCGCCGTCGCCGGTTTCGTGTCTTCGCTACACCCGCTGGATTTGTTGGGCCCCGGAAAACAGAGACCCGTGGTACTGTGCGCGTGGCGGATTCTGTCGCGATCCGTTCTGTCCCTCATCCGTGCAAGATCGCTGCTGCAGGCTGGTGAAACGCCGTGCGCTTGAGCGCTTTCTCATCGGAGATGATGCCGCCGTCGGCGCACGGCGGTGTTCGGTGGCGGCGCCGGGCGAGCGAAAGCCGCGGTTGTGCTGCTGCAGCGGGCTTCGCCGGCTGCCGCCATGCGTGATGCGTGCGCGGTGCTGGGTTAGGACCCCTCGACGGCCTATGGACCCGTGCGCCGGGATTCCCACGTGAGTGCTGACCCATGGGGAGCTGTCGCGGCTCTGAGCGCTCCACGCCGCCGGCCGACGTGCGACGACGACCGAGACTGCGAGAGCTGCCACAGCCGGCGGCCGACCGACGCCGATCGTGCTACCGAAGTAGCTCGCGCTGCTACCGTTTCACTTCGCCGGTGCTTCTGTTTTTGGTGGTTTGCGCGCTCCCCCTTCTCGCCGGATCCGACGCGAACGGCACAGAAGCCATTGCCAACGAGTAAGTATTATGCGTATATACTGACGTTGTTTTGCAACATACAGCCCTTGCAGCTCTGATTATGACCGCGATATGTTCCGTAGATTGCAGTCTGCTCTAGAAACGGAGCTGATTTAGCCACACTCGACGATTGCCGGTGTTTTAATAACCTGCATGCGTGTGGATGGGCACACGTCTAGGAAAATACATTCAAGTTCTATATTTTTCGTTTTGGCTTCGATAACGCTCTGAACCTCGCTTGTGCGACCAAGCCAATCGGATTTCTCACAAAACATCGATAAGGATGTGGTGCAACTTGCCTTGGGTGCGGCTGCAGCTACTCGACGTGAGTTAATTCTTCTGAACGTTTACCGATTACAATCGCAGATGCATTTGCAGCCAATACCAATGCAGTCGGCCTCAGACGCATGTGCGTAGAGATATACGCATTGTCATTACGAACATCCGTGCTTAGCTCTACGGGAATTTATGCAGCCCGTTACAAGTGTTTAATTTCAGCGTTATACAATAAATTAGCAGAAACAGCAATAAAAAGACCGAGCTCATACACTATTAAGCCAGCTTTGCGTTCGAAACCTCCAGTGTTACATTATAAATGCGTATCCGCATTGTTCGGCTGATATATATTTTATTTTTAACGGCAAAGAGTAAGAAGATATTTGTCCGGTTTTAGTGGAGACAGTACGTCTAAAAAAGAAAAGCGGAATAAATAAATGGGCGGACGTTTCCAGGCAGCAGCCGCTGCGAGCTAGCTGCTGCGTATTCTCACATTTGGAAGCCGCTGCTGTTTTGCTAGTCACCTGACCTGCAAGAAACAGCGCGCGATCTGCAGAAGGTGAGAGCGTGCTTAAAAAAAATCTAACAGAAAAAAAGCGTGGCGCATATGTTAACTCGGCGCATGCACATTTATCCGAAAAATCTTCTGCGCACCATAAGAGTGAAGGTGCTCCATGATGTTGATGGAACCATTTATTATAGGCTCCGGTTTCTTGCTACGTATCTGGTCGTCTGCGCGCGCGTCTCCAAACCCGCAGTCGGCACGCCCTACACCGCTCACAGCAAATCTTGTACTCGTTGAATAGAGGCCGGACTTAAATGCATGCCCTTTTTGCGCATGCTTTCTTTGGCTTTTATATTTCGGGCTTAATATAAGGGCTAAAATCTACGCGCGCACGAGAGCCTGGTGTGCCGGCCGTGCGCTGTAGTTCTGCAGGTTGCCGTTGAAGCGGCGAGCCTCGTGCGGCTTGGCTGAGGTGCGCAGACCAGGAGCTCGTCGTCGCATCGACGAAGGGCGAGGGCCGCAGCTAGAACCAGACGCGCGCGTGCGCACTAGCGTCTTAGCTCCAGCGTCGAAGCGCATGCGCCCCGGAGCTTGGTAGCTGCCGCGTGCCCGCGCACCTTCTCCTCTTCCTCCCTGTTCTCCTCCTCCATCTCCTCCCCTTCTTTCTATCATTCTTTCCTCCTCCACTCTATCTGCCTTCGTTCTCTCGCTCGTGAAAGCCTTCGCTGCTGTTTCTGGCCGGCGCCTGGTTTTCAACGCGGGTTCGCGACGAACAGTGCACTCTGCTTTAGGTTAAAAACGGGTACACTCGCCGCTTCATGGTGATGCAGTTCCTTCGCTTGTGTGTAGAGTTTTTTCGACCCCTTTCTTCACGCTTGGAGAATCACTTCGCGCGCACCAGCGGCTCCCGGCTCGTCTGTTCTGAGCCAAGCTGGTGTGAGGCGTGTTGAGTTATGCATCTCACATCGTACAGCCTTAGCGCCATCTCAGCGAAATAATGAGAGGGGGGTAGGGGGAGGGATTGCTTTCAGAACCTTGCAAGTAATTGCTACCTAGACGGAAATGTGAGTTGCATGCTTGAAAACACGCTTCTTCGTGGCTCTTGAAAACTTGAAGCGAGGTGTCTACAATCAGTGCCTCAGCAGACCAGCAATTAGGATAGGAAAAAAGAGAAGAGGCAAGCCTACGCAGAACTGCCAATGGGTGAAACAGCTGAATATTTGAGATGTGTGTGAGAATCTAAGTATGCTACTTTCATATTGATTTATGCATTGAACAATTCCTGCTGCTTTGTCGCCAGCTTATGTAGGCACAATTTCAGTTCAGCTGTCTGTGTAACATAGCAATGCCATGGTAGCAAGTATGATCGGGAACGATTTAATGAACAAAAAACATGACGTAAAAGATTTCTACTAAAATTTCATGTAATATAGAAATAAACTACCATTCTCCTCTTTCTAAATATATTTTGGTGCAATAATGCCCTCTAATTCTTATGAGAGTTGTTTAGGGCGTAATTGCATGGAGCGTAGGGTTTTTATGAATAAAATTTTATGTTTTGCTATTAATCTGGATTAGTACGGTAATTATTTATAGAGAGAGATAATTAAATACAAGATAGAAAGAACAACAATTCGCCGAGGCTGGCAACCGAACCCAGGACCTCTGAATATCACATCCGGGGCTCTTACCAACTGAGCTACATCGGCGGCTGTACAACCTTCTACTTTTTTTTAGGTATTAATGTTGCCTGTAACTGAACTCTGTGTGTGTTCACTAGCGCTACTCTCATCCATAGCGACGTACATGACACATTCTGTGTTGCCGCGATTGTCACGTGGAACTGGATCGACAGGCAGGACGGAAGATGTAATAAATGTTTCGATAGGAAGCAATGTTTAACTTTCAACCTACTTTTTAAATAGCAACAAGAAAATGTTCTTCTTTATATATATATATATATATATATATATATAGGGAGGTAGAGAGAAGAGAAGAAGCTCTTCCAATCGCATTCATATTTCCGCTTTTTATGAATTACTGCCAACCCGCTGTCACATTCTAGTGGTATATTTGACGGGTACATGTATCAATCCATATTTTTATAAGCGAAAGGAAATACAAAGTGTCATCACGATGGCTTAATTCGCTATTAGTCGCGGCCACAAGTACAAGGGTGAACACTGCCGACTTTCATTTCGTTTTGGCGTAATGAAGTAGAAGGATTTGCAGGCTTTGAAGGCACACAGGCTTGTGGGCGGTTTATTTTTTAGTTCTTTTGCGACACAGGCCAGATCGACAAAGTGAGCTGGCGAAAATTGCGTTGTTCGCGTGAGCCACGAAAACTTACGACTCTCAGTAATCGACATTTACGAAGACTTTTCCCTGCTGTCAAGGGTTTAAGTGGTCCCAGTGGACTGTGAAACGTCAAGTTCCATCCTTTGGGCGAAACGATTGAAGCACATCTCGATACCTCCACACCTGCGAAAGACATCGGAATTCCAGGATGACATCTGCAAATGAACATTCGACGTGATAGGTGGGCATGGAATATCATGATCTAACTGAACGAATCAAAGTTCTTGCGTGTGGAAATGGTAGGATTCATTGTATACTTTGCCACGAATGCGCTTTAACCGAAGCTTGTCGCCAGATTTCACCGTTTAACCGTGCAAGCATAGACCTAACTGCGCGATACTAGTTTATCATTTCGTGTAGTTGGTATCCTTTGCCAATTAAAGACTCATCGAGAAAAGAAGTTTATCAGAAAATTGTTATTCAGTTATGGTTTCATACAGATGCAACGATCTGGCCCTTGGATGTGAGTTTAAACAAAACGGCGACGCGAAACAATATTTTGTGTTTGTGAGAAATTGGCACATGAAAAGGAGAGGTGACTTTATGAACCAGCCATGCCAACCTGCTGAGGTTGCTCGCATTAAATATTTTAGCACGGGCTTGGTAGGGACAAAAAAAAAAAAAAAGCAAGCAGAGCCGGGTGGAATTAGGAGCATCTGCTGTAAGAGTATGGAGTCATAGGATAGACGCTTATTGGCAACTTTCTAGTCCACATACCTCGGCCTTGTCAGTTAGTAATGGGCAAAAAAAAAAGTAAAAAAAGAAGACTTCTGCGAGCAGTACTGACGGCGATGAATTGTAGTGAAACGACATTTTCTAAAATTGGTGCCGCATTAAGTAATTAAATTCCCCATTATTGTCGCTGCTTTCAAGAAGTGCAAGAAGCAGTTTTCAACTGAATTTGCTATGTGAACAAACCATGACCTGATATGTTTATAAAATTAGTTATATATTGTGTGAAAAGTGCGGCGCTGTTTTCCTGCTAGGCTCATTCTAAAGTTTTAGTTCGGTAATAAAGAAATAATTCGAAAATTGAAATTCTGCGCTGTGTCGATGCTCGATCACGCGGCTAGTGTTAACGCCAGCAAACGAAACATCCTCGTCCCCTTGTACTTGCCGTCAGGCGTTACAAGCTATTAGTTTGCATGGGGGTATCTAATCAATTTTTGCCCCTAACACGAAAACTTATATCCCTAAACTTTTGCGTCTAGTCGTGTAACCGAAAAGTTTCACGCGCTCTTTTTGCGCTGAAGAGGTCCTGCACATTTACCGCTGGATATCGTGTACTCCGCCATCGTTTCTTTGGTGGGTACGAATAAACCAAAACTTCGAACAGGGAATCGAATTTCATTCTGTTCGACTTCTTAAACGAATCAAATAATGCATGCTGATGATATGTTTTCTACTTTTCGACTAGGTTTCGAATACATTTGGAATAACTGTAACGAATTTCTAATAACACCTACAGCATTTTCTTTTAAAATATTACAAGGGTACCCGTAACCTCCTACACACGGAGAATGCCTAAGCACGCAAATTTTAGGGGTGGCCCACCGCCTATTTTCGGAGGTTGCTACCAATACATCTGTTACATTAGCACTCTCTATCCTCATTGAACTCGTTGTGCATTCAAATCAATGCAGATCGAGGTTGTCACGCGGCAATCTTCAAGTGCAATCGAGCCCGAAGCCTGCTTGGATCTAAGCTGCTTCCTCGAAATGCTCTTGAGGTGTCGGGCACATTCGAGAGCGGGCGTCTCCAGCCTCGATGTCACCTAACGCACACAAAGGAAACTTCTCAACGATCATTGAAAACGCCCGTGTAGCACCGGATGCTTCAATCCTTCTTGAAAACCTCAATGCAGATTAAGTTCAATGAGGATAAGTTAACCATAGTCAAATTAGTTTTAGATAATAATTTTGGTGAAATTACTAAGTGAAATTACGGTGGTCTGGTGAACCTAAATTTGAAAGGCGCCGCTGGGTTGGCCACTGTCAAATTAGGTTGGACACCAATTTTGTTCACCTCCACTACGTCGTCTCTCATAGCCTAATTCACTTTGAGGCGTTAAATCGCACATCTCAAACCAAACCAAGTTTGGTGAAATTCGGGGAAAATCATTTTTGACAGCCTTGGGGGAAGGTCGCACATTGACATGTGGAGATCAATACTCTGTAGGCCATACACGAATTAGATTGGACACTATATTTGGTTAAATCAAATTTCACGTGTCCAGAGGGTCAATTTTTGTGGTGCGGGCCGAGAATTTCTCTACGCACTTTCTAAGGACATGCTCTGCGGACGCCCTTTTGCAGCCTGAGTCAGCCTCCGCCAAGAAACAGCTATATCCACAAATTATTATTTTTTTGTTACTATAAAGCGCTTCCATTGCTTCAGCCAATGCACACTCCCGTTTGGAACCATTCTTCGATTTATTGTAGCAACGGTATAGGCGAATATTTCTCGACAGCTTATGTAGTGACTATGGCATAGACATTTTTTTTTTTTGCATTTACCTGTCGTTAACGTCAAAATTGTATGTAGTTTTTCATAGTTTCTTGTAGTTCTCTGCTTCCTGTAATACGTTTTAGTAGTCAGTAGAGTATTTCTATATTGTAACTACAGAAAACTCTGACGTTACTACAGAAATTTTTCTTTTCACACAAGAGTCACTGCCAAAAACCGCACTGAAATTTTGTTGCGACATGCAAAAAATTTTCTGTAGCTTTTGTCCAATTGAAGAGGCCAACAATAGCTGTGAAACAGCACTGAAACAAAGAACAGAAGAATACAGGGTAGGAGATGTTATCTTTATTCATTCTATTATTGCGCATGACTCGTTTCGTCACAATGCTGAAAAATTCTTTGATAGTACATGTCAGATTTCAAACGCCACTCTTGGCAAGTCCCTGAGCCGCAAAACTCGATACAGACTTGAAAGAATATAACATTTACTATAAATCTCAGTTTGTACTGATAAGTTGATCACAGTTCACATCTTTCTGTGGCATTCAATTGCAGATTATTGATTTGGATTTGTAGGTTTCGTCTTGCTTGGTTTCACTGAGTTAGGGCACACCGCCTTTTTTAAATGCTTCCTGTAAGTTGGAGCCCCTGGTACATGGAGGATTAATGTTTTTAGCAGTTCACAAACTTGTATTTCGAAACATACCAGAGATAAGTCTTTAAGACCTCTACACGCGTGATTTAGAGCAAGATAGGCGTGATGTAAGTGGTAGAGCCTAATGATTAGGCAATTAATAATGATTAACCAAATGAATATTTCCAATTTCGATTTAAGGCAATATTATATTGCGAAATTCAAGATTGTTTAAAAATTTGCATCTGAAGGCTCGTTAAGTTGACTTTCTGGCATTGCACATTCAGAAAATGCAGTTTTTACACTAAATACCTACGCCGTTCGTGTATTTGATTATGTTGAAGTACGTAATGACATATAGGCACCATTACCGTGCCCAACGAGGCAAGGTCTAAATAGCACGATTTTGACATTTGATATTTTGAACCGTACTCCCTATTAAGAGGATTAAAAAATAATAAACAGGACTCATATTTGATGTTGGGAGCCTTCAGTTTCGCAATATATTATTTTCCCCCTGAAATAAAAGAAAATGAAAGAGTTGTAGATAAATAACTTTATTTAACTAAGTCTCAACGTTAAGCTCTGTCCCGTACACGACGTCCACCCTGCTGTAAAAGAAGTCTACACGGACCGCATCGGTGTATCTCTCGAAGATATCAAAATTCAATTTTTTTAACCCTAAAAAAAAAAAAAAAGTCACCCGGCGTACAGGTTGCAAAGCTACACGGCAGAGTATTGCTCTCGGAGCATGCTTAAATATGACTTCAGTGGCCATAGACATCCTACTGTGCACTACAAGGAGAATGTTTTCGTGATTACAACAGGCGCAAACAGTCCATACTTTATGAAAATCCTCTATTTTGTCTAATGAATGCCTTATTTCGTTCTATGATCAGCTTACTGAATCTAGCTGGTTCCTTTACCAATACGTGAGTGTTGGTTTAGTGTGTGAATTATTAGAAGATTTTGGTATATCTGTGTATATGAAAGCTTCGTTTTGATTGCTACTAGTTTTTTGTTTTGTTGTTGTTGCAGAAAATGTTGAAAGTATTCCGTACCTTACAAACCATATGGAAATTTCAGCGTCAAACTGATTAAAGTGCCCGACACGTGTGCATGAGATAGCTGCCAGCGGATTTAAACAGTATAGGTTCTAGGTCAGGAGTGATGTGTTCATGGAAACCGGGCTTCTGAATTTATTCGGCCGTACTTTAGTGTAAGTGTTATTTCAAGCTCATGTCTTGTGAAAAGGCAATCCTTTCACGCGCAGTGATGGGCATCGCTTGAACGCTCGTACAAATCTGATGCCATTTGCGCAACCACGATTAACAAGGGGCGGATAATCTTATCTATAATAGAAAGCTGACCTACGCCTCGTCCTATTTCTGGTCGAAAGTTGCCACAGGAGCTGCGCTCATTAGGAGGTGAAGGTTGATAGGCGGAAAACGATGACGTCATGGAGCTTTAAGCGTGCGTCGGCACTTCTTAGTCTTTATGGCTTGGATGTCAGCGGCAGCACGCATTAGAAACCTCCGCCCGAGTGAAGACAGTTTGGAATTTCAGCCGAAGCCAAAACTTTCCAATTCCATCAAGTGCTAAAAATACTGCAAGTGATGAGGAACAATTTACCGCTCCAAGTCATACACACGCGCCGCAGACCATATCCCCGCCACTTTATGAAGACAGAGAGAGAACTCAAGCCTTAGTGCACGCAGGGGAAATTGTTGAAGAGCCTTTCCACACCTCCTCCTTCCTGGTGGAGGGGAGGTAGCAGCGTATCATAAGAACGTGTTGTCGTGCTAGTTAGTTCGGCATGTTGTAGAGGAAGTTAATGGCATCTTGGTCCATGCACAATGTTTTCTTTGTATTCACTAGACGTGTCACAGGCTCCTTTACTTGACGCTCTTTTTTTTTTTTCTTCTCCCTTTGTTCCCCCCTCCACGTGTAGGATGGGCTACTCGGCATCGCCTACACTTCGTCTCACAAGATGTTTGCAGCACTGCGAAAGGCAGATGCACCCCGGTCCAATCAGGATCACGCGCAGTACAATAGGCAATTATGCTCATATACGCACCTCTCGCCCCCCAAATTGGCAGGGATGACAGTAGAAGCACAATTCTCTATTATATCCCTAGTAAAAAAAAGCCGTATGGGTCACAATAACCTCATACAATTTTATCATACAAAACTCATACAAATGTCATACAATCTCATACATTTCTCATACGTTGAATGATATTTGTATGATATGATATGAGATTTGTACGAGTTTAGTATGCGTTTAATATGAGAATTTGTATGAGGTTCTTGTTACTCATAGAGGTTTTTTTCACTAGGGATATCGCGCAGGGGCGAGAGGCACTTAGGACCACAACAGCAAGGCCTCCTCTGCCTTTTTGTGAGACGAAGTATAGTTAAGCTCCTTGGCTTTCTATTCTACTCTCTCTCTCTCTCTTTCCGTCACGCCAAAATAAGCAGTTGGTAGTAGCGCCCGTCTTTTGTCGTATGTGTCTCGCCTATGCCTTCGTCAAAGTTTCTGCGCTAACTTCATTTGCAATAAGTAGGGGTGTATGTATCCTGTTTTTGTTCCTCTTCTTCCCGCACTGCGAAAGTACTTGGTTAGGTCACACTATCTTTGGCTAGCACGTGATTTGCAAAATTTCAGTCCCGGCTTTCCGCAACTAGATCGATCAATGACGACATGTGTCGGAGGCGCACGCCTCCCACTGCTCCTTTGGCAAGGATTGTTCTTTGTGGAGCCCTCTGTTCGAAATTCGAATGGTTAGAAGGTCGACATGGTGTGTAATGAAAGTAAGGCCTGGAGAGCCCAGTGTGCTCGTTAGGCCCAAACGGAAGTTAAATGCACCTATTCCTAGCAGTTGAACCCCATCGGGACACCAACGCAGCAGCGGGATTAGGTGAGCGAATGCGCTCTAGTTATCTCTGTTAGTGAACTCCGTAAAGTGGCCGTTACATGAGCTGTCATTCTAAAGTTGCGAGTTCGGTGGCTGTGACGCGGCTTGCCTGTATTTCAAGAAACATCGATTCGTCTGAGAAAAAAAAAAAAAAAAACTTGTCTAAGATTATTTACATCGATGGCAGGTTTCTGAAGTGTTCGCGCGCACGTGCAGACACACACACAAACACTTATGTGCGTAATATATATTCTCATACAACCAAAACCTTACCTTAACTAGTACTGCAGTAGTCTCAAGGCTCAGAACGTGAACACATCTGGATTCAGCAGACAGAGTGTTCTTCAGCCGCCTGCTTTGAGTCGGCGTTTGCTACTGCGCCATCAGGGAAACTGTAAGCGGAAGAAAGGACATGGGACTAGGAACACGTTGAAAGAAATAAAAATAAAACGTGAAAGTCGATAAGCAAGGGACACGCGAGCAGCACCAAACGGCTGGCAGCGCGACGAAGATTGATCGAAGACCCGTGCGACGCCTTTTCGCCGCCAATGGGTTCGGAGCTGCTGTGTCCTTGTTGAGTTCGCCTTCGTCCTCCATTTTCCCGTCTTTTTTTTATCTAGTTTCCTGCATTTTATCTTTTTTTTTTTTAAATTTCATTTTCACTTGCCGGCTGCTCGCACTCCTTTTTGGTCGCGTAGTCGAGGAGAGGTAATTTCGAAACGTTATAGAGTGTTGCAGCCAGCACGATCGCGTTGCCACTGCGTTTCTTTATGAAAACTTTAACCGGACTTAAGATCCTTGAAAGCGAAGGAGGGAAAGTGATTCATTGTGAGTCTAGCAATCAGTAGCAACCCGGAGAACTCAACTACGGTCAACTCTTCTGGTTATTCATCAAGAAAGGGAGAAAATTGCAAGAAGACAATAAACTCTTCGGAAACAACCAGCAAGGAACATCCGTACGAAGAGCCTAACTACTTGTACGGAAGTTAGGGTGGGAAAACCTCTGATTCAGAATCAAATCCGCTATATGGATTTCACGATTAGGTTGACCTGCTAAACCCGATGAATAGCCCGATATTCTGCTTTGAAGGCGAGTTGAAGAACCAATCTGACTTGATCCTGCGTGCGACTTGCTGCAAGTGACGTCACATCTGTACTGTGCACCTCTTTGTTCCTTCAGGTTCGGGCCAGCGCTATTCAGTAACGAAGGTGGAAAACAAAAACATAACGAAGAGGTCATATCTTGAATTTGTATGCTTGTATCCTTTTTCTCGGTGGGAGGAGGCGCGGAGGTTTCGCTGGTCACGAGCACCCTTTACCACGAAACGCCTTTTCTTCAGAGCTCGAAGTTTCACACTGGGCGGGCATGGCCAACAATAACAAGAGTGGGGACCGAGTTGGAGGGGGGTAGAGAGGAGGAGGAGGAGGGGGGGGGGGGGGGGGGGGGCTAAAAAGCAGAGCCCCAAAGAACACCGTGCCCTGTGCGGGGCCACCACAGCGGTGCACAACGCGAGGAAATAAAACAGCGCGGCGAGCTATTCACAGGGTAGGCAAGGAGAATGAGCTGGCAGAAGAGCAACATAAATAAATAAAAAAAAAAGGGCAGAAGTAAACGCGGCCCTTGGATGGCGGCGAGAAGAGGTAGCGCTGGAACGCGGCGAGCTTCCCCGTCTTCCGACACCCGACGCACGCCGCGTTCTGCAAAATCGTTCGCGCGCGGGGAGGCCGTTCTAAAATGGGTCGCGCCAAACAGTTTGCTGGTACCGCAGGGAGAGGAGGAATGAGGGGAGGACGGCTGGCGGTCGGCCATCGGCGGCAGATGTTACGACGACGCCACGAGGCGAAGCATCGCCCCGCGGTTGCCTCCTTCGAAAGACGACGACACCGGCTCGTTTTTACGTCTCCGACACGCAACGTTGTACAGCGCTGCCGATATACCCGTCAGGAGGGCGCAGGTGGAATTGGGGGCTAGAAATGAAGGTGGGGTGGGGGGCTTGTTCTCCCTCGTTGTTTATGTGAGGAATGATCTATTTTCCTTTACGGGAAGATGGTGAGTACCAGATGAGGATAGAAAGGATGTTGACCGCGCAAACCTTACTTGAGCAGTCAAGAAAATAGCGTCAAGGACGAGGAACCCAGGACTAAACAGGCATGCCTGCTCTGTTTGGTTACTATGGCGAAGAGCCAACTGGTCGGCGCCTCGGCCCTTGTAAACTAACATCGATCACCTCCCCCTTGGTAATGACAAATAAACTGCACATAACTAGAATTGTAGTTGAGAATGTCTGCTTTTATGCGTGTCTCTGACATGGACGGCTAATATTTTTGGCAATGTTTTCCTTCAGGCCACGTGGTTTAAATGGGCCTTCGGTGTGGAGGGTGAAATGCGGTATATAATAGCTTTTACCACTGCTGGTTCAGTCGGGTTGATTGCAGATCACTTTCGTGGTTTTGCCCCCCCCCCCCCCCCCCCCCCTCTAACGTCACGAAATCCCTGAGCGAGTGGTGAGTGTAGATTTACTAGCGCCTGCAATATGTCCTGAAATGAGTAACTGGTTGCCATCCCTTGCACCTCTTTCGAGTTTCATCAGAGGTCGGCTGAAGCGTGCCTGCTATAAAAGCAGTCATGTGAAGGACACCTCGGGCTCATTTCTTTATTTAGAAGTCGCCTTAGCCCTGCTGCTGACCAGCTGATAGAAGGTCCATAGGGGACTTTTTCCAGTCAGGAAGATGGCAGTATCAGGTGAAAAACCAAATCGGATAAAATGGTTTGTTTCATGCCCTCAGTGAAGAGGATCGATGAAGGGAGAGACAGCTTCCGGCACTCAGTACCCTCTTTTAGCAGGAACTCAAATACGAAAGTATGGCTTTATATAAGCCCCCCCCCCCCCCCCACACACACACACACACACATCCGGTCGGCTTTCCACGTATCGAACTACACACTTCTTTCGAGCTTGCTTCCGGACCAAGACAAACCGGAAGTTGTCGCCACTTCCGGAGACTATGAGCCTATACCTATAGCGCCACCGATTCTCCATGTTTTTCCGCAGGGCAGCAGTGCTCGCTTCGCAGGAA
This sequence comes from Amblyomma maculatum, assembly GCF_055883805.1. Classification (NCBI taxonomy): domain Eukaryota; kingdom Metazoa; phylum Arthropoda; class Arachnida; order Ixodida; family Ixodidae; genus Amblyomma; species Amblyomma maculatum. The sequence goes on from NC_139352.1 coordinate 83,798,232, forward strand.
GGAGTACAGCTTCCAAAAATACGATTGGCAGAAGGAGGACGGAGAAAAAAAGTACAGAACAAACTGGACTAGTCTGGGGCTCTAACCACAACCGCCGCCGCGCTCACGCCTGGGGCCGCGTCGCTCGCTGTGCTTACCGCTGAGAGGCGAATTCGATTTGCGCTCGACGTGACATGCTTACGCGAGCTGCTCCTCGGGACTGCGACGCGTCTGCCAGAAGCGGAGGGCGCGAATGTACAAGCTGTCTAGAAGGGGCGGGAGGAGGGGAGTTAGGGAAGGGGATTGGATGGCCGGCTATGGTAGGGGGGGAAGCAGCACGACAACGTCGTAATTCGTGTGCGCGAGCCCTTTGGGGCCGCCACACGTGTGTGGTGTCGTGTGGTTTTTTGAGTGCTGTACAGAGGCGAGAGAGGGAAACAAGCGGGAAAAGGGAACAAGTGTAAGGGGAACTGGGGAAAGCGCTGCTGTGGAGCGAGGGCGAGAATGTGGAAACGCACATCGCATAGTAAACACATGGGTCGCGCATTCGACTGCGTTACTTGACTGCTGCGGGAACACTGTTACCTCTCCCACAGTTTGTCTTCTTGCTACTCTCTCCCCCACCGTCTACCGCTCTTTTGGCGCAGTACGGTTAGTGGAGATAAGAGAAAAAAAGCAAGGTGGAAAGGATTACGGGTGCGCGTGCAGAATTACAAGGCAGACTTTGGGACAAATCGTTCGAATGCTGTAAGTGGAAACCGGGGAAAACAAGGAACCAACTAGTGCGTTAATTGCCGAAATCTTGTCCCCGCGCTGCTAACTCTGGTGCCTCAGAAAACTCCCTTTCCACACACTCTCTCTCCCCCCCCTCCCCTCCCCTCTCTTGCACGCGTACTGTTCTAGCATTCTGCGCGGTTCACCTTCTTCGCTCCCTAATGAGACAATTTTATTTCACGCTTCTTCCTGTGGCCCTGTTGAGAGCTGGCGACGAGAATGTTGAAGCCATTATGGCCGCACACTGACGTCTGGAGGTGTCGCAGCAGGGAGGTCTATTGTTTTGCGGCCATTGTTCGGCATGTCTCGTTTCGGGCAGAGAAGCCGAACAGGGGTGCTTGTCGCAGGAATGAACCACAGAAGAATGGAGGGAGAATTGAGCAAGAGTAACGAAAAGTTAGTAGTGCAGGGAGCTGGCACTTGAGAAGCAGTTGGGCGAACTTGTGCAGTGAGAAGTAGAGTACTCCTACCTTGCAGCAGCGGTTATCCTCCTGCCTAGTGAACAACGCTACAGGTATTAGCTTCTGCGGAGATCAGTGATTGGGGTTCTCTTTCTGGCCGTAGCTTTCGTATTCTTTGTCGATCTACAAACGTTGAGATACACGACCAGCCAATGCACCTAGGTTACTTCTGTGTAGGTTCTGTGCTGAGCAGTTCTTTAGCCACAGTTTATTGGCAATTTTTGTTGCAATCCTTTCAGGTGATAACCGTTTCGCACTGTTATTCGCCCATTCCTTTTGTTTGTACACTGATCCAAACCAGGAATTTTCACACCTCATAGACTGACTGTAGACTTTATATGTGTTTCCTGAAGTAATCATTTGAGGAACAGCTTTATAACGGATCTTCATTGCGACCAATGACGCTGCTTCGATGCTCAAGTATATCGTGAACGAAAACTCCATGTCTTTTTCGTGGAGAGGAACAAAATGCCTTTTATTTACTCCGAGAAGTGGACACTGGATTTCGTCCGACAGGCCTACGTGGGGAGAAACCATCGGTCTTTTTTAAGGGAAAATCTTTACTAACTCTATTAGACGAAATTCCCTCAGCGACAGCTGACGTCGGCTGTAGTAAATTGAATGTTATCGAAAGTGTCACCAAAGCTGCCCTCACTGAAGAAGAATTGAATTAAAAAGTGTATTTTAGCGATCAGAGGATATTCGCGGATAATTCGGTGAAAGAAAAAAGCTATTTACTAACTTAGGTAATAATCTCCCTCAATTTTGTGTGATCCTGTTAATCGCATTTGGCGACATGATAACAAAAAAAAAAAAAAAAAGAAAAAAAAAGAGAGAGGGAGATCGTGTCTCCTGTGTCAGTACAAATCGTACTCAAGTCATTCCTCTAGGGCAGATAACGAAAAGATAGATGCCTGGCGTATGTCATTTACGCATGTTTACTGCATGACGTGATTTAAGTAAACGCTCTTCGGCGTTATTGCATTACGAATTTCTTGGCCTTTGTCGTTCCTGTAAAGCTTGTTTTACTGCATACCTAGTGAGCCAAAGGCAAAGCGCAACTGCGATTGATTTTGCATGCTTGATTTTGCGGAATTTACTGCCTGCATCATGATTGCTGGTCTGATTTAAATTGCTGACTGCATCTAATATGCTTGTATTTCTTTAACTTTTGCTGGTAGTGGTTGCTTATACAGCTCCTTGTTTAAAATTTCGTGCGAATTTTACTCACACGTCGAGTTGTGCATTGTGTGTTGCAGCTTTGTGACATTCTTTATTAGGGGGCCAGGTTTGCGCGTTTGCTTGATTTTATGCTGCGATGTTTTTAGCCGAGACCTCCGTCAGCCTAATTCACGTGACTAAGCATAGAAAAGCACAAAGTACAAATAAATGTAGTGCCCGGTGTGGGTAGGTAAAACGTTATGCCGGTAAGGGAGCACTCTCAGCCGAGATTCTTAAACCAGAAAATATCAAAAATAACTTAAAAGTATCGCCCCCTACCGGCCGAATTCGTAAGTAAAATGCGTTTCGTCGACATCGATTCTCAGGCGCTGATCCAGGTGACTATGCTGCACCGTCATTCACTTCAAAGCGACAGAAACTGTACTGTTTGGTAATGACGTCACTAATTTAAAGTGGCAATCAGGGTAATTTGCTAACTTAATTTCTGTGCTGTTAAGCTCGTCTTTTTCTGCCGGACAGAAGTTGATGCAATCAGGAAGGGCCAGTGAATAAATGTTCACTGAAAACAGGAATTGGATGAAGTCTTTCTCGTGGTTTCTACAAGAAGAACTGAGTATGGCCCACTCACTAATTGTTATTCTAGGAGGGAACCTTGCCACTTTCACCTTTGCTTCTTCGGGTTCCAGACAATAGCGTCGAGGGGTATATCTGAATAGCAGAACCTGAAAGTTGAAAAGTCTTGTGCTAAAAATAATATTGAATTGATACGCACGGGGCAACAACTCACGCCAACAGCCCAACCCTTCTCCGGAGGCAGCGCTTCAGTCTTCATCCTGGTCGAGCTCCGCTCTGCTGTCGGTGTTCACCCGGGATGCATCGTGTCGCTTGTTGCTGAGAGCACGACCGCGTTCCAGCCGCGCTGTCACGGAGTCCCCCTCGAGCTTGGCTTTCCGCTCTCTTTATTACGGCTCGCTGTCAAGCCGAGCACATTTCACGCCTCGCGATAAAGTGTGCACGTGCGCAGTTGCGTTACCACCACGCGAACCATGACGAACGGCGGTTGCAACAACGGTGGTTGTTGCTGATAGGTGTCTGTGAAGGTAACATATACTCACGAACAGTCAGTTGAGCTAGTTGGTGCATCATTTTTTTAAAATACACAGCGCAGCAAACTTGGGACAAGCAAGTAGACGGGAACAGCGCTGTTCCCGTCTACTCGCCTGTCCTATGTTTGTTGCGCTGTGTATTTTTAAAAAATAACATATACTCACTGAAGGCAGGAATTGATTACGGTGAAGGTAATTGTGTAAGCGTTGTATGACCTCCTGGCTTTGTTCACGGCTGGTTTCGCGGCTATTAAGAATAAAAAATAAATTAGGTGTGGTTTAACTCTGGTTAACCCTAGTTTAATTGCGATAGCAACGGCGAAAGCTTTCTTTGCCTGCTTCATTATTCCCCTGTCACGCCCTGTCAGTGTAAGGTGCTACATTAATGGGGACACTTAAGCTCATCCTTTAAGGCCATGACGCGAGAGCGTAAGCTGCCAGCCCACATATAAATGAGAAGGGTTCAATGCTGCTGAACCGAATGTGGAGCTGCCGGTGACGGAGCGTTCTTCTTCTTCTTCTTTTCCTCCTCCTCCTTCTTTTCCTTCTTCTTCTTCCTGCTCTCTTCTCCTCTTTTTCTTGTTCCTCCTCTTCTTCTTCTCGGCTGTTCAAGGTCAACCGTGGCGACCGGCCGTGAGCTACGCGACTGCTCGAAACCTGGCGCAGTGTTGCTATCACAATAAAACATCACAATATGCAACGTAAAAGGAAACACATCTCAAGAAAGGTGTTCATATTTATTTGAATGCTGTGAATTAAAAAAAATAATACATTGCAGTCACAGGTAAGCGCAACACTGTTCAAAAACGCTTCTAGTTTCTTACTTTACATTTAAACTGCGACATGAAGCCAAATTCGCTGGTTCCTTGAGCGACTGCAACCGCAGCCCTCAGCCTCGACATCTAACGTAGAGCTAATAGTTCTAAAGCTAGGTCGTCAGGAAAGGAATAGAAACCTTTTTGAATGTATAAGATTGCACTGTCAGAAATATTTGTTGCATTTTGTGATTTAAAAGCAGAAACATCGGCACATATATTTGTTGCTAACGGGTGATCATTCTTTTAGGACATGAATGTGTTGATGGTCATATTGTAGTGATTTAACAATAGAGTTCAACACCCTGTTGTTTTTTTTTCACCAAGAAGTTTTTTATAAAATTTTTTAACTGAGTATTGCTGACAGTCAGTTACGGAAAATGCTTTGCCAGTATCGCTTGCCGACCACTGCACTAGCTGTGGCAGTACTACCATTTGAACTGTCGGTAATTATATCGGCAATACTGCCTATAGTGCTATGCAAAATATTATCAATATTCAGTCGATAGTCCTTTTTTCACTAATGATAGCTTAAAAAAGCTACCCATACTATGTTTAGTCAGTTTACCGACAGTTGTGTATCACTAGGTCACGTAACCCCGTTTACCAATCAGCGCAAATCGGGCAGCAAGGTTCATTCATTCTGCTTATTCATACGACAGCAGTGTATCGTCACTAAAAACACAGTCATGTCTGACAACCCTTGCTAACCCGTGGGCGCGTTACGTCTGTTTGTCTGTTTTAAAAGCTTTTTTTATATAATTAACTTTGCCAACCACCTTAAATAGCCGGCCCCCTGCCCTTAGCGCGCTTACCACAGCGGCCATTCCAAGTATCTTAGCAACAGGCTCACACGGTTACCTTTTCCGCGTCTTTTTTCTTCCCACTGCAACGGACTGGAATGACCTTCCCTGCAACCTAGCTGCCTTCATCCGCCCGTTAAGATTTCTAAAAAAAGTATTTAATCATTTCAAGAACTTCACGTGATCACCAAAGCCAAACAGTGTTTGTATTCCTACCACTTATATAAATCCCCAACGTGGGGTCGTTAAGGTAATAGAGTGAACTGAAGAGCGTGGTAATACCACGTGACCGCGCGGATGGTATATAGCAGCTGTGAGGCTTGAGTGCAAGACAAAACGCCGAAACCAGGAGAATTTTTTTGAAACAAAGTTTCTATTGTGAACGTGTTAAAAGTAAAGGTGAAATCTCAATCGGAGGCGTACTGGGGAAGCAAATTGCCCCTAAAGCGCCACCTACGGTAGAGCTTTCCAAGCCATCGCCACCAGATAGGAGGCTGGCCACACACTCACCTCTACAGACCTCCACCATCCAGGAGCGGCCTTAAGCACCGCCACGTTCACTCTCAAGGAGGATTTTGTGGCCTTGTGGGACTAGCGCAAGGCCACTACTTATAGTAAAGGAGCTAAAACGATCACCGAGGGCAAATTTTATTGCTTTCGCATGAGTGTCTCATTTGAAATCGGTGATTTGATATCAGTGCACTAGACAGATTGCCGTTGAATCCTTGCGGAACAACTTAGCGCGCATAATGCCCCCCCCCCCCCCCCCCCCCCCCTCCCTTACTCTTACGGAGCCACCGTGCCTCGCATAGGACAGGCAAGTTCTTCAGTCATATTATCTGCTAATCAAACTGGCATTTTGAGGGATCAACATGCTGGTTTAGTCGCAAAGTCAGCTTGGCCAAATAGCGCCATGGCTAGCTTAGCCTCAAGTGTATGGGGTGAGAGTGAAATACCAAAATGTTTAAATCTTTTTGCACTGCAGAAAAGTCCAGCGCTCTGCTAGACTAAAACATGTACCGTATTTCCCAAATGTAACCAGGCTGCATGGTTTGCTTCTCGCTTGCATTCCCAACAACATTGATTCCCAGAAGGTCACAACTTGTTAACAAGTGAGGACATTAGATCGTCTGTGCTTTGCACAGATTTACAGCATCATAAATGGTACGAATTTTCTACTGCCCGACTCAGAAGCGGAGCATTCAGCCTGGTTGTTTTTGGCAAAGACTGTACATAACGCCTTCGTCACTTTTTTTTTGGGGGGGAAGATGTTTGTGTACGGCTAGGAGCTCAAATAAACTGCTCTTTTCGTTCTATCTTGAAAGAAGTGATAGTGTTTCGCAGGATCCCATACACGGTGACGTGCACAGCGAAGCTCCGCGCTCTTCTTGGGCTCCTACGTCGTCCCGTTATTGTTTTTTTGCGAGTCCACTTTCAATGGCCCATACTTGTCCCCCTTTCACCCCTCCGCCATCTGAGCCGTTCATTTCTCTGGCGGCGGTCCTCGAGAGAAGAGCGCTGGTGGCAGCGGCAGCTACTAAACCCCTGCGGCCATACGCCGCACAAACACTCACTTTCACGCACACGCTCGCACACATGGCACGGCCGGTCTCCCTCGCGATTTCGATCGGACAGCCACCGGCGACGCCGACGAGCAGCATTAAAAGGGACGGGCCCGAACCCTCCAAGCGCTTGGCAGCTCCAAAGGCGTCGTTGCCATGGTTACCCGACCGCCACCTTACCCTCCTTTTCCTCCTCACTCGGCTCCCATCTAACCCCCCTCTCCTCCTGCGCAGCGGCGGTCGCCGCCGAGGATGATGTATAGAGCTTTGCAACTACGCGGGGCAGTCCAGCGTCGCGGGCCAGCGCGTTTTTCGCCGGACAGGAGGAAGGAAGAAACGCCGAGAGGAGGCAACGAGTCAGGATTGCGAGGGAGATTTAAAGCCTGCGTCCCAATTTAAATCCGTCTCTAGCGCGTGGCGAAGGTGATGAGGCAGATGAGGTGATGTGAAATCTCTTCTCCCCTCCCCTTTTCTTTTTTTTTTTTTTAAATGGCGGTGACCGCGTGCGCGCTGAAAGGTGAGTGACGCGAGCTGCTTGAGTTTCGGGTGCGGGGTCGTGCAGAAAGGTGGCCGCGTTTTTCCCTCGCAGGAATCGTCTCTGGGCAAATGGCGAGAGCAACACTTTCACACAGTCATCGCCTAAGCGTACGGGAAAGGCGAGATGCGGTGGCTCCGCCAAGTTAAGCCTCCAATGAATTTTTCCTCTGGCAGCCTGCAATCTGCAAACAACTCAGAGCACCTACTTCCTTACCCTTGTGGAAGTTTGAGATACGAAAGTGCTAAGCAACAAGCGGGACAAATAGGACCCAGTAAATACTTATCTGAATCGAGAAGTGGAAATGTACATACATGTGAACATCGCAGTTGCATTGCCTGAAATGTGTCTGCTTTGAATGCGGAAATGTTCGCTACACATGTGTAACTTGCGTCGCGCTCTCGACAGGTGTTAGCTGCGTCAGGCACTTGTTCTCTCTCGCGTTCTGCTTTTTTTGTACGTGCTGTACACGACTCCCCCCCTTCCTACCTTTTATTGCTTCACGTTATGTGTCGAGAAGATTTTGACAAAGTTACTGACGAGTGAGGTTGATAGAAAGGGGAGATCATAGGAAGGAAAGAGAGGGAAGTTAAGTGGGCTCAGGTCCCTACTCCCTTACTCTTGCGGAAGTTTCATAAATAAAAGTGTTAAACAGCAAGCCCGGCAAATGGGACACTGTGAGTGCTTACCTGTATCAAAAAATGGAAATGTACATGTGAAGAGCTTTTGATAAGAGAAGATAACCGGCAGTCCCATAAGGTGAAAGATTGGATTCCAAGGGGAGGTAATTTCAGTGCAGTGTGTCATGAAACTCAAGATATAGTGTCAAGTTGAAAATCTTTATAAATGGTGGTCGTAGTTTTAGCATGGGGACAAATACTTGAGGGTTCGTGGATGAGGCGTTTGCCTATCAGTGCCCTTAAAGGGCCACTGTCCAGGGAAGGCCCTTTTAAGCAAAGGTGCCCAGTGTTTCGATCAGGTACCGGAGATAGTCTGTGCAAAATGCTACAGTGACACGCGCGCCGCAAAGCATCGAAAATACAATTCAAAGCTCCCTCATGCTCTCCTTTGGGAAGCCAGCTTCTCCGTTTCCTGCGCTGGCCCGACGGGCCCCAGTAATGACGTACGTACCGCGAACGACGTCCATTGGTCCGTCTCGCTGACTGACGGGAGAAGGATGGGTGTCTACCGCTCGCAGCGCGCTTTTCCCTCGCCACGGCCAGACTGAATCCAGCGGAGCGCGCTCCCTCGACCGTTTTTTTTTTCGCGCTCGCGGAGAGCCACGCCCCACCTCCCGCCAAACGCGGAGGAGGAAGGGGAATTTGTATTGCGGAGGCTAGACGACCTCGGGCAGGAGAGTGAAAAACCTTTGCGAGGGAACGGAAGGAGAGAGGCATGATAGAATCGGGTGATTGCGGTGGCTGTAACTGCGTTATTAGTTACTCTTTTCAAAAACATTTTGCGGCCTTGCGTTCTAGGGGCGAAGTCTCACAGTCACCGGGGAAGAAAATATTTTCGACCGGAGGGTGGACAGTGGGCCTTTAACATGAAATTCTGGTGTTGATTACATATAAAATGTGAACAGGGAGTAAAAAGTATCAACGATAAGAAAAACAGAGGTAGCAGAAGAACATGTTATGCGTTCTGAGAGTTGCATTTGCGCCCATTACTTGACATTTTCTGCGCCATTGATCAGCAAAACTGAAGTCCTGTAGCCAATGTCACACAGAAGGCCGACAACAGTGAAAGATTCCTTACATTTTGCATTAAATATTCGCTCAGATATACGCCAGGTGTCTCTTCGTGCTCTTGCATTTGAGCGGTTTTCTGACAGTCTTCATCGCATTGAAAATACGGGGTGGAATTATTGTTGCCTCGTGCATAGACCACAGCTCGAGCATATTCCTCTGGACACCGAAATGATGTTACGGCGAATCGTTCTCGCAATCGATTCCAGCTTTATCGTCTGCTCCCTTAGCGGCCCCTCTCTTTCGATGTGCACGTGGAAGAATTTTCGCTTTGTGCTTTAAACAATGCTTAACATCGAATGGACAATGTTTCTCCTGAAAACACAGAATCTCTGCATTTGCATGTATTAATCGGGAAACGGGTATGCCGTCGGGAAATCTAGCTTGTCCAAGATTGATTAGTCATGGGTCGAAGACGAAGCGAACTCCAATGGAGCGCATCCATATCTAACCCGTACCGGTATATGTTATTGGGCGCTAACGTTATATATGCTCCATTAACCTAACGTGGAATTCAAGAGCATGAATTCGAATCCAAAATCAAATTTGCTGCTGAATAAACCAGTGTCTTGCGTCGTTTCATAATACTGCCAGATGAGCAAGGATGCATGGAACGCTGGAAAAATAAGAACGGTGTTTGCATAAGTTTGTGAGTGAGGCCGGGCATACGGAAGAGGAAGACTAGTGCTGCTTTCTGGCTGAAAGAACAAGGAAATGCGCTCACATCGCCGTGAGAAAGGTACGCTAACAACGACACATCAAACTCTGGTAGTGAAGTCTCGATAATGCGCATTTTGACACAGGACATATGGAGGGCACCTTACCAGTATCTTTAAGAGGAAAGTATCGGACATCTGTGGTCTTCCAGTTGAACCGGTAGAAGAAACGTGGAGGCTAATGAAAATGCTTGGAAATTATAAGCATGAACTGGACTGAAATGCAAAGCACACACGGGACGAACTGCAAAGACCATAAGGAACACGGGTGCTGGAAGTTCAGTTCGGGACAGAGCACCTAGCAACGGAAAGGAAATTAAAGCTGCAAACCACTAGGAGACAGAAAGAAGCAGAGTGGATTGCGGAATGATTGATTGATAGATTGAAAACACCTTCATTTACAGAGTCTCGTCAAATGTGGGTGGGCGCTTAACCTGGCATTCTCACTGGGTATCGCTACCATAATGTCCCTCTCCGCTAGCCAATGCTGACTGTTAGGATCATCGCAGAGCAGAATAGCCTCCCATTGCTCTTCCGAGAGGTTTGGAATGGGGTTAGCCATGGAGTTGAATTGGCATGCCCGCACCATTTCTTATAGATTAGCTACCTCTCCACAGTGCGGACACTGCGGAGAGTGTAGTGTGGGCCCGGCTACCACTGGTGTAACCCTGCTGGCATTGAATATGCGCTGGTTTGTAATCTCCGAAGGATATTCTGTGTTCTCATGCAGCTTATTAAGGCACTTACGTGCTGTTGGGGACGCATTTCTGGTTATCTGGTGTGGCGCGTAATTTTTGGCATTCACTGTTGAAGATGTTAGCTCACAGTACTCCCATAGTCATCAGGTGTAGACACCCAGTATAGAAGAGCTCGTGCATGCCTGTGAGCGGGTTCGTTTAACTCCTGGTGGCTCGAAGTTACCGGGGAACCAGATGACTGAGACTTGGCGCTGTGAATGGTTAGTCATCAAAGAATATCCTAACCTGTAAATCAACCCGTTGTAGTTGTCATAGGAATTCTGTGAATCCGTGAGTGCAAGAGCATTGGGGCTAGACACTACAGCTAAGGCAATGTCAGCCTTCTCTGGCTTAGTGAGGTTGAACGTTTCCAATGAGGCGCAATTCACCAGGAATACCGAAGGCGCTGAGATCACAAGGCGTCATTTCGTGTTTTGATCCTGCTGCGTCCACGTTTAGTCTGTTGGGTGCAGATGAAAGGGGTCAGAAAACAAACGCGACTAACTGACATTGTAGCCGCAAACAAGAAGAAATGGACATGGGCAGGGCGTATAATGCGAAGAGAAGATATGCGATGGTCGCTAAGGGCAGCAAGTTGGATTCCAAGGGATGGTAAGAACAACAGGGGCTGCTACAGGAAATTGTATGGGCGGATTATATTAAGATGTTTGCGGGGGTCAAATGGATGCAGCTTGCACATGACCGGGTAATTAGAGGGATACGAGAGAGGACTTTGCCTTGAAGTGGACTGATGGTAGACTGCCTGTTATCATGATGATGATGATGGTGATGGCAAGTGGTGCGGGAGGAACAGTGGCCGACCATGGCACGCGCAGCACTACACTTGATGCAGTGTTAAATAATATCCTTCTTCAACTTTCGACTACCGAGTTTACTGGGGCTCAGAGCATTTTGAGGAAACAGACTGCACAAATGAAGTGCAGGAAGAGCGAGCGATATATTTGTGAGTCAACGTGCAAGGGACGGGCCCAGGGCCAACGGAGGCGAAGTGCGCAGCCTTCCATGATGAGGTTGTATTCTCTGACTGATACACAAGAGTCACATGGCTTAACGTCCTGGTCTTGCGGAATAATGTTTAAGACTGCACTTACTGCTTTATATTACAATTTGTGTCGGTGCTTTGTCTATATTAGTCGAGGTAGGAGTGCAGGCATTTTTGCCGGATTGGTGTAGAAATGTATATTTTTTTATTTTGGCGGACCACCGGGATAAACGTCGATGCGTTGACAATTAGTGAGGTGACAGATCAAGCCGCTTATTCGCGTTGTGCTTCCTCACGCTGCCAAGTTGTGTACCGCAGTGTGAATTTTTATTTCTTCGAATTTGTCATAGTGCCCAGCCTTGGGCTCAAGGAAGCATCGGTGTCATAGAAAAGGAGAAAGTGAAAGCTGCGTTGACAACGCAAGAAAAAAATTGACAACATAGAACTATGACCCTCGATGTCGAAGGTGGCATGAGTTGAGTTCTTTTTCCCGCCAAAAATAAATGAAGCAAAGAGTGAAGTAAGATCTCCAAAGGAAATAACAGAAACAAGATGGAAGGGAAAATAGGGAAAAAAGGAAGCCTCCATTCTTAATCCGACGTTCTTTGCAGCGGTCAGCCTCCTCTGTCACGGCTTGGGTCGCAGCGTGAAGCGTTTTTTCCAGGCAGCGCCGAGAGGGACACTGCAGAGCGACGGCGTAACAGACGCTGCTTGTATGGGGGGAAAAGAATTCCAGGGCCACTTGCGCTCCCTCAACAAAAGGGGCGACGGTCTGCGAAACACAGAGGAGAGAAATGTAAGCGCTCAGAGCCACCTAAGCTAAGACGCAGCAGAGGAAAGAGTGAACGGGGTTTGAAACACGAATCTCGAATCTAGCTTAAGAATGGAACCTAGGGAAGGAAGCGTAGGGAGAAAAGGAACGGCCCGCGAGGGAGCGTTCTAACCGAGGCCTACGAGAGGGCTTTCGTGCTGAATGCCTCAAAGCGAAGTGTAAGTCAGTGCTCTTTTCGCAGTGTCGCCTCTCCGTAATTTTTCTTTTCTCGTTTTGCTTTATATCTTGGTTTCTGAAGCGTCTACAGGCGTTTTTAACGGAAACCAAGCTGGCGAAGGCGCCAGTGGGGGACTGGAGTTTTCGTTTGTTGTGGTCTTTAGATGTGTTGTTTGGTGTGTTTGTGTTTGTGTGCGTGTATGTGTGTGTGTGTGTGTGTGTGTGTGTGTGTGTGCGTGTGTGTGTACGTGTGCTCCAGCGTTTCTAAGATGCACTTTGCGGCGTGCCGGCGTTTAGATTGCGCCTCCTTTGTTGTGTGTGTACCGCCGTCGCAGATTTTCGGCCGTTGAGGTCGCTACGGCAGCGACGGAGAGTTGAGACTTGCCAGAGAATTCGAGCTGGGAACACAAGGGAAACCTCGGCTGCACGGGAAAGAAAGAGAGATTATAAATTGAAAACAAAAACGAGAAAAAAAAACGAAATGCATTTAAGCAAGTATAAATCTATATATGAATTAGAGGGCCCCTAAAGAAACAAGAAAGGAAAACGAAACTTTCGAAACGTGGGAATAAGGAATAAACAATAATAGTGGACGCAAATGGAGCGAGCGTTTTGAAGAGGCCTTGGGGAAACGGGGAGATGTGTCAGCAGAGGGGAGGAAGAAGTGGTGAAAAACGCTGGAGAAGCGGAGCTGCCGAAGTGGTGGCATTGTCAACACACTTTGAAGTCACGTGACTTTGAAGCTTTTTCTGTCCTCCGAGAGCTACGGTTGTGATAGGAAAGCAAAGTAGTTGGCTGCCGTGCGCGCTTGCGTGAGTGCCTGAAAAAAATAATAATAGCCTCCCATAAAATAACCATACAAGTGGATGAAGTCGGCTTTATGTTCTAGATTTTATTTTGCGGGTGTTTCTCTCGTATATTTTCCTCACCGTGTTCCCAATTGCCATTGTTCGCGCATTTCGCTTTAACGGGAACTCTATCTTCTTACATTGTGAGATCCCTCCTTTATTTGTGATCAGGAAAGGGCTTCACTTGAAGGTTGCAATGTGTATGCGAATTAAAATAGCTAGAGAAATCAATTTCTCCCGCCGCGGTGGCTCAGTGTTAAAGACGCTCGTCTTCAGAATCGGATTACCCGGGCTGAGCCCGACCACCGACGGCTGCGTTTCGATGGCGGCTAAACGAGGATGTATCCGTATGCTGTGCGATGTAAGTGCACGTTAAAGATGCGCAGATGGTTGAAATTATTTCACAGTCGTCCGCTATGGTACCTCTTTCTCTCTTTTCGCTTTCGCCCTCACCTTCCTCTGTTCCCGTATACGGCCTTACGGCACGGTTCAGGTGTCCACGGAGAAAGTGTGACAACACAGCACCCTTTGGGAGTCACTTTGGGACATTAAACCCCACAAACCAACCTACATAGAAATAAATGCGAGTCGGTGGTCGTCTTTGGTCATCTTAGATTCTGTTAGGTACAAAAAATGCGCGCGTTCCTATAGTAATAGTAGACGTCTCTAAAACACTTCTGCAGAAAACGTAACAGCCACAGATCTAAAGAAACACCGATGCAACGGAAGTAAAGGATCAAGTTAACCAACAGACATTAAAAAAATAAAGACTGTGAAAACATGACTGCTCACGATGACTTCCGAGGTTGTGATTTAGAAGTCTTTGCAACACAAATTATGTTTGCACGATAGAGGGGAGACTACAAACTGAGATGGACGGGAAGCGCAAAGAGCATGGACAGGAGGGTAAAATGTGATAAAGAAAAAAAGCCGCAATGATCACCTTTTCTCTAGGGCACGTCTATGTCACTGTGTATCTTTCTCTAGCTTTCACTGAATATGCCGAAAGTGTGAACGCCTATCTACATTTTTTTCCGAAAGACTGATTAGTCCTGTAGCACCGAAAACTGGCACGGTTATTTTGGATGAAAACAAATTATGTATGCTGACTGAGGCACATGAAGTGCCAAAAAAGTCAAAAATCCCATTTAATAACTTCAGCTGTTTGTTCAAAGGAACACTATCGCATTTTTTTTTTTTTGTGGAACGGAAATAAAAATTAATACGGGTTGAGGGTAGCCTCAACGGGTTAGCCAAAGTGCGGCTCCGTCAGTAATGAGATTTTGCTTGGTGTTCGTCAAGAATTTCATCTCCCTACCACTTCTCTATCATGGACATTGTCTGGCATACGTTTCGGGTGTTGGGGGTTCCAAATTACCTGTTTGCAAAGAAAACGATTAAAAAAGAATTTGTGAAAAGTGTCAGGCCGCGCCAACTGTCTGATATCAAGCCTTCGAATCCCACTTCGCTCACTTGTTGGTGTGGTAGGTTCCGAAACGCTTCACCGTTTCCTTTAAGCTTGCACTACCACAACGCTGACTTGAACAATAATTACGAGGGACTTTAGCGACTAAAGTGTTAAAAGGCGAAAGCCTGAGTGTCGCATTCTGCTACGCAACTGGCACTAATTAGCAAATAATTAATTAGCTGATTTGTAACTTATTTACTTAAGCAATTGACAATCATTAACCAGGTAATTAATGAATTACGTAATTAGTCATAAATTGAAAATTATTTCATTAATTAGTAATTAATCATTGATTGACATATGGCCATATAAGGCACGCATTCGCGCATACTGTGGTGGTGCTCTGTGATTGGACGATACCTTTATGACGTCATCCCGCCTAGGCCAATCAGAACCCGCAAAAGTGGAACACATTTAGTCCACGACAGCATAAGCCATTAAAGGCTTCCGCCTTAAAATCTCGGAGGGGACCGAGCTATGTCGCAAAGGATGCAACAGACTTTTTTTTATTCTTGCATCCTACACTGACGTCACAGCTTACCCTTTTCATTGTTCATTTCCTTCCCCATTGCGTGACCCACCAGCGTATGCTTGTACCTTACTCGCGTCGTGGCGTCGTGACAACGGCTTGTCCCCATTTTCCCCTTTGTTTCCCCGTCAGCTTTCTTGTTCCCTACGCCATGTTTTCGCAAGATCCTCCCGAGGCACTGGGATGGTTCGTGAATCTTGGCAATAATTTTCGCCCGGCAGGCGACAACCGCGACCGGAGCTGCGAAAGGGTAACACAGGCCAGGCAAGGGAACGAGGGAAGAGAGCCCCGAGATTAACTGGAGCCCATGGGTTGCGGCTGGCGCTAGGAAATTTGTAATTAGGGAGCGCGCCACCACGGCGGTGAAGAACACAAATGTGGGATCTCGGGGGGAAAATAACAGGAAGGAGAGGGGTAGAGGCGAAGCCGTTGTAGTTTCTCTCAGCTCGAGAAGCGTCTTATATGGCCCGTAAACAAACAAAACAGAAAGAATTTAGTATTAAGAAGGGGGCAGTTTAGGAAAAACCAAGAAAATAACGATGCTAATCTCTATGATGTCAACAACCTCTGCGGCGCTTTCTCGCCCGATTATTTTCGTTTGATTCCTCCACTTCCTTTTTTGAGTCTTTTGATTGCAAGAATGCACCTATTTTGGTCTCGAAACTGGTAGGCGTTCCTTACAACTTGTATTACTGATAACGAATGAGCGCAGGTTGCCCTGACCAACGGTGAGGAGTCTGCACCGCTCACGAAACTGTACGCGTTAATGTTTCTCCCTAAAACACAGCAGTGTTTGGTTAACCAATTATTATTATTATTATTATTATTATTATTATTATTATTATTATTATTAATATTATTATTATTATTATTATTATTATTATTATTATTATTATTATTATTATTATTATTATTATTATTATTATTATTATTATTATTATTATTATTATTATTATTATTATTATTATTATTATTATTATTATTATTATTATTATTATTATTATTATATAGTCACTGCAGCCGACATTGAACTCATGCACTCGAGATGAGCATACACTTGTCCACTGAACCAACGCAGCCAGGAGCGAAAGTATTTCGGAGGCAAAAACAACTGCGCCCTCTTAAATTGCCAACGGCTTTGAGTGCTCGGCCGATGGCTCAACAAGGCCGAGTTCGGCTCTCCCAATGGTGCACAGGGAGAGAAATGCTTAATATCTGTCACAGTTTGCTTCTGCGTACACCTAAATCGGGCTGTAATGGAAGGGAGGAAGGTAGAAATGAAAGTTTAAAGAGAGAAAGGGTAGCCATAGTGGAGGACTCCGCACTAGTTTCGACCACCTGGGGATCTTTAACGTGCACTGAAATCGCAAAGCACACGGACGCCTCTGCCTTCGCCTCCAACAAACGCAACCGCTGGCGGTCGGGTTCGAACCCGAGCACTCCGGCCCTAGGTTCACAAAGGCGAAATGCTCGCTCATGCAGCGTGATGCTGCGACGCCAGATTCCCACGCTTCCTCTGGCTTGCGCCGTCACGGTGGTGAAGTGGTAAGACGTCCGATGCTGTGCCGGAGTACCCGGGTTCGATCCCGACCGCGGCGGCTGCGTTTCGATGGAGGCGAAACAAAGAGCGTCCGTGTGCTGTGCGATGTCAGCGCATTTTAACGACCCCAGGCGGTCGTTGTTGTTGTTGCGACTGTAGGAAGAATAATAATAATTGTTTCACAGGAAGGGAAATGCACATTATCTGTCACAGTTGCTATGTGGACACCTGAACCGCGCCGTAAGGGAAGGGATGAAGGTGGGAGTGAAAGTGGAAAGAGAGAAAGGGGAGCCGTAGTGGAGGGCTACGGAGTAATTTCGACTACCTGGGGATCTTTAACGTGCGCTGACATCGCACAGCACACGGACGCCACTTCGTTTCACCTCCATCGAAACGCAGCCGCCATGGTCGGGTTCGAACCCGGGAACTCCGGACAGTAGTCGGGCGTCTTACCACTGCACCACCCTGGACTGCAGGAAGAAGGAAAAGAAAATGCACGGGCCTGCTACTGGCTCTGGAGCTGGGTTACCTCCGCTGCCTCGTGCGGACAGAAGAGAAAATAGAGACGAAAGAAAAGAAGGGTGGGAGAAAGACACGCGTCGCAACAGCCGTCGTCCACCACCAAAACAGTAGCAATTGCAATGACGGCCTACAACAGATAAAAATATGGTGCCAGGCTAGCTCCCACCGCAAGCGGCTGCCAGTCCCTACCCCGTAGGGTCGGCATCAACCATCCCAGGCGGTCGAAATTACTCCGTAGCCCTTCACAATGGCTCCTATTTCTCTCTTTCCACTTTCACTCCCACCTGCCTTCCTTGCCCTAAGGCGCGATTCAGGTGTCCACAGAAAGAAGGATGACAGATACTGCGCCTTTCCCTTCCTGTGGTCCATTTCAATTTTTTTTTTAATCCCCCTTTGGCGCGCGGCAAAACGCGACCTCGCGATGCCTTGCGTTATCTTTCTGCTTCTCTGACGATGCCCTCTCCACCCCTTCACCTCCTTCTCCTCTGACAATACCCGCTGTGCAAGGTCCCGGGGCGCTGTAAGGTAATGTAATGAAGGTATTCCGTTTGAGTGCATATGTCGTCACTTCGAATGCCTGTAGCGAACAAGGCAAGCATATGTATGCCAGTTAGGCAGCGAAATAGGATGAAATCACCCGCAGCCTTGCACGAAGAACGATTGCGTCGCAATATTGGTGCGGAAGAATCTGGCGCCACATGTGGAGTTCTGTTAATAATCCGGGTGCGATATACCAGGAAGTGGCGCGTTTGAGGCAAGGTCGCGAAAGGCGCATGTCATCTTCCTGCTCGCGTCTTTTTGCGGCTAGGTAACAATAGGTGTCCGAGTTGGTCTGTGAATCAGTGCGGCCAGGCAGGATTTTTTTCTACGGGCACCCATGAGGTAATAAGGCTTTCACTTTAAAACTGCCACGTTGATCAGAAGAGGTACTCCCCTGATGG
Source organism: Amblyomma maculatum (assembly GCF_055883805.1). Taxonomy (NCBI): domain Eukaryota; kingdom Metazoa; phylum Arthropoda; class Arachnida; order Ixodida; family Ixodidae; genus Amblyomma; species Amblyomma maculatum. The sequence continues at coordinate 83,816,489 of NC_139352.1, forward strand.
GGCTGGGACAGGTGGGTCACCGCCGCTTGCGGCGGGGGCTAGCTTGCCACAGAATTTTTATCTGTTGTAGGCCGTCGTTGCACCCGCCACCTTTTCGGTGGTGGACGGCGGCTGTTGTTGCGGCGTGCGTCTTTCTCTCCCTCTTCCTTTTCTTTCTTTATTTTCTCTTCTGTCTGCACGAGGCACGGGAGGTGGCTCAGCTACAGAGCCAGTAGCAGGCCCGTGAAGTTTCGTTTCCTTCTTCCTACAGTCGCAACAACAACAACACGTTGATCACTTTACGTTTACGCCACAAAACACCTAGTTGAAATCTATCAGGGTCCTTATTCCGAGTTTGCGTCCTTATCGAAAATATCGCTATCTCACGTGAACTCGGGCCATTTGATTGGTAAAAACGCCTATACATGATGCTGCCACCTCTTCCGGTTCCGGAATGGCAACACCCGGTTCCGGCGTTTCGACCAATCAGATGGCTCGAGGCCACGTGAGATAGCGACACATCGATAACGACGGAGACTCGGAATACGGGCCCAGGAGTACTTTACTACGACGGGTGGCTCGTAGCGTAGAGTATTTGTGTGTTGCGAAGTAAACAAATAATACACTAATAGCATTTGATTGATTAAATATTTAACCAGCCGTTCAAAATACCAGTCAAGCCGGGCCAGTGAATGAGCCCCTCAATCAGTGCAATGTAAAGAAGAAGATTACCTGGCGCCAGCGCGCTGGCACGAGACGCGAACACCAGCTGTTCGAGCCAGGACCTGCAAGCGCCGACCTTGGTCTAGCTCTAGCAAACGAGCTCGCCCTACAATAAAGCTCGTTATAATCTTGGTAGAGTGTGCGAGGACTGATCCTGGAGCTACGCAGTCGCACCCTCAGTACCACGACGCCATTTTGTTTTTCTTACGGCCTTGTCCATAGCTCAAAGACGTAGCGTTATGAAAATGAAGTTCCGTAATATAACAGCTCTTAGGTAGAGAGTGTTCTCTTCCAAGCATACGAGAAAGACGCATAAAAAGCAATGCAAGTGCACATCTGGCTATATACTCTCTTACCGCATGTTTAAACTGCATTCTCGTTCCATGTACGTTGCCTACTTGAGCTGTAAGGTGACCTATAACGCTTGTGGTTACATTTTTTGCAACTGCAAACCCTTAACCTTCAGCTTTTTTAAGGTACAGTAACTCAGCCAGCATCTTCACTCGTCAGATGCTACTGTATTTGATGCGGACGCACATCAGTTGTTGCAGCTACAACAAAATTGCAAATTGCTAAATGTTGAGCGCAAGCATTAGCTGCGGGTGACCGAGCGTTCTTCTTATCTTTTTCTTCTTCCTCAGCCCACATATAAAGCCCCGCTTTAACCAACCCATATGAACGTGCCTTAGTGGCCTATAGGGTTAACGTGAATGCCAGGGTCCTAGCAGGCTGATTTTGACATAACCGTCCCATGTAAAACGAGAGACCCAAGTTGGCAGCTCCTGCCAGCCCGTGTGTCAAGTGGGGTGTGACGTCACAGCGTCACGTGGGTAAGACGCAACTGCGGCCGGGTCACGCGAAGGCTTGAAAGTGCGAATAGTATTGCTTTCGCAATAATAATAGCAAAAGACATAAAGTAAGGTGATTATAATAGTATGTAGATTTATAAAAGTCAGCAGTTGGTAACTATGGGCCAAGGTACGCGGAATGTGTACTACTCCGTTGAGCAGTAATGAAATCTTTTTTTCTTCATATTTGACTGCCCAGAACAAGCCAGGGGAATTGAAATATTTGAGGTTATAATTAGGTGTAATTGTTAGCTTCTTATGTAGGTAACCAAAAAAGCTTTAACAACGGACTACTTTCTGTCACGGAGAATTGTGTGTGGCGGTTACTGCATACTCGAGCTTTATCCGACCATAGCGAATGATGGCAGATCTTATCGGCGTAATTGGTGAATGCCTACTTCTACTGTTCCTTACCGGTTCTTCTCATAGCTGCTATAGCCGGGGTGGCGCTTTCTTGCCATGCGTTTCACCAGAGAGTACTTGCACAGTAAAAACAAAGCATCTAAAAAAAATCTGATTGACTTGACGCTTCCAGTTCCCTACAACACATCTTGACCAAATCTACTGTTGGTCAAGATGTGTTGAATAGGGTGACAAAGATGTGGCTCACGCCCGCAACCAAGACCTTCTTTTTCCATCTACACACTGGTACCCTACCTATTAAAGCTTGGTTATGTAAAAAGGTATATATGTAACATGGGGACAAATTGTTTTCTGTGTAACAAAACAGAAACAAATCGAACTTATGTTCCTTGAGTGTAACAACGCTATCTTCTTTTGGGACGTGTTACAGCGTACCATTGAAAATAATCTTCCTCTTACACCGCAAGGGATCAGGTTCCTGCTAATTTACATAGATGAAATACCATACGATGCCATATTCCTGATGGGCGTGCATTCTGTGTGGCTCAGTGCTATGGATTATCGTCACGGTGACACTGGTGCCAGAGCCGTGTATGAATAAAGATACAGAATGTGATGCTCAAATCGAGGTGGTGTTTAGAAATCTTGCACAGATGAAACTACTCCGGTGTTCGCGGCAGGTAAGCGGTCTGCAAACCTTGTAAATATTTTTTACTGCATATTTTGTCATTATATACATTTCGCAATAAAGAAAAAAAAATGCCGGGGTGGCGCTGTGGTTAAGATACTCAACTACTGTACCAAGGATGTGGGATCGAATCCCGGCCTCGACAGCCGGTTTTCGATGGAGGCGAAAAGCAAGGCGCCCGTGTGCTGTGCGATGTGAGTGCACATTAAAGAACCCCGGGGGTCGAACATTCCGGAGCCCTCCACTACGGCGTCTCTCATAGCCTGAGTACCTTTGGGACGTTAAACCCCCCAAACTAAGCCAAATCATAGCTGCATAACAGCATTAACGTCCTGGAGCCAGCAGTCAGTGTGCATATTTTGCCTTTACTGCTCACCTACTTTAGCTTTGCTAACGCTGAATTGAGAGCATTGAGCTGGTCTTGATGGAGTTACCTCGTGGTGGTAATAACCTAAGCATGACTTATTTTTACGGTGCTATTCTTTAGCCCTGGTTTATTTACTCCGATCGGTTTCGGCCTCTTATAGCTATCCTGATAAATGCGTTCACGAACAATAATGGTACTTTTGGAATTACATGCTGCAGGAAATCTAAAATGAATTAGTGCGGTGCTTTTCGAAAGGTTCACGCCCTGTGATTAAATGCAGGCTGTTTCGTAAAATATTGCAATTTGTCATCCACTTTGTGCTACTGGTGTTTGTTTTATATACAGAATGTTTACAGCGTCTGGTGCTTTTGTGTGGACATTTCGGAGTATTATATTTTGAATGGAAAGCTGGTGCTTCAAACTTCGGGCAATGTTTCTTGGTTTAACTGCTTTCGATAAGACCCATCTGTTCTTCACGGCGCTTGTCAAAAATGCATCTGCACCAACATGTAGAGTAAAATAAAGAAAGAACACTTCCGTTTAGCAAGGCCTTCTTGCTAACTACTTCTGAACATCTGTCGTCGACTTGAGTTTGACCGGTCTAGACCGAATCAGTTTTTGCAGCGTGCAATTTGTTTTTGGGTAGTTTTTATTGTACGGGCATTCTCTCCTCCGTCCAAAGCGATTTGACAGGGCTGTCGCCGAGTAAGATGCAGGGGACCAAGCCTCGCTGCCATCCCTCTACTCCCTCCTGCACACCCCTTCCCCCTATATATTTTTTTATTGACGAAGGATATGCGGCAGACCTGCGCGACCGTTTTGCCGCGTCTAGAAGGTGATGACGGATTGTTCGTACCTCCCGGCTCTGCTTTTCTTCTGCTGCCGGTCACTGCCGCGTCTCATTCTTTTTCCTACAGAGAAATGACAAGAGAACGTCGCCTTAGATCCTGCTAGAAAAGTTCAGAGGTATTTCATCGACTGACCCGAGGACTTCCTTAAACGAGACGTCCTATTAAAAAGTTATTTGGAACCGAGTGCATCTCTTTTAGCAGACAGGTCTAGTAGCGCTCGAATATGGCTAGTTGAAGCAAGGTGAAAAAAACTAGGAACATAGACTGAAGCTCATGCTCGAGTTCAAGAACAGCGCAGAGCAAAGACATAAAATAACACCAGCGCTTTTCAAAAAAAGTCTTTTGTCTTTTCACCTTCTGTCACGCTCAGCTAGTTAACGCCTGCTCTTTCTACACAAGAGATGTTCCGGCCACTGTCCGGATATTCGGAGTGCCGGAAATGCTATGCCAGCCACATATTTCAGGTCTCGCAGACGAGCTCGGTGACGTGACAACTTTTCAAAAAAACAATAACACACATACAAACAAACAACGTTTTCAAAGTTCATGGGCGCTTTGCCTTTTGCCACCATCCCAGTTTTTATTATTTTTTTCATGTCGACGCTTTTCTTGAAGCGGGCTGAGCGCTGGATGATGTGATGTTTGTCGTGCACATGAAGTAATGGACGCAGTCGTCGTATGAGATACTTTTTCCTCTTATTTTTTGCTTGGATATCATTAGGTACGACTCTTTTCTCTGCGCTGGTTTTTGTTCCTAACCTTTAAGCAGTTGTTACTGAAGAGTTTTCAAACTTCAGCTGTATAGCGTTTTCTCTCCCCCCGATGTCTACCACGCTTGCCTTCTCTAGAATTCCATTGCATCATATAAAGGGACTTTCGTTCCTTCCGTGTGATTCCTGTTGACTTCGAGCTATCCTAAAATAGCGAAAACCCTTGGTATTTCAGGGTGCTGAGAGCCTGCGAGCCCCACGTTTAAAGGCTGTGGATATTATCCACAATGAAACGGCCCCATTTTAGTCTTAGGCCCTCTTGGCATGGTCTCGTATTAACTCAGGGCCGACGTATCTAGAAAACCCTGATTAGTCGAAAATGTGTCTTCACACGTGTACTGGCGGACTTGAAAAGTAAATATAAGGAATTTGAGGTTGAAGTCGAACTCTAGAAACTTGGATACCAAGTCAAACACTATGGTGTCGCAGCGCTGGCAGACAAGGACAAAAGGACTAGGGACACACACAACTGCGCAGTTGTGTGTGTCCCTAGTCCTTTTGTCCTTGCCTGCCTGCGCTGCGACACCATAATGTTTGACAACCAACACCAACTAGCCCAGCAGTATACCCTACAAAAGTCAAACACGTTACCGCTAAATCGCGCAGGCACTTTCATGCGGCCTTATTAAAGCAGGAATATCTTTCTGTGTCGGGTGATCTTTCACGTAATGTGGCAGCTTACGACTATGCGCCATGGGTATGTGAGATATCTAAGTCCGCTATGATTTCCTGTACAGAAACGTTATTCTTAGACCGGCAAGCATTTCTAGTATCGTTCTAGAGAGGTCCCGTTCGTGCATTGTATGCGCTATGGAGACAATTCCATTTCTGGCCACATTCGCTCTGCCTTAACACTTCATCGCGCCGAAGATGCATCAGTCGCTTGAAGCGTGCGCGTTCAGCAGGGTTCCAGTGCCATAAACTACCCACCTCCACTCCGCCATCCATTGACTCCACCACGCAGCCCTTTGAATGAACTTGGAGTTGATCTCATGGGGCGTTTCCTCGCGATCGTTAGCCTGTAGTTTGAGCTATCGCACGCGCGACTACAAAATAGTCCCTGTAACTTTCGTCGCCAACTACTAGGTGTCCTTGTTCTTGCTACACACTCTCATTCTTTGGCAAGCTCGCCAGTGGTAATCGTTTACTGAGGCCCACTGTTTACGATACATATTACAGAACTCCATTTGGGCGCTTTCCAGTTTTACATTCTACACCATATCACCCTGAAAGAAACGGCTTGATGAAGCGCAGAAACTGGACACTGTCTAACATGACCTCCATGGGCACATCGTCAGGCCACACGAACTCAAACACCATTATGCTATTTGTCACTCGTAACTTCAACACAACAACGCATGAAATGACCCCGAATAGCCCGTTCTTTGTGCCCTATGCCCCCTACCTTCGGTGCCCTCCCATGACTTTCCATTCATTTTGAAGCGACAGCGCCATGTAAATGCAAGGTCACCGTGCCGAGCGCAGGCCACAATTGCGCATGCGCCCCATTTTCTTCTTATTTCCTTCTTCTTATTCTTCTTGCTTCCCGTCTACTTCCTCTTCTTATTCTTGCCGCCGTCTTCCTCTTTTCTTCTTCTGTCTTCATCTTATTCTTGCCGTCGTCTTTCGAATCTTCTTGCTTCCAGTGTTCTTCTTGACATCTTCCGAATCTTCTTGCTCCATTTTACCGGCTTCTTCTGTAAATAAAGTGGTTTATCACGTGTAACAATAAATAATGAAGAGTTCGCTTACACACTAGGTTTAACCAAGCTAGACCATCAGGAATTTTTTATTAGGTGACGATGCCCGTACCGCACAAACCAATTGTCTGGCCGAGAAAGCTCGTTAGCCATTGCTGTGAACTATAGCGTCAGAAAAGCGATGAAATATTCGCTGCGACAGCCGGCGTCGCCAGGGTACCTACGTTCCTGGTGATTCAGTCTGGCTCTGAATGCTTTTTCTGAAGCGTGGCTTAACACAGAAAACATTGGCTCATTAAGCTGGGCCGTACCGTACATTGTCGTCGACCATGTCAGTGACCTGAACTGGTAATAATCAAAGAGGTAAGTTGCATCTTCCAGCAATGCACCATATCATTAAACAGCAGGAAATTTGAACCAGCAAGTGAAATTATGCTTGAAAGTGCTATATTAAGTTTGGTTTTATTTTGTTAATGAGGTTTAAAGAGATGCCGTGGAGAAGGATTCTGAAAATTTTGATCCCCTGTGATTCTTTAATGAACACTGACATCGCACAGCACACGGATGCTTTGTATATCGCTTCCATCGAAAAGCGGCCGCCGAGGACCCGCCTCCAATTCGATACAGCGGTCGAGTGCTTCAACCATTGCGCCACAGCGGTGGGGCTGGAAGTGCTGTATTCGCAAGCATGCGGCAAAATATCAAATGACGGGAACGTTTGAACTAACAGCCTAAATTATTAGTGGTATGCTTAAAATTCTTCTAGGGGTACTTTGGACCACTAAAGTGCGATGAGGCGAAAACCTTTGAAACGCCGCTGATTCCTGATTTACTGCGTTTGCTTCTGTGTGCTGTGCGATGCAGCGTTCAGGGAAACGCCAAATGAAAGGCGCAGCTTGGACGACCAGTGCGGTCAGCTTCGTGTATGCATGAACCGCCTGGTGAAGTCATCTGTCTTGATCAGGCATGACGTCATGATGACGTCACATTTTCGTGTCGCACCCTTAAAAACCGAGTTTGAGTGTCCCGTAATGTTTTAACACGTACTCTCTTTTCTATAAAACGTATGAGCCTACTCTGTAAACCTCCTTTCGTATATCACCTCCCGAATCATTTCTTTAGCAACTGCCTGTCACAAGACGCAAGCAGAGCAACGAATTGCCAGTGGTTGTTGCCAGCAGCGGGGCATATAAGTGCAAGGAGGAGAAGTATAGAGTAGCTGAAGCTTTGAGTAGTCTCGGAAGAGGCGAAAAGCGGTGGTAAATGTCAGGGAAACAGGAGGGCAACTCAAAAAGACGTGAAAAAAGGAAGCCGGAAATAAAACACCCTGGAGCGGGGCAAGCAGCAACAATCTCAGCGAAGAAGCTGGCGAACTTTGTTCGCCGAGTAGCAGCAGCAGCAGCCGGAGTGGTGCGCTGCCTTCTTCGTGCGAGCGGCTCAAGTCTGTCGTGCGCAGCCGCCGAGACGGATAAATTACGTTGCTCCCAGCCGCTTCAACCCTTTTCTTTCCCTACTTTCTTCTCTTCCCGCTCTCCCCTTCTCCCCATCACTACCTTTCCTTCTCCCTAGCCCCCATGTTACTACAGAGGCTTGTGATTGCGTGTGTATGTTGTTGCTCCCTTTTCTCCCTCCCTCCCGCTTCCCTCTCCCTTTTTGGAGGAGCCGCCGCCACAGCCAGCATCATAGCGGCAGGCGCAGTCTCGCATCTGCTGCTGTAACGTTCTTATAGCGCGCCACAGACGACCACTTTTCTTGCTTTGTTTCAGACGCGGCCGTTGCAGCAGCGCCGGCGCGCGTCGAGAAACTTAATGGCTCGAGAAAAGGGGAGAGGAGGAGTAATGAGAGCGCGGTCGCTACAGCAGATACTACTTCCCAAGACGCTGCTGGAAGGGTATGAAGAAGGAGGAATATGAGCGAGGAGAGAGGGAGAAAGGGGCACTCTCTCAAATTCCCCAGCGCGATCCCGAACGCGAGTTATATAGCCTCGACGTCGACGCAGCGCGCGCGTTCTTTGCAACATCACGCTCGTCGTGGCCACCGCCGCGGAAAAGGTCCTTGAGGAAGAGGAATTGGGAAGAATGGGGAAGGTGCCTTCGGTTACTATTCCCTGAGGAGGAGCTATAGGGAGAAAGGGATGGGAATAAAACGATGCATGACAAAGGGTTGGCTCGCTCCTTACGGCCTCGTGACGCATTCCTTCAACTCGGCTGCCCGCGAGGCACGGATACGCAGAAAAGCCTCGCATTTTATTGCCCCTCCGCTTGGTTCGTCGGGGCGCCCGCCGTTTGTAGCATCGGAATCGGAACGTTTGCGGCCCTCTACACCACCAGAGCAGGAATTTCGTCGTGCAAGGCTCTTTCGCGTCTGCGGCAGCTGGATGGGTTCCCTCTATAGTCCGTCGAGAACAAGAGCTGAGAAACACTAGGGGAATTCCCTTGCTAAAGGGACTACTGTGGCCTGTGAAAATATGATGACGAATGAATGGGGCTGCGCCCTAAGAATTGAGTTTGCTCATTTACTATCTGCATCCAAGAGGATAGACACATAAGGAGAGGAGAGGTGACATTTTTATGGTGGATTGTAGCACGATTGTTACTGACTCTCTGGCTTGCTCAACTGTGGACCGAGTTCATATGTTAATTTGGAGACGAAGTCTATAGCTATAGCCGCATCGAATAATTTTGTCTTTTTGCGTTTTAGGCTGAATTTGACTTCTTTCTTTGCACCCTTGACCCTTGATACTTGCGTTTCTTGATACTTATGTCATTAAGACCTATAAATACATACTCTCTTTACGTTTTTAGTGCTTTCTTTGTGCCTGTAGAGTGCTAACTACAGCTTGCTTAGAAGGCGTATTCAAAGATATGAAATGGGAGCAGTTAGGCAACAGGGTTGATGGGGAATTTTTCAGTAATCTGCGATTCGTTGATGACATTGCCTTCTTAAGTAACTCAGGGGACTAATTGCAATGACCTAGACAAGAGAAGGAGATAGGTCGGCTTAAATATTATTATGCAGAAGAATTAGCTAATGTTGAATAGCCTGGAAAAGAAAGAGCAGTTTAATATAGGTAGCGAAGGACTAGAAGTGGTCGGCGAATATATTTACTTAGGACAGGTAGTAACCACACATCCGGCGCACAAAATGATAATAACTAGGAGAATAAGATTGGAATGAAGAGAATGTGGAAGGTACTCGCACATTAGGACTAGGAGCTTACCGGTATCGTTCAGGAGGAAGGGGTATAGCAGTTGCATCCTACCGGTATGGACCTATGGGGCTGAAACGTGGCTGGCGAAAAGGCTTCCACGTAAGTTGAGGACAACGCAGAGAGTTATGATTGGAAAATAGCAGGTGCAACGTTAAGAGATAGGAAGCCTGCAGAGTGGGTAAGAGAAATAACTCGAGTTACTGATATGGCAGTCGAAATGATGACGATGAAATGGGCACTGGCAGGGCATGCTGTGCGAAGGGAGAATAACCGATGGTTGCAAAGAGGAAACCAGTTGGAATCAAAGGGAAGGAAAGCGTAGCAGGGGGCGGCAGGTTCGCAGGGGTCAAGTGGATGCAGCTAACACAGGACCGGGTTATTGAGGGAAAATGGAAGAGGCCTTCGCCCTGTAGTAATATTGATGATGATGATGGTGCTGATGATGATAATGATAATGATAGTATAGCGACACAGGCTGTGAGAAACGCCGTAGTGGAGGACTCCGGAAATGTGGACTTCTCGTGCACTGACATCACACTGCATAGTGTGGCGAAAAATGTAAGGTCAGCAGCATAGGAAGGTACATTAATTACAAGACAAGCATATATCTTGAAATAAAAGTTATCCCGTGTTTTTTATTTCGAAATTGAACGCCTTTTTCCTGGTAAAAAGAAAAGGAAGAATTAAGAAAAAGAGTAGCACAAACACTCACTTCCAACAAAATAGAAATTGTTGCTACAGGAAGCGTGACCCTACTCTCAGTTCAAGCAAGATGTGTCGGAAGAAGCTGAAGCTTACGTAGATGTTTTGAGAACCACCTACATTCTAATACGCGTGCATACGCGACTCTAAAAACGCTTTCTTTCGCAGCGAGTGTCCGCGTTCTCCGAGTACGCTCTTCTGTTCCAACTTCGCGCTACGGTACTGTTTGCGCGCGTACTGCCAAATGCTGCAGCACGATTGAGGGCAGGAAAGACAACGGACCTACTCAAACACACGTGCGCGATGAACTCGTTGTGTCAACACATAGGTCCACCGCGTTTGGGAGTCTAAGCCGGCCAGAAACTGTAACAGCAACAGCTACGAACGCGCGCTCGACGCAAACAAGATTATAGGGTCTCTTTTCCCTCCGCAAATATTGTTTTGCGCGCGATCCTTTTAACTAGCACAGTGTTTATTCCATTTGCTCCCTTGCACGTGCCGGAAATTTGGAAGCTCGCGGGTAGCGCTCGGTGACTTAGACCCGCTGCTCGCTTCAGGGGTGAAAAACGAATCGATCGAGAGAGGCAAGGGTAGGCAGGAGAGGGAGAGGTAAGTTTTCCAGAACGCACTTGAAAACGTAAGGCAAGGAACTTACGAAGAAAAAAAAAAGGAGGGGACAAGCAAATGCAGAGAGCGCGCGCACACGCGTACAGCATAATACGTTTAATGGAGCTCCACAATTTCGGTGCGCTTGCTTCGGCGGTGTGCAGGCCTTTTCCCTTGAACGGCGCCCAGCGCCTTTCTTTTCCCATGGCGCTGTCGAATCGCGGAGGAGATTGCTGCGCCAGAGAAGGATTTTTTTGTCTGTCTCTACTTGGGTCGGCGAAAGAGAGACGCAGTTGTGTTGAAATCGCGGCGCAGGCGGCGTTCGATTCCGATTTTGTTACAATTCAACTGGCTTTCCTGATTTCTTTTTTTTTTTTTCAGGGTGTTTGTCGTTCAAACGAATATCAATCGGCGAGGGAAGAAATGCGCGCGGAGTTTGTTGGACTTGCAGTCTGTTCGTGACATTGGTTTGCTCCTCGTTGTGAAGATTGAGAGTTGTTGTAATACTGAGCGTGTACCTTCCAAGTCTGTCAGTGGGGTAGACAGTGTTTTCACATTTCTTTTGCGCGTTTATCATTTTTCATCCCATACTCGTGACAATTCCAGTTAGGAGAGTTTTCGACTCGTAAGTCAGTTCTATTTTCCGCAGCTTTTTTCCAGGAAACAGAAGGTGCATATATTCGTCACGTCGTGTTAAGGCTGCTTACTCGTTCCTTTTGGTTACGAAAAGTGTCCGCCTTTGGCTGGTTCGTTGATTCATTCTATTTTTTTTTTTTTTCTATTCTATGATACTTTCAGTGAAGTAGTGTTTTTTGGAAGTCAGGAAAGCAGGTGCACAGCACTATCGATGCAAGCGAAAAATAGGTGTTGAGGACGTCCAGACGAGGGTTCAGCTTCGCAACGTTGGTAATTTATTGGCTGGTTACCGGAAATTCAAGCTGGAGGAACGAACGTACGAAGACCGAAACGGTATATGTCGCGATAGCTGGCGTAATTCAAAGGTTGTAAACATATTTTACATTTTATTTATTTATTTGTTATTTATTTGTTTTCTTTGGGAAGGAAGCATAAACACACATATGAACGCCGACACTCCCATGTGCACGTCCAGAATCGATCACTCTTGTCTAGAGCCCTCGAGCGGACTGCTACGTAGCAGATGAAGCGTGTTCGTATTGAGGATGCTTTACAAGTATCAGCGAGCTTGTTGACTGCTGTGCGAGTGAGTATGTTATCAGTGAATGCCACTAGCTGCTTTGGGGTTTCATCTTATTTTCCCCCTGTGAAAATGCGCGCGAGTGCTCTAGACAAGTATGAACAGCTCTACACAGAGAACGAATCACTGCCTCCTTTGTCACCTCCCTTCACCTCCCTTCACCTCTCCTTGCATTTGTTTATCAAGAAATTTCTTCAAGAGTTATGGTGATTTGGGCGTCTTTACCAGCACTTATTTGCGTGCCAGGAGTGTCGTAGCTGCATACAGGGAACGTGCCATCTGCTTTTACACTGTTCCAAGGACGGACCCCGGCTCGGATTTGTACGCGTAGGCTTAGCTAGGCGCCACGACGCTCGTGCAATGGTTTGCTTCAGATGCCACTGTGCTCTCTAGAGGGTAGATAACTAGATCAAATGACTGCAGGGGCTACCCTACTGAAAAAATTGTACGAAGCAATAACCTCACATGTTCTTAAACGATCTCTCACTCAATTCACATAAGAAATCACATACAAGTCGCATATAATTGCATAAGGTCTCAGAGCTTCTTGTACATTATCATAAATTATGTTCGATATCTTGTGATAATGATGTGAACCGTATGAGGGTCTATGCGATTAGATGAGATTTTATGAGGTTATTGCCACGTAGAATTTCTGGTTTTTCAGTACGGATATCGTACAATGACAAGGAAAGAAAGCGATTGCTATTGAAGCTGTGATAATGTGTTAGTGCGAAAGCATATCCATGACCTAAAAATGTCATACTCTGAACACGAAGAAGCCTGTAAGGGAGTAAAAAGAGAGTAGCTTGTCCTGTAGCACACTCTCTATTAAAGTCAGAGCATGCTGCCCGAGCCCTGCGGCACATTTTTATCCCTGGCAATATGGAAGCCAATTCTCACTTGATTATATGCCAAGTTCTAGCAATTACGAATATTTTATGAGATTTTCTGCGTCCTCAAATTATTAACATCCAAACCTCTGGCGTATCAGTTCACTGCCTCCTTCCATTGCTAAATACATCAAATAAATAATATTTAGGAAGTTAATATGCTTCTGCTGTCAAAGCATAGTATTCCGTATGGTTAGTGGTGAAAATCAACCGATAGCTTGAAGAGAATACCTTGCTCTAGAAGGCAGTACGCTAAAGGATATGCTACTCCCTTTTTACCCCTTTTATGCTTATTTGTATTTAGAGTGTAGGCACCCCTTCACATTGCACACTGCAGAGCCCGCACAGGCACCATTCCGGTGCTAGCTTTCACACGCTGCAATCAACTCACAAAACTCTTTAGTCGGCATGTAACACTCGGGTCACATACGTACTGAGAGAGGTTTTGAACCGGACGTCAGCGGCTGCTGTCACGTTGCCGACGGAAATGAGACTCTAAGAACGCACACGTTTCTTCAAATCATCATGTCACGTTAAAGAACCCCAGGTGGTCGAAATTTCCGGAGTCCTCCACTACGGCGTCTCTCATAGCCTGAGTTTCTTTGAGAAGTTAAACCCCACAAACCAACAAACCGAATCATCATGTATGTCGACCAGGCGTTGCAGCTGTAGGGGACGCGCTGCCACGCGCTGAAGTGCCACGGCCTGCAGAGAGTGTGGGGAAAATGCCCGTCCGCACATCAAGCCGATGTGGATGGTTCGTTCTCCAAGTGTGCACTGACGCGTGAATACGAGAAGAAACGCACAACTTTGCGCGTAGAGGGGGCCTTCGGCGCGAGTGCCGAAAAATCATTTTACACTCACGCTACTACTCTCCTCGCGCGCATGCTTCTAAGGGCCACATCTCTCCCCTTCCATATGTGCGCGCTCTCGTCGTACTTATATCCGGATTGTTGATTGTTCTGTAAATTATCTTCGCTGAAGTTAACTAGTTGATCTTTTTATTTAGTTATAAGTGGCAATAAATGTACATAGTAAAGAGAGCAACATAGCTGCCAGGGAGGAGGAGGTGAAGGAAGCTGGGGGAGGTACACGTTGGGGAGAAATTGTCACTGCCAGCGTAAAATTAATATCATCATTCCTTAACTCAGATGATATTAATGGTACGCTGGCAGTGACCATTTCTCCCCAATCCTTAACTCAGATTTTCGATGGAGGCGAAAAGCAAGGCGCCTATGTGCTGTGCGATGTCAGTGCATGTTAAAAAACTCCAGGTGGTCGAAATTTCCGCAGTCCTCCACTACGGCGTCTCTCATAGCCTCAGTCGCTTCGGGACGTTAAACCCAAGAAACCAAACTAAGCCAAACCTTAACTCAGATATTAGCCCGACCTGTCGCTTCTGCCGCGAAACACAAGATTAGCTCATGTAAGATGTGATTGTTGCCTCCGCAGCATTCATTCCGCATCCCTCACTATACGCGGAATAAAAAAAAATAGTTGAGGTTTAGCTCTGGTTAACACTAGTTAATTACGAAAGCAACGGAACGGCGGAAGCATTTTTTGCCTGCTACATTATTCCCCTACCACGCCCTATTAGTGTAAGGTGCTACATTATTGGGGACACTTAAGCTCATAGCGCGAACGCCTAAGCTACCAGCCCACATATAAAGTCACGCTTCAACCAAGCCGCATGGACGTGCCTGCGTGTCGTAGGGGTAACGAGAATGCAAATGGTTCTGGCAGGCTGATTCTGATATCAATCCTTCCATATGAAAGGAGAGACTCGAGTTGGCAGCTCCTGCCCATGGCATAGATGATGAATGATGAATAAATGTTAATTCAAATGTCATGGCAGGCTAATCGAGTAGGTTAATGAGCAGATGGTCCACAGGCCACGAGCCACGCGACAAGCGGTTAGGCCTGGTGTAGTATTTCTTTCCCAATAATAAAGGGCGGTGACGACCCGCATGTCCAAACGAGAGCCACTGGCCTATGTCGCCCGGAATTGTTGTGGTTTCGGACCCACTCGCTGACCACATACGGTACCCCCACCTTTCCCAATAAAGTTGACTTGGGTACAACTCGGAAAGGGAGGAGTGCCCATTGAAAGAGAAGCAGGACAAGCTCAAGTAAAAAGCAAATTTATTATTGATATTGTTGATTGATTGATGGTTGATATATGCATATTTATCTACTGGTCGTAGGAGAAATACTGACTGTTTGTATTCGTGAATCGCTTGCAGAATTCGCAGGCGGAGTAGCTAATCAGTTCAGGTTTGCTTGCCATGTGAACTGTCATCCTGTTGCTATTGAAGTCGTTAACGCTTTTACACGCTGCAGGTCGCTTGTCTGATGTGTAACTCCGAAGGCAGTGGAGAGATTCTCGGCGCGTTGCGCGCACTTAGTCGAGCCGCTTTTACTGTCGCAGCTCGCGGCTGAATGACTGCACAATCGGACATCTCTGCCTTCGACAGTGAGGGGGCAATGTCTGGATTTTTTTCCCACATCGAGCGTGTCGTTGTGATCTGTACTTCCCCGACCGTTTCTCGGCGAGTCCAGATCACTTCAATGGCGCCAGAAATATCGACCTTACACAAAGAGCAGCGCACAGAGCGACAAGGGAAAGAGGGGCCTTTTCCAGGGAGGGAAAAAATTAGACGCAAAAGAACATACACGCACTCACAGCATGCACACACGTTTACGGTATAGAGTGCAGTGTAAAGCACAGTAGAAAGAAGATAATGTAAAAAAAAGCCGCAGAAAGAATTCCCGTCCAGGATAAGGTCACAGATGGAAGATGAAAGGCGTTAGTGCAGACACCGAAAGTGAAAATACAACGGAGCCTGACATGCGCCAAGGCCACAGCTGATGAAGAGAGACAGAGGAACAGAAGAAAAGAAAATAGAAACGGCAGTACGAAGCTGTCATGAGCCCTGAGCTTTGCGGTGACGACGAAACGGGGGAGGGGATGCCATTGCGAGAATGGAGGAAAAAAAGAAAGAAAACGAAGGAAAACAAAAAAGTGCGGACGGGAGCAGCTCCCGAGATGGCGCGCCATTTCTCAGTTCTCGAAAACTCCATTCGTTCGTTGGGTGTTCGTTCGCTGATGGCGCACCAGAGGCGGCTCTGCGCTCTCCACTCCATACGCCATATAATACCCGCCGGCTAAGAAGTTCCTCGCCAGAAGGAATTTGGTGTCCCGCTCTGTCGAGTGTTATGTGCGGCTCTGTGTGTACGGAGTTGGGAATGGCTTAGCCCGTTTGTCTTGCCGTTTCTTTTGTCCCGCAGGAAACCCATCGACAGCGTTACGTGCGAACACCCTCTCCGATTTGTGTATGCTTTCTTCCTGTTTGTTATTATTTTTAGTGTTTATTTTAACTGCATGCGCTCATTTTTTCGATCTTTCACGATTTCTTACGGCAGCTGATGTGAGCGAAGGATTCGGGTCATTTGCCACAGTTATGCATTCGGTACTCGTACGCACTTAAAAGGAACATAGAAATGCACGAGAACAGCGTGCCGCATTTATTTGCTGCAATGCAGCTGACGACGTCCGGCGGATGTTGGGAAGCTCTGGTAGATATTGAGTTTTCTTCGATGCAATGTTTAGTGCCGTTTCTTCATTTTAGAGTAGCAGTAGGGTTGGAAACCAGACTCTTGACAGCTTAAGAACAGTTTATTTGTACTATATCGAAGGGATTGTTCTCAACTGTTTTGTAAGAACAAGTTTTGTTATAACTCGAGTTAATGACATTCTAGTTGAAATTAAGATGAATAAATGGGCATGGGCAGGACAGGTAGTGCGAAGAGAGGATAGCCGATGGTCTCTAAGATTAATAATCAAGTGGATTCCAAGGGAAGGAAAGTGCAACATGGGGAGGCAGAAAATTACTTGGGCAATGAGGTCAGGATGTTTGCAAGCGTCATTTTTGGATGCTGCTAGCCCAGGACTTGGTTACTGAAGGAATATGCGAGTAGTGTTCGCCTTGAAATGGGTATAGTCCGGCTGATGAAAAGGACGTAGTTTTGTCAACACAAGTGGCACCACGTTCAGGCTATTGGTGTGGGTAAGCAAAGCACTCCAATTGCCTGCATTGTGTATTTAACGCAGAAGCTTGTTAAAAAACTGATGACTAATGTATCAGAAAAGGCCAATTACTGTTACGTGAAGGCAAGCTGAACAGTCAGACGAGATGATAGACGGAGATGATACGGTTTAATAACTGACTGCTTGCTGCGAGCTCCTCTACCCGTGCCCTTCTAGAACGCTGCATATCCAGGGGCCACCGAGAGATAGTCCCGATCGCGGAATAGAAGAAGGGCATTGGAGATAAAATGGGTGTTACGAACGATGAGATAGAGGAAAAGGAGAACTGCGGTACATGAGAGGATCTTCTGATGATCTGGAGAACGCCACCGGACACCGGAAGCTGTTGAAGTTTTATTTATTGCATCTATCAGGTAACAGGCTACAAAAAAACAATTGGAAGGAGGTCCCAAAGTCAAGGACTGTTGATGGAACATCTCGTAAAGACTATTGAAAAGAAATGTACAGTGGGCAGTTCCGAAAATTGTACAGTATCAGTGAGTTCGGGAGAGTGGAACGTGTGAAATTTTATTTAAATATTTATGGCGCTGAGTTTGCCACACGGCATAAAAGGTGGTGGTAGAGTCACAGGAATGTGTGGAGTGCAGCCATGTGCAAGAAGCCACACAAACTGCGTGCATAAATGTTGTTTGTTATCCATAAGTGGAAATGAGAGTAATTAGTCGGTGATGCTTTTTGCAAAATGGTCTTGCGTATATGCGAAGTTCCTGGGCATGTCCATATTAGATGCCGGACAGTGTCGCAAGCGGGTGTCTTGAGGCTTTCTGGAGCTCCTGGGATCTTTAGGCGGCGAAGTGAACACAGCTCAAAAAGAACAAAAATTGCCAATCGGTAGAGACAGGGCGACGGCCCAATTTCACCTTTATCGTCGTTCCCAACATGTGAAATCATGTCACTTTTAAAAAAATGAAAACGATACCACACCTTAAGGCATCGGCGGCAGGTATAGCATCTTAAACAACAGTCCATCGACGTCCACAGCGGACGATAGGCTCCGAAGCTCTGACACCTGGACTATTAGGATCATCTGCGCTGCACCTGTATCAAATGTTACGTGGCGGCAAGCCCAAGAACCTCACGGAATAAAAGGCGGTAATTATACGAATTATTGGTTAACGGCCTAATGCAAGCGACGCTGCCTGCACCACTACACAGTTCTTCGTGTTTTAATCCGTAACATTAAGAATCAGAAGAAAAATATGAATTTGATGACAATCGACTAGGAACGTCAGTTAAGGTGCCTTTCCTAGGCGAAGATCGAACGTAGTGTATGTTTAGCCTCTATCGAACATTTTTCGCACGTCATATAAGTAGCGATTCGGGTCCAGATTCAGATACCAAGGCTCCGAGTCCATGAGATGAGGTGAACAAAAGGTGACTTCATACATTATTTACGGTTATGGTACAAAGCTGAACAACATAGGCGCCGAAAGCTGCTGACTACGTGCAGCCGTCTGCGCACAGCGACGGCCAGGGAGATTCCGCCGCGCCCCCTCTGGGCGAGTAGCAGTGCACTCGATTGACGCTCTCGACGGTCTCTCTCCAATCGGCGGCGGTTCTTCCTATATAACAAAAACTGTCCAAATCGGAAGAAGCAGTTTGGTGGCGGGTTGCCCCAGAGATCTAATAGCGAGCGTGCGGGACGCCCGCTTTGAATCTGCCGCGGCGCCAGGGGAGGAGGGGGCGCCACCTCCGAGCAGAGGTGCCAAACACTCGAGGGCATGTGCCGACTTGTCCGACGGCAACGCTTCTTTGCAGTGCGCCACTGTTATGCGGCGCAGCACTGCGGCTTGCCAAGGGGCGTTAGCAGAAGGAGCTCCTTGAGGTCCGGCGCCTGCCGGGGCCCGGTTGGCTCCTGTCGTCTGCCGCTGGAGGAGCCGCGCAAGCCTCGGCTGGTACCGCGATCATAACACATCTTTATTCGGCCTTAATCGCTTTACATATTTTTGTTCACAGTTCTAGTTACTCGCCAGCTCCCGTGCAAGGGGTCTCATTGGTGCATGAGTTATTTATCTCAACATATACTAGCATTTCTTTCACGTTCTAGCGAGATTTTTGTCTAGTAAATCGTTGATTATTTTGACACATGTTTTGCCGAACAGCAAACTGGTGCGAAATAAGCGACGACGAAGCAGACAAGATAGTCTCCCCCCCCCCCCCCTCCCCCCCCTTTATGTGCCACGTTACGTTTTGCGAACGACATGACTGGCGCCAGTATTGCCTTTTGCGCTACTTCCTCACTTCTTCGCGCCAGTTTATTTTTGCGCATTAACTTCTTTTTCAACAAGTCGTTCTCCAAAAAAACGAAATTTACATCCCAGGTGGTCGTCCTCCACTAGCTCTCATAGCCTCAGATCACGCTTTAGGACTTTAAACCCCATAAACCAAACTAAACCAAACCAAACCAAACCAAAAACAAAGTTTACTAGTGCGTTACTGCATGCGACACGAGCGTATCCATATCTCTCCCGTAGTGAAATCATGAGTAGTCAGCAGCACCTGTGGTTTGCTCTAACACAAACGCCGTACTTCATACACTGCAAAAGCAGCCTAACTCTTTAGTTATCCATCCGCGCTACCATTGTGCCATCGCTCCACCACAGTCCGCTCAGCGTGCTACGCCTTTGGAATCCAACGCTGCCTCCTATTCCATTTGCCGCCGCTGTCCACCAGTTCCCGACTCGTGCCCGGAATCTCAACTTCCCAATTAGAGTCCAACTCTAAAAGTCCTCCCCTACGTTCTCCCTCCTGCAGCAGTTCCGGGTGAGGCTCATCGGTCCTGCTCTCGCAAATGGACAATGCGGCCGGCAGATAGGCACGGGCCCGCCAACATTTCACGCCGAGCCATTCGCAGCTTCCGTTTCTATTGCTAATACACACCTCCTCTCAGTGTGTCCCTCTTCCCTTTCTTTTTTCGTCTCTTTTCTCTCGCCCTCGTCTTTGAGCCATCCAATCGATCAACGCGCTACCGCACTTAGCAGCGCCCGCGCTGCACATGAGAGGGAGGGTGTGGCGCCGGCGTTCATTTTTCTCAATTAGCTTTTCTGCCAGGTCCACACCCTCGCCCTGTTCGCACCTTCCGCTCGCCGGTGGGCTCCGCAGTGGTGCTATTCCGCTTTTATTTATTAACGCCGCCGACGCGCCCGTCCGGAGCTCCCTCTCTCGCAGAGATGGCGTTCGGTTGCAAGCGCGAGCCATGTCTTGCCATATCTTGAATTCTAGAATCCTATCTTCTTTGCTGATAGGGTAGTTTGTTAGGAATATATAATATAGAATATAGTATAGAGTATAGTCCTCAAGGGAGTTCTACTTAAGTTGAGGACAACCCAGAGGGCTATGGAACGAAAAATGGTAGGCGTAACATTAAGAGATAGGAAGCGTGCAGAGTGGGTCAGAGAAATAACTCAAGTTACCGACATTCTAGTGGAAATTAAGAATAAATGGGCGTGGGCAGGACATGTAGTGCGAAGAGAGGATAACCGATGGTCGCTTAGGGTAACAAACTGGATTCCAAGGGAAGGAAAGCGTAGCAGGGGGCGGCAGAAAGTTAGGTGGGCGGATGAGGTTAAGAAGTTCGCAGGGGTCAATTGGATGCAGCTAGCACAGAACCGGGTTAAGTGGAGAAATATGGGAGAGGTCTTCGCCTTGCAGTGGGTATAGTCAGGCTGATGTGGATGATGATAGAGTGTACAAGGCAGTAAAGTTGTTCTAAGTGGTTAAGGCACAGTAGCGCAATATAGCAGGATAGGTATCGGTTATCTGGAACGAAATCCGAAAAGTCGACATCAAACAGGAAGGACAATGAAGTCATAAAAAAAATCTTACCTTCTTTCCAGATCAAAAGGCATTTGCTCGAAGCGACACGTGGCACAAAAAACATGATTAAACCCGCAACTATGCTTTTTATCGCCACGCTCGCTATCAGATATCGCGATTGAATCTAAGAAAATGCCCCAGGACTGTCTACCGAGACCTTGAGCAGTACCTGTGTGCACTTCCTCCTCAACCATCGCCGTCGCACATATCCCAAAGTTGTTTAAGAAAAATAATTAGGGGGACACTTAAGCTCTACCTTGAGGGTATGACGCAATAGTGGCCTGTGGCCATCTGGGGTGATTCGCATTGAGAATTCGACATATACTTGCAGTTTGCGCTAAAAAGACGTAGTTGCGGTTTAGGTCTGATTAACCCTAGTTGAATTGCGAAAGCAACGGCGGAAGCTTCTTTTGCCTGCTGCATTATTCCCCTATCACGACCTATCAGTGTAAGATGCTACATTATTGGGGACACTTAAGCTCATCCTTTAAGGGTTTGACGCGAGCGCCTAAGCTACCAGCCCACATATAAAGTCACGCTTCAACCAAGCCGTATGGACGTGCCTGCATGTCGTGGGGGTAACGAAAATGCAAATGGTTCTGGCAGGCTGATTCTCATATCACCCTCCCATATGAAAGGAGCCACCCGAGTTGGCAGCTTCTTCCCGTGGCATAGGGGTAACATGAATTCAGATGTTATGGCAGGCTGATTTTCTTATGAGGAGACCATAGCTGCGTCTCCCTTTGGCTGTCGTAGTATTGCTTTCGCAGTAAGAGCTGCTTTAAGGCACAGAACACGGAGGCTTCATAAGTCTGGGCTACGACGTGCCATATCTCGATGGAGCTCCGGTGAGCGCCTCATGATGGCCCCACAGGAATTTTCCGACACGTTCTTAAAGTGATGACATGTGCGCCTGAGCGAGCAGGCGAAAGAAAACATTCAATCTAAATTTACACCGCTAATCTTGATAATGAAAATCGGAAGATGACCCGTCAGTTTACGCGGCTGATTTCGGGCGAGACATCAGTTGTGTATAGTAGAAATGGTAAGCATCTAAGACAGGCCAGGTGTACAACAAAGCCATTAGTGAATATTCACAGGAACGAATGTGCTTTAAAAGGCGATAGCCTTTCTAGGCTCTTACGAATATCTGGCGTCTGCGAGATATGTTCGCGAGATTCTGCGAGATTCTGCGAGATTTCACGAGTTATGTCAGCAAGACGTCGCTATAGGTTCTGACGTCAACACAATTTACCCGGTAAGGACGTCGCAATAGGTTGTGACGATGTAGCCAAAGAAAAGGCAGTAATGAAGTTACAACGAGCGCGCAACAATGCAAGATAGAGGAAGAACGTTTTCGCATTTAAGCTCTTACGGAGTTACGCGCAACCTTGTAATTTTTTCAGATTGTCTGCAAGTGCAACGGTGATTTGTTTGATGCCTGCCCTTTCACTTCTTTGGGGCATATGCGGGCGGGTCTTTGTGCGAGTCTTTCTTTTGCTTTTCCCTCAGCACGAATACAGCTGTTAGTCCGGCTTCCATTCTCTTAGCTTCTCGTTCTCAGCGTTGCGCATTGCCGTTGGATTTAAGATGAATCTTTTCCAACTCGCCCAGTCGACAGCCTTGCTGAAGTACGTGCTCCTTGGGAGAGAGCACTTTTAATTCGCCTAATCTCACTCAACTATCTTTGACCTTTTTGCATCTGCGCTGTACTCGGCAGCTTTTCTTACCTCACCGCATCCATGTTTTGAACAGCACTTTTTAGTTGACTGCCGCAGCTGGCGCTGCAGTCAGCCAAGCTCTCGAGCTTTCGGACAATCACGGTGACGGATTGTGATGCACGCTCCCTAAGGGTGGCTTTGCGTCTGGTGTCATCAAAACACTCTAGTCTTCCGTTCCCCAAGGATGGCTTTGCGTCTGGTGTGATCAAAACACACTAGTGTGTCGTAGAATAATGATGTCGAAAGGCCCCCTTCTCGCTACTCTTGCTCCTTTTATTCCACCGGAACGAACCTGCTCACTCCGCCCGCTCCGAGCAGCGGCTTCCTTTTCATTTGCGAAAGGAACACCGTGCTGCCTTTCCTGGCGACGACCCATCTACAAACGCACCTGGTGAGAATGAAGTGAGGAATTACTCTCCTAGAAGCGGCAAGAACGTCACACTCTCCGTGTAGAATCCTTAGGGGACCTTGCTCGTTAAATATTTAGTTTCGGCTGCCGCACGGGGAATAGGTGGTGCGGAAGTTCCCGACAGGAAACTCTTTGGCGTCAGTCTATATTTCAGACTATTTCTTCCCTTTGTAAGTCTCTGCTTCTTAAAACGCAAGCGGGCCAAAGGAAAAAAGGGTACGCGGTGGAATAATGCAGGGCCTAAGTAAGGAAGAGCCGCGCGCTCGCAAGCCTTCGTACACCTGAGATCGACAAAACAACAGCGTAAATAGCAAAAAGAAGAAGAAATGAGAATATAAGCCACCAGTGCTTGAGAATACAAGCCGTGAGTCCTTGTCTGGGGGATTGCCGGTGGAAAACCCCAGCGCGCCAGCGTTTCTACATTTGTTAGTGGCGAATATGGAGTGCGAGATAAGGTAAAACACAGGAAGTTTCATTCCTCCTTTCTTTCTTTCTTTCTTTCTTTCTTTCTTTCTTTCTTTCTTTCTTTCTTTCTTTCTTTCTTTCTTTCTTTCTTTCTTTCTTTCTTTCTTTCTTTCTTTCTTTCTTTCTTTCTTTCTTTCTTTCTTTCTTTCTTTCTTTCTTTCTTTGAGCTCTTCTGTTCTTCCTCACTTGTAGTAGACGGCCCACTGGCGCGATCCTTGTTTTGCCTTAGCGGGTCCATTCTTTGCTTACGAGCGTCAACGGGTACCAGGAGGACTGGGTTTCGAAACACTTTTCTTGTTTCTTTTTCCCCCTTCAGAAGTGTGGAAGCGCGCACAGATGAAGATGGGGTGGAAAAGGTCGGTGGAAAGAGGGGAGGATGGAGGTGGTAGAAGAAGATCTGCGCGATTTTAAGAGCGTTAACGCGCGAGCTTCGGGCTCTTAAAGAAAGGAAACAAAAAAAGAAAACGATGTACGCAAGCGGGAAGCTCATGGGCGAACGGCGGGCGGCGGTAGATTACAGCTCATGTTTCCGCGATTTTTCTTCTCCCGGTGTGTTCGCGCACGCGAAGGGAAGAAAAGAAAAGAGACACCGTAGCGAAAGTGAAGGGGGCGCTCGAAAATGCTGGCCTTTTTGTTTATCGTTTATTTTCCTCCCTTAGTTCGCGAGTTTGGGCACGTTGCGTGTGGCGTGGTGAACGCACTGCGGCTGCTGCCGATTGTCCGTAAAGATATGCAAAATGCTGGCTGGTGCGAGCAGTGATTACGTCCGCACGGTGTGGGATGTGCATGGGAAGGTTCTGAGAGGGTTCTGTTTTGGCACGTTCCTTATTCTGTCGGCTACCTAGCCAGGAAGAAAGGACTGGACCACACAGTGATCCTGGGGAGAGGAAGTGCTTATGAAACGAGACGTTTCATAATTTTTTAACATTTTTTTTGCGATCGTAGGTCGTGAATCCTGAACGCTAATTTATTCGATGCCTCCTGGCCGTGACACGTTCTGGTATGGTACGTGAACTTGAAGAACTTTCGGGGAGCACTTCTTCAGGTAGCGAAGGAATAAACGTCGGATTTCTGTTTGAAAAGGTCGATAGGCGCAGAAGTACTATGAAGGTTTAATATTTTTTGATGATTGCTTGCGCGGGGTGGAGATCATAACTGGCTGTTCTATCTATTGTCCCTCTATAGCTTCTTCGCGCCACCCTTGGGGCGAACATTTCCTGTAATGATGTCTGAACGGACATGGAATCGCACAAATAGTTAAGACTGCAGATTTACATTATTCACAGTTTCTTAATATATTACAAACTGCACAAATGCAAATTATACAATTGCAACTGGACTACGGCTACAGGGCCAGAACACACATTTTGGCTGCACCAGAGAACAATATATAGAGGTTTCCTGCCCCGCCAGGGTGGTGCAGTGTTAAGACGCCCGGCTACTGTGCCGGATCGAGTTCCCGGGTTCGAACCCGACCACGGCGGCTGCGTTTCGATGGAGGCGAAAGGAAGTGGCGGCCGCGTGCTGTGCGATGTCAGCGCACGTTAAAGATCCCCAGGTGGTCGAAATTACTCCGTAGTCCTCCACTATGGCTCCCCTTTCTCTCTTTCCACTTTCACTCCCACCTTCCTCTCTTCCCTTACGGCGCGGTTCAGGTGTCCACAGAGCAAGTGTGATAGATACTGCGCCTTTCCCTTCCTGTGAACCAATTAAAAAGAATGAGGTTTCTACACTACTAGCGGTGCCGAATTAAGTAGAGCACAGAGAAATAAAAGTAAACACAAAACGTGATTTGTTGCTCTTATTCTCCAACTCGAGTACAATTGCACGCTAATGTCCATAGCGAGTTGGTACCGAGCTGTGGAAGTTCACGTGCGAGTCGCAATGCTCGCAGCCTTTCTTTGCGAGATGCCTTTTCGTTGTTGCTCGTGTCTCGCGCTTGGCTTTCATGACGTCTTCGCACAGCGCCTTGTTGGTTGGTTGGTTGGTTCATAGGAAGGGAAAGGCGCAGTATCTATCACACTTGCTCTGTGGACACCTGAACCGCGCCGTAAGGGAAGGGATGAAGGTGGGAGTTAAAGTGTAAAGAGAGAAAGAGGAGCCGTAGTGGAGGGCTACGGAGTAATTTCGACCACCTGGGGATCTTTAAAGTGCGCTGACATCGCACAGCACACGGGGCGCCACTTGTTTCGCCTCCATCGAAACGCAGCCGCCGTGGTCGGGTTCGAACCCGGGAACTCCGGCACAGTAGTCGGGCGTCTTACCACTGCACCACCCCGGCGGGGCTTGGCACAGCGCCTTGATCGATCTTGATCGATAAACGTGTTTCATGAAGACATCCTCATTATTACAGACAAGCACAGAATAAGAACCAAATACGAGAGATTGGACGTGGTCGATATCGCGGAGTTGTATACGCTTCAGTTCGTGCGTATAATAATACTTGGTTCACAAGAAACGAAAGTTGCGACATCGGTCATACTTGTACTGTGGACACCTGAACCGCGCCGTGAGGGAAGGGAGGAAGGTGGGGGAGAAAGTTGAAAGAGAGAAAGAGGAGCCGTAGTGGAGGGCTACGGAGTAATTTCGACCACATTGCAGAGCACATGAACGTCTCTCCGTGCAAGCTCAGTAAAGCTCGGTGAACTGCCCTGAGATTCGCAACTGAATTCTTGTATTCTAGTTACAAAGCAACTTCCAGCGTCGCAGAGAAAGCTGCCGGACTTCGGCCACGAGGCGCCTTCATCTGTCCAGAGAAAACAGCTGTTAGCAAGCTAATCCGGTGGGAAAATTGCAGACCGGAAACGTGGCCACCTGCTTATTCACGCCTTTTTGTATCTCAGTTTTTTTTTATCGCCCTGCCACGGTGGCGCAGTGCTTAAGTTTCCCGACTACTGTTGAGGACTACCCGGGTTCGAACCCGACTGCCTGCGACTCCGTTTCGATGAGGCGAAACGGAGAGGCGTCTGTGTGCTGTGTGTGCAATGTCAGTCCGCGTTAAATATACTCAGGTAGTCAAATAACTCCGTAGCCCTCCACTACGCCACATCTTTCTCTCTGTCCACTTTCACTCCCACCTTTCTTTCTTTCCTTACGGAGCGGTTCAGGTGTCCACAGAACAAGTGTGACAGATACTACGCCGTAGTGTCCTAATGGACGCTATGGATCAGTTCTAGCGTCCGACAACTGAGCGCAAATGTAGCAGGCTCAATGTCTACTGTTGAAGCGGTCGAAATAACTGTTAAGAGAATGCGAAAACAACTTAGCTCTTAAACACGGTGACCTATTCTTCGTGGATCGAACCTTCCTCTATGACATAACACGAATTCCGCGCTGTATAAAAGCCACAGGGTAATGATACCACAGCTTTGTAGCTCGATGATGCTGATAGAAAGAGTCACACATCGATTGAGTTGAACGCTTAAAGCGTGATTAAAAAAAAAAGGTTACTGGATTGCACTTAGGTTCGCCTAGGAGCTTAATGGTGAAAGCTTGTCCTCCTCCTTTTCTTCTTCTGTCTGTCTCTTCTCTTCTTCCACTATCTTGCGTGTTTGTGTACTATTCATTCCAATTTCATTACTTTCATTTCTCTCGTTTCATCTTCAGAACCCATTGCGACGTCCTTACCGGGAAAATTCTGTTGACGCCAAAGCCTGTTGCGACGCTGACACTTCTAGCGGAATCTCGCAGAATCTCGCAGACGCGAAATATTCTCCATGACGCTTTCTTAGAAAGGAGTTAAGAAAGGATTTGATGCTCCGGCCGGAGCTAAGCAGTCTCTGCAGATCCAGAAGCAAGTATCACAGCGCAGGCGTCCCGGCTTTTATGAAAAGGTGGCTTCCGCGGAGGGTTTTTGTTGTCCGAAAATGAAAATAATACGCAGGGGACCAACGGCAGTCAGAGAGCAAGCCGCCAAAGGATTGTAGGGGTCCTGAGCAATGACATGCTGCCGCCCGCGCAGCGACGTCGAGATTAAACGGGAAGAAAGGAAAAAGTGGGGAGGAGGGGAACCGGCGGTGCCCCTTGATGAATCGGCGTCTCTCCGGGGAAGGCCTTCTCGTCGCGTTCATCTTCGCGGAGTCACTGAGATAGGAAGAGAAAAAAGTAGACGGGCACGGATGCTGGATGAGGAAGAGCGGCGTACCGTTTTCATTCGTCTATAGCACATGCTGAATCGATATGCACACTGTTCAAGTAAGTGCATTTCTCTAGGTCAGCAGGAGTGATTGATGGTGGCTGGGCTCATCTTCACGTAGGAATTGAGAGCACGGTATTGTAACAGAAGATAGTACGAATTCGGTTTCCTTGTCCACCTTCGCATGAAAAACGAATCAATCAATCAATCAATCAATCAATCAATCAATCAATCAATCAATCAATTAAGTAATCAATAAGTCAATAAGTAAGTCACTCAGTCAATCAATCAGTCACTGAATCGATAGTCAGTCCATAAGTAAATTAACTTTACAATATCCGTCAATACACCAATCATATAATAAACTAATAGTCAAATAAGTGGAAAAGTAGTGGAGCAGTCAATACACGAATAGTTTACTTCGACGTATATTCTACATTGTTCGGGCAGTTAAAACTTTGTACTTCATGAAAACACGGAAAATGAAGGCAGATGCGTTTTTTGCATAATCATAAATTCCCTCATCGGGACGTCAGTTTCTTAAAGCTGCAAGAGTCATGTGGTTATTTGAGGTGGTTATCACGCTACTGCTTAATGTCTATTGCAAAGCGGTTAGATTTTGCCAATGCCTAAAAGCAAGATAGTAATGTTTGGAGCATGCGGGTTGCATGTTTATTTGTGAATAAACCACCCTGACCATACAAACATAAGTGAGGAATTCGGGCTGTATTTGAATGTGATGCTAATAACTTTGTTTCCGCATAAGTGGTCAAAAAGCCGTCACGAATTTGAAAATATTGCAGAAAAACATATAAAAAGATATTGCTTAGTGCTAACGTAGTTTTGCAGTGCAGAGTTAAATGGGCTCACCTAAAAACGAAGCTCAGAACTGGGCCGTCTAGCTAATTTAGCACCCCTTAGCGGAACACTTTGAGGAGTAGAAAGGCGAGATGCCTTTATGGAGCTGAAATTATGGGACATATAAGGTTCCATTACTAAGAATAGAAAAGAAATTCTGGTACCCCTGCGAACTGCGTCATCTATAAGCTTTTTAAGACATTTGAGGGAAGCCTTTACCACATGACCGCATGCTTGCGCTCTCCTAATATTTGGCAAGGATGCACTATGCTTCTGTATATGTTGATCACGTATATAAGAATCCCCAAATCTTCCATTTTCCCTCACGCGGAGAAGTAGGGGCAAAGATAAAATTAAAACATGCTCCAGTCGCACCCACAAGCAGGTCTGCCTGGAGAAAGCCCGCCATACAAGCGTCGCTGCTAAGCGGTACACAGTTCCGCTTAGACAGCACGCCTTTACTTTACAGTATACTCGCTGACGTTACGCATGTTTCACTCTTCCCTCGCGGGGAGAATTAAGGGCAGGGATAAAGTCACATGTTCTTGACGTACCCACAAGCAGGCCTGCTTGGAGAAAGCCCATCATACTAGCGTGGCTGCTAAACGGTACACAGTGCCGCTTAGACAGCGCATCTTCGCTTTTCGGCTTACTCGCTGACTTTGCGCGTGTTCCGCTGACCTTGCGGCGCACGCTCCTGCGGCTTCAGCTGTAGCTCCCGTTCCGTCCCTAGCGGCCAACATCGCCAGTTATCGCGCCATCAGCGAGAGGCTGTTTCGCTCATCTTGCGGCAATCATCGAAAGGACGACGGGCAATTTCGCCGGCCCTTACCACGCGGAGTCTTTCGAGCCGAGACCCCCGGATAATCATCCGAGTGAGGAGCCATGATCTCTTCTGCTGCCGCTCGCCGCGCGCGATCCTCGAGCTTGCCTTTCCGGTAATAACGACGTGTTTCGATGACTTCCGGGTCGCTTGGACGATGAAGGCTGTGGAAAGGAACGCTAGCGCATCTTGCGAGGAACATAGAAGTCGAGGCTTGGAACTGCCGTCCACCGTCGTCCCAGCTTGGAGAGATTTCTACCTTCCGTTTCATTTTTATGTTTATGAATTTGAGTTTTGTTCTTTCTAGGTGAAACTTTTTGCCGTAATTATGGCCTCACAGGTACTCGTTAGGTTAGGTTGGGGTATCGATAAAAAAATAAGCACTGGCGACATGGCTTCTCTTCTCCACATTAGGTGGGCAAATTGCCTCATTGGTTTCTTCCAGAGGTCTAGGATTTGGGTTCCAAAATGGTGTAGAAAGTTTTGTTGCGTTTTGAATGTTTGGTTATGTGCTAACAAATGTTCAGCATAGAGAAAACTTTGAAGCTTCTTAAGCGTAGTGGAAAATGTAGCAAATTCTTAGCTTAAATGTGCGTTAATATGCGCTGGTTGCAGTACTATGAGTGCTAATTACAGAACTATGTACTGCACCGCTGCTGTTAGCGTCCTCGCATTGATTTCAATTTCTTTCAGAGCTCCTCAAGAGGAATAAGTTGTAATCATTCTGGCCGCACCTACCCTTTGCCAGGTCAGGCTTTAAACCTAGCTGAGAAAAAAAACATTTTATAGCATTTGATGATTTTTACTCGGCTTAGCCTGTTTTCATGGTTGCCGTACCTGAGATTGTGGTATAATACACGTGACAAATTTTGTATTGCCTGACTTAGGGCCTGAGTATTCCGCCCAGGGCGTCCGATCTGCAAATGCGAGAACACTGAAGTGACATTCACCCCTTTCTGTGGAACTTCCCGGCACTGAGACCAACAAGAAGCAGGCACCCGACTAGGAATCCTGCTGCATAGATTGGCTGGACGCAGGGACCACATCATCGCTCACTTTTAGACTTCATGAAATAAGGAAACGTCTTCCCATTAATTTAAGCATTTCATCATCCTTCATTGCATAACCCTTCGATTCCCCGAGGCAATAAATATTGTTCATAAAAATTTTATCTGTCTGTTCGTTCTTGTAGATATAAGCATCGACAAAGAATTGACTACATCAACTACTGCTTCACTGTACTGTGTTCGCCTTCCTACGAATACGCGTGCCAGCACCTCTGAAGCTTTTACCTTTTTCAAATTTTATTCCTTACTTCTAACGAGCGCGTCTTCATTACATTTATTGCGAAAGCAATACTATTCTAGGTTTCGAGCCTCCAGCTTAGCGCGGCCGGTAGCCACGTCTAACCCACGTGACGCTGTGACGTCACACCCCACGTGACACTAGGGTGAGAGCTGAGGAGCTGCCAAATTGGGTGTCTCGTTTCACATGGGACGGTTATTTCAGAATCAGCCTGCTAGGACCCTGGCATTCACGTTACCCCTATAGGCCACTAAGGCACGTTCATACGGCTTGGTTAAAGCGGGGCTTTATATGTGGGCTGAGGAAAAAGAAAAAGAGAAGAAGAAGAACGCTCGGTCACCCGCAATGCATTCGCTCAATGTTTGGTTCAGCAGCGTCGAACCCTTGTAATTTTATTTTTATTCTTTTTATAACATCCTGCCTTCATAGAGTAACTTGCACCTTTCGGCTGAAATCTGATTCAAAGTATGCTTTGGTTCTGACGATATATTTCATTCTGGCGTCGTCGTACGTGCCGTTTCGTGCCTCTTCCTCACCATCGACCCAAGTTGTGCTTCCCGACCACAAAGGATCCTGCCACGCGCACTTACGTTCGAATAATGACGGTACATGTTTGCTCGTGGAGTCCCCCTCAACGAAAGGTGGAACGCAAAATAAAGGACAAAGCCTTCTGAAAGAAAAAAAAAAAAGGTGGTGAATGAAGAAACAAAGAGAAGAAAATAAGGAAGAATCCTGATGTCCCGGAAAGCCAGCAGTCAGAAAAGAGCCGTAACGCTTCCCAGAACCGCCTCGTGCTTTGGGGAAAGGGACGGGAACAAGATGGGGAGCGTGCAGCGTAGGCGAATAGAAGCATAGGGGTGAAAGGGAGCACAATTCTTTGTGCTCCCTTTCACCCCTAGGGAAGCGCTCACGTTCGCCCATACCTCGACGCGGCGTGGTATTGGGCGGCCGTCTCTACCGGGCCTCTATTCTGTCTTGCGGCAGCCATCGCCGTCTTTGTGATTCCTCGGCCCCTGTGTGCTTCCGTACGGCCTGCGCAGTCGTGTGCGCCTTGTCCGAGGAGGTGGGAGAAGAGGGAAAGGATGAGGGAAGGTGGGTTGAGGGTAGATGGTGGCGTGGTTCAGCAACGCGATTGATTGCCTTCTCCCAAATAAGCAGGCGTCAGTCGAAGGGGAAAACCCAAACACCGTGCAGGATGGGAGACACATTTGGAAGAGCCCTGCCTTTCGGACTCCGAGACGTATCCGCCCTGTCCGGCCGTCGCCGTGCGCACACAAAACTGTAGCATCGCAAATCGCTTCAGTTATATATTGTTTTTCATGGGATTAGGTTTTCCATCCACGTATTTTCTTTGTTTCTAGAGGGCGTTGCCTAGAGGTAATGAAAGCGCTTTGTGTGCTACAAAAACATTGTGTATTTTTGTATGCCTGCTGAGAAGTATAACAATCGAATAATCCTCACTCTGATGCCAATACTTGTCTGGCGTACAGCTGTTTCGGAGATATCTCCTAAATCGCGGTAACAAAACTCAAAGTTCGAACTCTAGCCGCGTATAAAAGTCGCGGTGAAGCTTCCTTCCTTTTGTTTTTATAATTTTATGAAACTTACGTTCTCGGTTCACGCTGTCTGTGGTGACATTGCATCTTCCTGTGCACGTTTATTTCATATATTTAAAACTAAGGATGATGTGTTAATTGATGGCTCGCTGTTAATATCTACTTCTTGGCAAAAACAAGAAAGACACTTGCACTGTGCTACGGCCAGACCAAAGTACTGCACGGATGTATTCATTGCTCCGAAATGAGTGCTTGCTTCCTGACAACTGGACCCATGGTTTTAAGGCTACTAGTTTTGTGTAATGGGGCATACCCGCAAGGGAAAATCGCCAGCAGAGAAGTAGTAGTAGTAAGTGGTTTTATTAATATGGAATAAAATAAAATTATCGGCTGCGGATGTCTGAAGTCCATCTGCATTCTAATTGTGTACCTTTCTAGTAGTTGTATATATATATATATATATATATATATATATATATATATATATATATATATATATATATATATATATATATTTATATATATATATATATATATAGTTTTAAAAGCTTAAAACGAGGGCGCTGGTACTCTGAGTGCGACACAGTGTGACTGAGTCTACGTGTATTCTTAAATTGCTCGAAAAAAAAAAAACTGACAGGAATTGCCCAAATAGTTCCTTTAACTTCCTAACGTCACGACTGGCTTAAAACAAGCTTCCCCCTTTTATGCGTGCATAATTTTTTATTTACATTTGTTTGTCCCTTTTCTTTTAATGTTACCACGGAATGTCGACATGACGTCGACAAGGTTTTATTTCCCAAAAGGCTTCTGCGACAATAGAAAGATACAAAAGTGAGGGAAAGGGACAGTGGGATACGCAGCTAGCCGCTCCAATCTCGCTAATGCTTCCAACACCCGTATTTACCGGCCGTGTTTTCTAGTCACGGTCTCGGATTAACAAACCGTTACGGAGACAGCAAGTTGAACAGTCGTTTCTTCGACTCGCTTACGCATCTCGTTACGGGCGCCGACCTCACTTGTCTCCAACAGCCGCGAATGGCCCGACTGATGCAGAAGTGCATTGCCGACTAAGATCGGCTGATACTGCCCGCTTCTGTCGAAGAACACAGTTCGTCTTAGGTGCCTGCTGGAATCTTTTTGTATAAGGCACAAAGATAACGTTCGAGCCGACTGATTTAGCGTGCCTTTGTCAGGCTTGCCTACGATCCATAGCTTCAAAAAATGCGAGTGACGGTTCTTGCCTCTGAGCTTCGGGAACTCCAGCAGTGCAATGTGAATTAGAAGCCGCTTTCCGACACCTGCTGAATGGTATAATTCAATGTACTTTTTGTGGATTGAAATTTCACTGATCGCATATTTTCATGGTTGTTTTATTATCAGAGTAACTAAATAAGAATGCATGTACAATCAAGAACAAAAGTTTGCGGAACGCCTGGGCAAATATAATGAATGAAATATGCTGAATCACTAGGGACATGCACATCCCGGTCAGAGAAAAGATATCACTGGAAAACCTAGCGAAACTAGCGAGGAAAGGAAGAATTAAATGTTTTTCCACAAAACCGCATCTCGCAAACCTTTGTCCCTAACTGTACCTTTCTCTCTTAAATTAGTAAAATGCGTATGAAGTCTTTTTTTTTTTTTTTTTTGCTTTTGTCACCGGAGAAATTTCCGTGGGCGTCGACAAAACAAAACGAAGGAAAAGAGACTTGAGCGGCTAGCTGCGAATAGAATTCATCCTGTTGCAAATCCATATACGTGTCAAGTAATGCACGTGTTCAAAATAGCCACAAGCAGATATAAGGTCTCTTTGTCCGCACGGCTGTACGAAAACTGGCCGACCTCTGCCTGGAAGCGAATTATAATGGAATAAAAGCGAGGCAACATGATTCTAATGCAGCACACAACGAATGATTCTCTGACTGCGATTTGGGAACTGCGTATAAGATATCTCTGGTCAGCCAGGAGGTGATACATCCGTCAGTCTGATCTCTTGGGGGAATATCATGCTCACAAAACGGTCTTACAACTTTGAGCTGAATGCTCGTCCAGGCCATCTTCCGTCGCACGGCTTCCGTATGTTTCTTATGAAATATATTAACGCCACTACTATCATAATTCGCGATCAGGACAAAACTTTGTGGAAGATTGGCGTACCTTACGAGGTATGAGATAGGTACAGAAAGGAAATTGGGCATCCCTCAATTAATACTAACTGCGGTACGATTGTAGCAAATAAATGACCGGAGATAAGACACAGCTTTTTGACAGGAGTATTCAATTGAGCGAACTGATCTGTACATGCGCGTGAAGTTGTATAAAATCACCTTCATGTCCGATAAAAATGCTCTTGTAAGTCCATTCCGGCTCTGTGGTTGCAGTTTACTGTTCCCATATAACTAGGGAATACCTGTGGTAGTGACTTAATCGGACTGAATCAGCAACAAAGTGGTTACATTATGAACATTTAGTGCAAACTGTGCATTCATATCAGCACACACATGGTCGATTTTGAAGCGAAAGCTTCACTACGCCATGTAAAACAAATGTCACCGCCCCGGGCGCAGGTCACAACTGCGCATGCGACCCGTCTTCTTCTTCTTCTCGTTCTTCCTTTTTTTGTTCTTTTTGTTCTTCTTCTTTTTCCTTTTTCTTTTTTTTTCCTTCTTCTTCTTCTTTTCTTCCTCTTCTTTTCGTCCTCTACGTCTTTCTTTCTTCTTCTTCTTTTTCTTTCTCTTGTCTTTATTCTTCTTTTGCTTAGTCTTCTTTTTTGAATAAAGAGCTTTACCACATGTAACCATTAGCAATGGAGCTTTCGATTACAAACTAGGTTTATTCAAGCTAAGCCATCAGCAATGTTTTTCTTCACAACCTTGATTTATTTACTGCCTTTCCAATTTCTTTTGCCGTTTGACTGCTGTACGTTAACGCATAACTGCCACTCCGGAGTTAGTTTTGTGGTTTCAGATTTGCACTGGGAGCGTGCTCAAGTTTTATATTAAATTCCATGTCCTGCTAAATTCTCCGTGGTGCGCAGTGTTGATGCTATATTTACACCGTGGAGCACAGAATTGAAGAAACGAAATAAATAGCCACGAAAGTAATCCTCATTCATTCCATATTCACGAAAAAAAAATGGAAACTCGAAAATCAAAAGCACTAGTCCTCGTCAGGAGATGCTGGGATATAATTTTACCCATACGCGGACAAGATTGAATATCGGGCGGTGATGGAAGGTGGTACTCCAAATTTTCTTTTTATTTTGTATTAAAGATACGATAAAGCACTCAGCCAGACACCAACTGACAGCGATGAAAAAACGATGCTTGCTACTGGAAAAGAAAAGTATATATAAGTGTGCACCCGAGGACGTCGAAAAGAGGTACTAGTCTTATCACCTCGTCCGTAGAAACTTCATGGCTACGCCGTTGAGGCGACGACCCGTATCGACTGTGAAAAGGCGGAGACGTGATAAAACGCCTACACTCCCAGTTCTTTTTTCTTAAATATATTTCTTACACCACTTGAGACGATGCCTGTGCTATTAGTTATTGCACGCCTGGTTTTTGAATGGACCTTCGCATCAGCCGAGACGCTTATTTCCTGAACCAGGGATGAGGCATGTTTCTCATAGTCGCCTCACCCGTTTCGTGCCAGATAAACCTATATATAATACGCCTCAGCTGTCCCCGATGAAATAGGAGCGAAAGATTTCGTTCAGAACGGGGAACTCGAGAATATTGAGTGAAATATCGACGTTCATGAACAGACGTTGCCGTAATAAAGGCGAACTGAGAGAACCTAAGGGTTATCTCCATGTTTGTGTTTGTGTGTTGAAGGAAAAAAGCTGCGTTCCCTGAAAGCTATGTCGACGCAAAATAGATCATAGGTGGATAATTTCTACAAGGAAAAGGGAAATTCTTTTGGCAAAGTGGGTTTATAAAGTGGCTATCCACCCGGCCATGTATCCTCAAGGCGCGGATTTGGAGAACAGGCCAAAATATGCAGACGAGTTTTTATATTTTACGCCTTATTTTTATTTTTGCTTGCGGCAGTTGGGCAGTGGGGAACTTTAGGGTTAGTCGCTGGCGGAAGAAGCGGGCCAATACTCACAGAAAGAAAAGAAATGAACGAACAAATTCTGGCATTGAACAGGGCGAGTTGCTGGAAACCGAGTTTTCAAGACGTGCAAATCCAATTAAGTGTATAAGAGAAAGGCGGAGACTTCCTCAACTCGGTCTCGCGGCTTAAAGGGAAAAAATGATGACATGCTTGTGGGAAGAACGCCTGAACGGAGCGGGACACGTGGGAACGAAAACTAACGATGTCACTCGGAGAGACAGTTAAGCTAA
Source organism: Amblyomma maculatum (assembly GCF_055883805.1). Lineage (NCBI taxonomy): Eukaryota > Metazoa > Arthropoda > Arachnida > Ixodida > Ixodidae > Amblyomma > Amblyomma maculatum. Next base: position 83,852,957 of record NC_139352.1, read on the forward strand.
AGGGCATTTTAGCATGATAACAAGTTCTCATCAGTTAACAACAGCCTGAACGGCGAATGTCTGGCTGTGAACATGATAAAAAAAGATATTGTGATAATAAATCAAATGAAATTAAAGCAGAATCACGAAAACTAATTAGGTTTTGGGCTGTCTTCTGAGTGGACCTCGATTTGTCCAGCAAACGCGCGGGAAAGTTGCATTCAGCGTAACTTCACCGGCAAGTGCAAGAAGTGCGTGTGTTCGAAACGCATTTTGGAGGAATTTCCCGCCATTTGTTTCGTCATTATTTCTGTCCTTTTCTCGATGTGTCTTCCAATACCCCATTGATTGACTGAAGCTTGAACAGATGGGCACTGAAGAAAGTGAATACAAGGGCCAGTACTCTCTTGCAAATATACAAATCCTTTTTTTATTACGGAAAGTAGACGTGTGTAACATCTGAGAACACTCTTTTCTCTCTCCATCGTTCGTGTTTATCCGTCTGCTCGTGCTTTGGCCCAGTAATGAACGCATTCTAGCTCGTCCCGGGCGAATTATAAATGTTCTCAGATGTCATCATCCTGGATAAGGGAATGCGTCCATCCACAGCTGTGATGAAAGCGTTATCGTCAACACTGTGCTAAAACGTTGTTTTCAAAAGGCGTACGAGGAGAGCCTGTGCGCCAATACACCAAAACTGTCGCTCACACCAGCTTATTGTCGTCCATATCGGAGCGGCTGTGGACGAAGCAAGGTTAGGAATGTTTCGCTTAATTCTGCTGTTTCGAACACTCCTTCCTAACACTACCACTGCGTCACCTTTTTAGAGAAAAGGGAGCTTTACGGTTAGCGGTTTTAGATATATGGTTGGCGTTATTAAGTTTGTGTACAGGTTACAGGTTGCATAATTACTATTCTTTTATGAACTTCCTTCTCTGACGTTTCTGACACCTAGGAACCTTGTTACAAGCAAGTGTATTTGCACCCTAACCGAAACACCTTCTTTTGTTCGTCGTCCAAGAATGGCAATGAAGTACTTATATGGCGCGTATTTGTGACAGGCAAGCTTTAAGGAGTGAAACAAAAAAGCAGTAATGAAGTGAAAACCACTGCCCACAAACTGGTAAACTGCATATATTACGTAAACCTTGAAGCGTGCATAAAAGTCTTCCAAATATGGCTACATTCATACCAAAATAATAGTGCTGGCAAGCAAGCAACAAAAACAAAATAAAACTATAACCGTTCCTCCCATTCCGAATTATTAAACAGATAATAAGCTTAGTCCCTTGCAGAGTGAGTAACTTATTTTGGTTTTGGTCCCGTCTTGCGTTCCAACAAGATCTCTGATATTTTTTAACTACGGACGCTCCAGAAAACTGTCCACTTCCCCTCAATCTGAGCCTTTGCCATTTTTGCTATGATGAAGCAGTTCGTTCACAGAGACCCCAAGGAAAACGCTGTACATCAGGCGGCGGTCTATAACGAGTACCTGTCAACATAGGTCGACACCTGAGCGAATGGCCATCTCTGAAGATGCTTGTAGTAGTGTGACATGGAAGAAAAAGGCCAGCAGAACTGAACTGATTTATTTATAGGAAGGGAAAGGCGAGGTAACTGTCTCACTTGTTTTCTGTGGACACCGCAACCGCGCCGTAAGGGAAGGGAGGGCGATGGGAGTGAAAGTGGAAAGAGGAGCCGTAGTGGAGGGCTACGGAGTAATTTCGACCATCTGGAGATCTTTAACGTGCGCTGACATCGCACAGCACACGGACGCCTCTTCGTTTCGCCTAGGCCAGCAGAAATTTTCATTGAAGACCATACCTAAAGCTGCTCAGATTCATGGCAAAGAAACAGCGCGCGCTCTTTGAAGCTGTGAATAAACAGAGAAAGGAAAAGAGATAAAGGGAGCAATAAGAAAAGCCAAACGAATGGTTAGTGAACGAGTAGTTGTAAGAACACCTAAGCTGAAAAGGAAGCATCAAATTAAGTATCGAGATGTGAGAGCTCTTTTCGCGCTGCAGTGCCGGAGGTTTGCGCGAGCGCGCGTCGCGCTCCAAATCGATGCGAAGATTTCGCATACTTTCGCCCAGCCTGTGCAGAAGCGTTGCACAAGGGGTATCCAAAATGCAGTCCGCCTCATTTTGTTTCTCTATTTTTTCCAAATTCACAAGCTTTATGGCCGCGCACCTGTTCGACATATACCAGTTTGGACGCGGGATCGAATCCCGGCCTCGGCGGCAGCTTTTCGATGGAGGCGAAAAAAAAGCAAGGCGCCCGTTTGCTGTGCGATGTCAGTGCAAGGTAAAGAACCCCAGGTGGTCGAAATTTCCGGAGTCCTCCACTACGGCGTCTCTCATAGCCTAAGTCGCTTTGGGACGTTAAACCGCACAAACCAATCAACCAATCAATCTATATAATAATAATAATAATAATAATAATAATAATAATAATAATAATAATAATAATAATAATAATTATTATTATTATTATTATTATTATTATTATTATTGTTATTATTATTAATAATAATAATAATAATAATAATAATAATAATAATAATAATCAATCAATCAATCTTTATTTAATGTGCGCAGGAACAACCATGTGGTCTTTGTGCTGCAGCACAAAAAAAAAATGAAAAAGCACAAACATGTTTACACACACAGAGAGAACACAAAAAAAAAAGAAATAAATAATACATGAAATGAAACTGAGACGAAAAGTATCACGGAAATTAAGCAAACAATGAGTATCATCACTTATATACACAGTGAGAGAATTTTTTAGCACACCAGGAAATAAAAAAAAAAAAAAGAACGGTAGGTAGAAGAGGAAAAAAAAAAACAACAACAGATGACTGACATTGATTATAGTAATATAGAAATATACATAAAATAAACAACCATTCCAGGCGCAACAAGTGCATGGTACTTAAAACACAGGCTAGAAATACAGAATAATACAATAAAGAAGTAAAATTGAACAAGGGACAGTAAGATTCGAATATAAAGTTTAAAGTTGAAATATAAGCAAGAAACGGATAAAAAGTAGTTCTAGATACAGACAGCATTGAACAGGAGAAAAAGCAAGAAGTGAAGTAAATACAATTTAAGGCTAGAAAGTGGGAGTTATATGTGATAAAGTACTATTTAGAATACAACGCTACGAACATCCAATGTAAATGAACAGAGCGAGTTTTGGAAGATGTCAAGGTGAGGACAAAAAGAGTTAAATAACCACTGCATCCTGTCCAGAGGGGAGAGGGAATGAAGAGGAGAAACCTGAAATGGTCTGATTTCCCTCATGCTCTTTCGCGGAACGCGCAGTAGGATGTACTCTAAGAGCTGAGGGCACATAATGTGGCCATGAAGGAGTTTGTACAGAAATATGATATCAAGTCTGATACGACGGCAGTGAAGGGAAGGAAGATTCAGTTGGGCGCTCCTGGTGGAGCGAGAGGGGGAAGTTGCAAAAGGAAAGCGATAATGAAATATCCGTAAAAATTTTTTTTGTACTCTGTCAACCTTGTCCAAGTTCGATTTGCAAGTGCCATTCCAAACAACCGACGCATACTCCAAGACCGGGAGGCATATGGACAGGTACAGTTTTAGGAACGGAAGTGGAGTATGGAACTCTCTCGAAAGTCTGCAAACGAATCCGAGTGTGCGCATAGCCCGCTGAGCAATGCGTTTAGTGTGAGAGGAGAAGCTGAGGGTGCGGTCAAAAAGTACACCAAGGTCATTAATTTCATCAACCCTATCCAACAGCACAGAATTGACAGAATAATGGTAGAGAAAGCTATGTGTTTTACGAGTAAAGGACACAACCCTAGTTTTGGAAGAATTGAGGGTAAGTCGATTCATCGCACACCAATCAGAAAAAGCAGATATGTCCGATTGCAACAACACGCAATCTTGAAAAGAATGTATTACCTTGAATATTTTTATATCATCAGCATAAAGAAGAAACGAGGAGTTCTTTATCGCCGAGGAAACATCATTAATAAAAACGGAGAAGAGAAGCGGGCCTAGTACTGAACCTTGAGGAACTCCACTCGTTGCAGGGTAAACGAAAGAAGTCTGTCCATTGACACTGACAAAGCAGAAGCGATCAAGGAGATAGTTGCGTAGGAGGGCTACGAGAGAGACTTCAACGCCAGAGAGTAGAAGTTTTTCAAGAAGTAGTGAGTGAGTAACAACGTCGAAAGCTTTGCTCATATCACAGTACACAGTGTCAACCTGACCCCTCTGAAGGACTGCTGCAGAGGCATACGTCATAAACGTGACTAGGTTGGTGGAAGTAGAGCGACCCGACATGAAGCCATGTTGATTCGGTACTATGATATGTTTGAGATGGAAGGAAAGTACGCTGTGCAAAGCTAATTCGAAAAGCTTAGAGGTTGCACATAGAAGAGAAATCGGACGATAATTGGAAACATCAGTTTTGTTTCCAGACTTGAAGACAGGAAACACGCGTGCCATTTTCCACACGCGAGGAAAGGCAGCATTTTTTAAACAGTTATTAAATATGGCAGTCAGTACTGGTACGAAGATATAACTGAAGGCTTTTATTATGGCAGCTGGAATGCCATCAGGTCCAGGAGACAAAGATGGTCTCAGACGCTTAAGACTCTCAGTTATCAACTCCTCGTCAAAGAGAATGGAATTAGATAGTGCACCAGATGGGAGGCAAACGGAATCACAATGTGGATGTTTGTAAACGGAGGAAAAATGTTGTGCAAAACTGTCGGCAACATCCCGAATTTCCGAACCCTGAGAGTCAACTAAGCTGATACTTAAATCTGATTTAATGGAACGCTTGCGAACGTAACGCCAGAACTGACTAGGACGATTTGAGGCATACCTCTCTAAAGACTCAAGATAGGAGTCGTAGTCCCGCTTGTATAAGCGTTTGCAAAGAGAACGCACACGGCGAAACTCATCTGCCCAATTGTGAAACCCAGGGCGTTTCGCTTTACGATGGGCCCGTTCCTTGAGCTTTAACGCCGTTATTAGTTCCCTTGAAAACCAGGAAGGGAACTTCCTACGCGTAGGAGTATGCAAAGGTATGTACCGACGCATACCATCAAGAACTATTTCTGTAAAGCGACTGACTTGTCCATCTGAATCATTAATGTCATTTAAAAGGGACCAGTCAACGGAAGAGAAGAAATTGAAAAGACCGACATAATCACCACGTGCATACGCGAAGCGGGGCGAATTCCCCACCCGATCTGAGTTAGTAGAAGGTGAGGCAGAGACAGCAGTAGTAACTAGAAGCGGAGGGTGAAATTTGTCACAGCGAGTCAGCGGTATGTCCGAACTCGAGACTCGAACACTTTCAAAATTCGATAGACAGATGTCAAGAATATTACCGCAACAGTTTTCAATGAAATTGTGTTGCTGCAAAGAGTTAAAGGCTATGAAATCAAGTAGAGAGTTACACTTACTTAGTATGTAATGATTGTTGTGAGAAGAAATAAGTGAGTTCCAGTTGATACCAGGAGTATTAAAATCACCTAAAATAAGAAGTTTGTGTTTGCTATGACGGGTTATAACATGTTCGATTGAGAGCAGAACATCATCATAGGCTGAAGGAGGTAGATTCGGAGGAATGTAGAAAGCTGCAAGTAAAAGTTTTTCATGTCGATTTAAAGTGAGCTCGAGCCACACACATTCTTCAACAGTTTCCAGATCGGAACGTCGAACACACTTCACAAAACTGTCAATAGCAATGAGCACTCCACCTCCTCTTGATTTGGGACCTGTTTCAGGGCGGTCGCTACGAAAAACAGAGTAATTATTTGGAAAGAAATCATTGGAAGGAATATCACTTGACAGCCAGGTTTCGGTAACCACAACAGCGGTATAACAAGAGGACAAGACGCTAGAAAAAAATTCTGATCCCTTAGTCCGAAGACCTCGGGCGTTTTGATAATAGATATCCAAATTAGGGGCCACTGCAATTTTGCGTCAGTTCAGAGGGATGAAGCATATCGTCGTAAAGCTTCCCACGAAAGTCCTTGTATATGCAACCCATCGGCCACATCGAAGGCTCAACAAGCTTACTGTAGGATTCTTCATCAACTTCAATATGGAAGGACGAGTAGGAGTCGTACCTTGTTTTCAGCTGCCGGCAGGAAATGGGAGTAATATTCACTGATTTTAGATGGTTGGTAAGGTCTACCGATGTAGTATCGGGACTGAGTTTAGAGACGAAAATAGTCTTCGGATGCTTCTTTTGGTAAATGGCAACGTTCAGGACAGATGAGCTCGATGCGCCAGTAATGGCTCGACTTCGGTGCTTCTTCATCTCACTGGGTAAGTCAACCGCACGGCGAGGAGCAGAGGCAGAAGATGAACAGGGAATATCTCCAGGAGTCATCCCTCGATGAAGAGCGGCGGAGTAGTCCACAGATGGCTGCTCCTCACGGGTAGGATTGCCCACGGAGACAACGAGAGGACGCTCGACGAGAGGACGCTCACACTGCGAAGCAGCGCACCGCACAAGCTCCTGGCGTAGGCCGCGAACATCGGCACGTAAAGAGGCGATAACCTCGGCTTGTTGTACGAAAGCCCGCGAGTTCTCTACACGAAGGCGCTCGTTCTCTTCCCGTAGCTGGGCAACCTCATCGCTCAGAAAAGAGATTCCCTCAAGCGCGTCGAGGAGGAGAGCCCGTAGCGAGGCAAACTCACCGCCATGTTCGCCGGTCGCGGCTGAAGGGGGAAAACCGGTCGGGTGGCTGGGCAGGAGCGGGGCACCAGGGACTCTAGCACCACCGTCGCTAAGACTAACACCGTCAGACGACGACGACGCACACAAATTACACAAGAATGGCCGAGAGCCGGACTTCAGAAGTTGCAGCTCGTCATCCGCCCAGGTGACGCACTTCGTGTGAACACGTTTCGCACAGTCGGCACATCGTAAAAACTGCTGCTTGCCAAAAAACGGGCGGGAGCACAGCGCACATGCTGTCCTTACTGGGCGCATGTGCGCCCAGTAAGGTTCACAGAAGAAAACTGGTTCACAGAAGAAAAAGGCGCAGTATCTGTCACACTTGTTTCTGTGGACACCTGAGCCTCGCCGTAAGGGAAGGGAGCAAGGTGAGAGTGAAAGTAGAAAGAGAGAGAGAGAGAGGAACCGTAGTGGAGGGCTACGGAGTAATTTCGACCTCTTGTGCTGTGTAATGTCGGTGTACGTTGAAGATCTCTAGGTGGTCGAAATTCTCCGGAGCCCTCCACTACAGCACCGTGTGCCCTTTGTCTCTTTCCGCTTTCACTCTCACCTTCCCCCATTCCCTTACGGCGAGATTCAGTAGTCCACAGAACAAATGTGAATGTGACAGGTAGTGCGCCTTTCCTTTCCTGTGAACCAATTATTATTATTATTATTATTATTATTATTATTATTATTATTATTATTATTATTATTATTATTTGCATGGCACCACAGGTAAACAGGGGCGCGCATGCCTTCTTTATACACGGAGGAATCTTTATACCAGCTTTGCACACCGTTTTGTGAAAGGCACCGTTAGGCCCAATTAGGGGATTTGATTTGACTGAAAAATATTGATTGGGAAAAGAAGGGAGGGAGGGAGGAGGGTCAAAGCCATGCATGTTGATCGTTGTTACTGAAAAGTGTTGTAGATGCCGCAGATGCGGGGTTGTGGAATGAATAAATTCTGAATTGGTGTTTGAGAAAAACAGAGTGCATTGCCTTTTTAACGTCCCTGGTGTAAGTGAAGCCCGCCTCAGCCGAAGTCCCTGCTGGACCAAATTTGCGCAGACTTGAAGGTTTTAGGTACAGCGCACGTTCATTAGCTTAGGCACGTTAAATAGTTCACTGCCTGTCACACCGTGCGCGAGCATTTCCAATTAAATATACAGTTACAAGCCCGCAGATGAAGCAATGAGGAAGGCAACATGCCATCAGCACCCTGTTGACAGCATGATTTAGAACGACATTATTTTGAAAAAAGCGACTTTTCCTCACACGCGTTGCTCTTTTAATGACCTTAGAAGCTTAACTCGGATGAAAAATTAGAAAGGACCGTTCGTGTGTGCAAACTAAGTGTGCCTTCCCCCAACTGTGCTACCTTTGCTCATTCTCAGTCGTTTTCTCGATTAGATTGCTTGCTTCAATCAGCTAGTCACTGCCACCGAGTTACCGTCTACAACATGTGCGAATGCTAACTGTCCCAACTGGCAGTCTCTGCTCTTCCCCGTTGTCCCCTAGGAAGGAAGTGATGCTATGCCTTAGTGCCCAAAACGTTGTCTCTGGCGGCAAGTTCACCACACTGCGTTTTCTTTTCTTTTTTTCCCAGCTCGCGTATAAGTAACAGCGGAAATCCCTTTGTGCCGGACCTTTTGTTTCCAGCCGTTGCCCCCTCTTTTCGGCTTACCTTTGTTCCGCCGAATCTCCACTTTTCTTTCTTACGTGACCGCGAGGCAGAAACAGACAGGTCCGATAGCCGCAATAAAGGCGGGTCCTTCATAACTGTCTTGGGGACAGGCACGGCTTCGCGACGCCCTCCGCTATCTGCCCGCGGGAGCTGTCGTCGGATGCGCGGTAAAGGGTTTTCTTCAGAACAAGAAGAAACTAAGGGCAAAAAAAGGACAGATGATTGCTAACAGAGAAAACGATTAAGCGAGCGTGGATGGAAATAAACGAAGAAAAGAAGAACAATTGTTTTACGCTTTACGTAAGCGGGGTTTAATGGTTTGTAATCTTTGTCTCTTTGTTGGCTAATTCCTTTTCTTTTTTTTGTAAACAGGCACCCTAATACCAAACGCAGCAAGGAAAAAAAAAGCTATAGAAACCCACAAAGAAAGCAAAAAATGCTGTCCGCCCATCGGGGAATGCCGAAATAAACATACAAGGAGCGCAACTGCTAAGGAAAAAGAGCAGCAGAATGGGCATCGGGGAGGACATGTAGAAGGATGAAAAATATGGACGGAACGATGCCAGGCAGAGAGAAAAAGATGAAGGAGCGTGCTGGCACACACACGCACACAAACAGAAAACCAGAAGGAGAATCCTGGCTCGCGACGGCGCAGGAAAAAGGCTAGATGGAGGAGAAAAAAAAGGAGAGGAAATCGTAAGCGACCCAGGCAACAAAATACAAAGACACAAGAGCACGAGGTCCGGTTATGGGCGCGCCACTACATGCTAGGAGAGGAAAGGCAGGAAAGCTTTAGGGACTGAGATGACGAACAGGGAAGGGGCCCTAGGAAGGCGGGTAGACAGCGCCGTCTGGCGTCTGAATCAGAGAGATAGCGGAAGCTGCCGGCCATGGAAGGCTTTGGGAAGTAGGGCTGGCAGAGAGAGAGGGAGGGTTAGGGGAATAGTGGGTGGTGAGAAAGAAGAAATAGCGCGGACAAATGCAAATAGTGCGGAGGTGTTGAAGAAGCCGGTTGCAGACAGAATAGAGAGCAAGGAGAAGGGAACTCGCGATGTGAAATAAAGCAAGAAAGCTACGCATAGTTAAAGGGAACCCAGAATTAAAGCGCGCATATTTGCGCGTCCTTTACTGCATACGCGAAAGCAATGGTCTACAAACAACGCACAAAGAGGAAGAAGAAACAAATAGATGCTGCGTTGGATAGAACAGAGAAAAAGCTGTATCGAAAGAGAGAGAAAGCGATAAAGGGAATGAGCCAAGAAAATGACGCAAACCCGCTGTTTTTCTCTACGCACAAAAATGCATCCATGTATATACGATCAGGATGCCTCCCCCTCTTGCCCCCCCCCCCCCCTTTTTTTTTTTTTTTTGCCGTCGTTTGGACGCTATCGGAGACCGACGTCCTGGCAACCATTTTCCCCCCTTTCCGTCCGACCACCCGCTAGCCCCTCGCCTCGCCAACCTTTGGCGCATCTCAGGGGCCAAACGAAAGGAAGATACGGGTGCCCAAAAAGAACTAGGCAAGGTAACGGAGGGATGTCTCGAAGAGAGAGAAAGAGACCTTAGTAGAGAAAAAAAGAAAATAAGCAAAAGAAGGAAAGAGAGAGAGGAGCAGGAGGAGAAAGGTAATGTTTCCCGTGTACAAGACAGCGGGCAGAGAAGCGATTTGCCGGGAAACGTCAACAAGAGATCCTTCTCTGTCATATTTCTCTCTCTTTGCAATGCATTAGAGTTTGGAGCGTCCATTATTCTTTGCTCTGCTGCCCTTTTTTTGTCAAATCATTTCATTATCTGCCTCTGCCATTTGTCTCTCAACCAGCTGTCTAGCATCACCATTATTTCTTTGCCTGTCAATGTTCGCCTCCTGTGTAAACTAGTAAACGAGTGTGAGTTGCTCGATGTTTACATTTGATTTATTTTGATTTCGCGCGAAGAATTAAACTACTACTGGGCAGTTTGGACCTGGGTTTGGACACGGATTCGGACACGGTTGATATCGTGTCGTGATGTTTTTAAATTTGATCTCAATCCATCAGTACCCAGTGGTTGCCCTCCCCCCCCCCCCCCCCCCCCCCCCCCTTATTTGTCCGCCAATCGAATTCACGCAGCGGGGATCCTCGTGCCTCGGTAGCTCCTTGAGACTTCGCCTCCTCTTGGAGACTTCCGGAACGACGTCTCCTGGAAACAGACTTTTACAAAGGGGAAAGCAGCCCAAACACCCAGAAAAGAAAGACACGCGCAGCGAAGGGAGGGAAGGGAGTGAACGCAATCAGATTGGAGCACGTGCTGCTGAGTACGGATATGCACCAGTGGAGAAGGAATCCGGGTCTCGCCGTTATTTGGACTCGCGAAAGGACCCAATCTTGAAGGCAAACACAGAGCCGAGAGCTCCCCGTTGGAAATAAAGCGATGACAATAATGCCGAGCGCGAAACGAGGAGAAGACGGAATGGTACATCCGGATGCAAGCAGTTGCCGCCCATCTCGTTGTTGCGGACCTCGCGATATCAGTTCGTTGCACTGCACTTGGTTCCCGTACTATCGTGTTTCGTTGAATTAACATTTTCATATACCTTTGTTGTTCGGGACCGTCATAGATCTTTATTTTCTCTTGTGGGTGGCGGAGGCCAACTGACGCTGCGAGATAGCTGCCTGCGCGCTCGAAGGATTACGGAAATCCTAGCTCTCACGAATATTGCCGCCCTTAGAGAAAAGAGAAAAAAAAAATCACCGCAGAAGAGATCTGCGAGCGCGAATGAGTGTTACGCATGAAAAGCAAATAGAGCGAACTGATCGAAAGGACTTGTATGGAAGTATGCAGGATGGAATAGAAGGAGTCTAAAAGCGCGCTAGAGTCTCAACGGAGTGGCGCTCTTCTGCGTAGCGGTGTAGTTCTTTTTCTCTGGCGGGTTTTTTGGGACCGCTCCTTCCTCGGTGTGAATTCCAGCTCCAAATTCGCACATTATCTTTCTAATGCTGACTATTCTACATGCACATGTAGTCATGGAGATGTGAAATGTGTCTAAGAAGATACGTAAACCTTCCACTCTCACGTCTTCATTTCAGGCTGGAAAACGTTAGCCCCGTATATTATTGCTCCTTTGGAACCACACTCTTTGATATTGTTCAACGGTGAGGAGCTTTTTGGGGTATTGTTAATTTGAGCACTTAAGTTGCGGGAACACCATGGACTGCTAGAAATTGCTGCGTGACGATAAGTTAGAGCATTTCTAATAACGGAACAACCACTTTAACCGAAAATAAAGTTGCTTTAAGCTAGAAAAGACCGAAACACGAAATACAGCTGCTGTCCTCAACGCCTGATTTCCGTCGTAGAATACTGTCCCCGACAGCGTTTCGTGGGTGTACATAGCAGAATATAGGCTACTTCACCATTCATAATAAAGCAGTACTCGTTCTTCTCGGCAAGTGCGATATCAGTTTAAATGGACTGGCGTGATTTTAAGGCGAACACCTTACTTGCCTTGTGAGGAGCGTGAGCTCAAAGTTGGAGCCAAAGGTATGATTAGGAAATGATACCGACATACCACGTGACTTCGTATAGATACTGTGACGCAACTGTATTCTGTGCAGAGTTCAAGGTGGTGCTGCCGTTGAAGTGTCCACAGACAAGTGTGACTCTTTAAGAAACCAGTTTTCAAATTTCTGCCATAGTAGAGGACTACAGAGTAATTACGACCCCCTGGCGATCTTTAACGTGCGGTGTCAGTGCACGTTAAAGACCCCCAGGTGGTCGAAATTATTATGCGACGCATATTAACGTAGGTTTCGGGCCTTCGCGCGACGCCCGGCGGTGGCCACCATTGACCCTGAAGTGAGATCACATGATGTGACGTCACGTGATGACGTTACACCGGCTGCAGATGGGGCCTCATATCGCGCCGTCGAACGTCGCCCGGCGGAGGCCTCCACGCTTCGGTTCGCGCCGTCGCGCGCGACGCGGCGGCGGCGCCACCATCGCTGCATCACGTGATATGTGACGTCACGCCAGGGATGACGCGGCGTGCGCCCGCCGTCGCGTCAGTCTCTGTGCCCGCAACCGCGCCAGCGTCTTTGCGCCGGGTGTGTATGCGTAAGTGACGTGCAAACTAAGAGTCATGCATTTACGGACCATAAGAGTGTGTTTGTCGGGCTGCAAAGAATAAAGTACGACGATTAACCTAAAACCACGTCTCCATTACTTAGCCCCATCCACACTGAGGCAGCTGCTTAACATGCTTCGCATCCACTGGGCTTAACCTTGATAAGCCTCCAATTTTTCTACAGCCATCCACTATGGTACCTCTTTATCTCTTCCGCTTTCACTCCCGCCTCCCTCCCTTCCCTTACGGCGCGGTTCTGGTATCCACAGAAAGTATGTGACAGATAATGCACCTTTCCTTTCCAGTAAACCAATTATTGACATGTCAGTGCATGTTAAACATCACCAGGTGGTCGAAGTTACTCCGGAGCCCTCCACTACGGCTCCTCTTTCTCTCTCCACTTACACAACCTTCCTCCCTACCCTTATGGCGCGCAGTTCGGGTGACATATCCGCGCCTTTCCTTTCCTGCAAACCAGTTTAATCAATTATTTTTGCTAGTTTTGCAGAGCTAAACCGCCGAGAAAAACCATGTAAAATTGTGCCAAACAGTGTTTTCATCATTATTGATAGGTTTAGGTCCAGTTAAACTCAAGTAACATAGTAAAATTCAATCTTTAGGCGATAAGAACGTCTTTTATTATGTCTGAAAAGCTTCAAGATGGCCGGAAAGATCCAGGAAAAATCTCTTACCGGGAACAATAACTTCATTCGGTTGCATTCAACGTTCATTTAGTATCATCTAGACTAGATATTTGTGACTATGACATGAGGCCTAACGCGTACTGTGAAACAGGATCTTTATTGAGGCGCGTAAAAACGTGTGCTGAATAAGAAAACACGGGCAGCTCCTCCAAATGTTATATTGCGACAACATTTAACAAAATCAATCTCGTAGCACCCGTGGATGCCACTTACGCGGCTTTAGCTAGTCTTTCTCGTCCAGTTTGAAAGACTGAGAAATCTCGTGCCGCATTTTATAGTTTTACTGTCATCCGCGTTTGTAGTGGTCCTAATGCGCTTAAAGTCCTTAGTGTAAGGAGCACGAAGCCTGCATAGAGAGTCTTTCCAAAAACATTTGCAGTTACGCCTTTATTAAAAAAAAAAAATAAAGTACCCTGGAAGGCAGTTCCCCAGCCAAGAAAAATATCCTTATTCTCACACAATGGTGCTTTGTTAAGGGAAGTCTCGCAGTGCCAGTTTTGTAATCGTCAACATGTTACTTTTTTCTCTCTCTTCCATTCAACCTCGCCAAATACGCTGTTTCATGGAAGCCAGACGAAGCTCGTTCCAGCTTTGCATGCAATACATGCGCCCGCCTTGTTTCCCGTGTCGAGACAATTTATGCGCTGACGGGCGCCCGTAAAGCGTACTTTGCTGCATATAGGGTCTTAATGAGGGAAAGCCGACTTTGTGCTCCGTAATATTGTAATGTTAGTAGAAAGAGAAAAAAAAAGAAAAAAAGACACGGGGACAAATAAAGGAAGAATACGAAGCTCCAGAGCAGCAAAGGCCTTCAATAAACCAAACCGCGAATGGGTCGACAGAAAGACAGAATCGCATTCACGCCGGTGCCTTGGGTTCTTCTTCATTATGGTAATTCCCGCATTCGTTAGAACGAGAACGCGCCAATCTACGTTTCTCTTTTTTTTTTATGTGTGCGAGTTTATCCCTGTGGCCCGAGCTTTCAGAAACGAGGAGCGGCGCGATGCGTCGCTTGGCACGAGGCTCTGTTTTATCCTTTATTTTCTCTTTATTCCTTCCTCTCACGCTCTGGGTCGCGAACATCATCTATCATACCGGCGATGAATATCTCACGACGCTTTGTTGATGATGTCTGCGGCGCTCGCAAAGCGCTTCCTTTTCCTCCTGGCCGTTCCAGCGTGCTTCTTTGATTCGCATTGCCCGGAATGAAGAGGGAAGAAAGCCGTACCCTTCCTTTGTGCTCACATCAAGTCCCTGCAAGAAAAGAAAAAAAAGTAAAGGGCGCGCAGAAAATGTAACTTTTATCTGTTCGTTCTGGTGCTTTGCAACGCCTTGACCGTCTCCGAATGAGGAACGGGCCAACGAAATTAATAACGAGTTCATTAGGCTGCTGGAAACAGATACCTCTGTCTCGTGTGGCTCTGTGTTTCTTTTCATCTTTTTCACGTCAGGTTTTGTGGGTTATGGAGGATAGGGGCGCATGGATAGGAAGGAAAGGGAAAAGAAACGCGGGTGGACGAGCTGCAGCAACACGGCTTCCCGAGTCCTAATGAACTGCGGCGTCCGCTGCGTGTGTCCGGCGCGGACGTTATTAAAAAATAATTAAGACGGCTGTTCGTTTCCCGCTTTGTCCTCTCGGTGAACGCAGTTCTTTTCGTAGGTCAGCATCGCGAGAATTTAATCCAGCGTCCATCGCGCGTGAGTATTTATCTTCCATTTCTTAGTTTTCTGCTTGTCTGATTTTAAGTCTCTGCAGACGTAGATATGAAATGCAACCTCGTTCCTTTATTTTCGGCGGGCGAATTCTAGTTCAGATAATTATAATTGGTTCGCAGGATGGGAAAGGCGCAGGATCTGCCACACTTGTTCTGTGATGTTCAGATGAGTGAATATGTTTTTATGCGTCCAGTGCTTAAGAAAAATAACAGCACGGAAGCCAGTTTACCTGAATCAGAAGACAGGGCTTTGTCTTCAAGAGCTACGACGTGCAGAATGAGCTCTAGAACCTTTGAACAAACACGAACTGCTGCTCAAATGCACTTGGTAGAATTCTTGCAACTATTGCAAGAATCTTCTGTTGAAACTTATGCCTCAAAGGTGCTCTGCTGGCTTTTCATGGTCCACGCTAGTTGTTTCCCTATTGATTCAACATGCGATATATGTTTTGTTTAGTGCCTAGCCGCCGCTTAAGTGAATTGCGGAACAGCTAGGGTTTCTTGGTGAATGCACCAATTCGTTACTGTGCACGACATGTTGCTGAAACCTGCGATTAGGCTTGACTGGCCTTCGATGCTTTTTTATTCGTCGTGTTTCTTTTGACATTTTTTTTTTAATCAGAACTTGTTTTTTCCGCCGTCTGGAGCAGCATGTCGTGACTCAATCGCTTCTGCCTTGATCTCGACTAAACGAGAATTGTGGTTCTTTTCTTTTAAACTGTTCCCCAGCATAAGGTTTCGCAGTTGGACACCCGTCGCAGTTGGACAGCCGGAGTTCGCGCTACTCTCGAGTTCTTGCGTGTTCACATCATAAGTGCGGAGCTCTTGCTGTGCGCTTTAACTCATTGTGCAAGTTCCGAATATTTCTTCTGTGTGGAGAACGTGCTTTTTCTTTCCATATAGCTTTTCTAGCTGTTACGTTAAAAGGTCGTCGCGCCTACAGAAAAGTACATCCTGAAATCCGAGGCTGCGTTGAAGCAGCGCTTCACACTTCAGAGCTGTTAAAAAGGTTTCTCCACTCAAGATATCTTTTAAAGCTCATCTGGGTTCTATTTAATCTGGCTCATTCATTCTTTTTTTGCCATTTTCTATTCTACGCGGTGTTAAAGCCATTGGGCACCATATGTGTAGGCAATAAAAGGTCCGTTTACTTTCACAGAGTATATTTTTAAGGCGAAACCCTTATTTGGCTGCGTGACGAAAACATGTCCGAAAAACGCGGAAGCAAAATGTAACGTGTGATAAGACGTCACGTCAAGATGAGACTGGTAGGTATGAAAATGTGTATGTAATGACAATAGACATATAAATATCGTGTCATGCCTAGTCATGTCATGTGAGTCATTATAGTTTAGGCATGCGTCATAGTCACTTGTCATGACTCAGTCAGATCGGAGGTCCAATGTGCACGAGTTTGAAGTTCATGACTTGAGTAACTGAGTCAAGGTGATGACCATGACTAGTGTCTTGTCATGACTCTCAAAAGTGCTGACGAGGCACCAAAGACGAATAGGAGCTACTAAAGGGAAGCCAATGACAATACTTTCGCATTTCTCTAATGGAGGTCTCAGCCAAAAATTCTTAAGGGACGTGAGAACAAATCGAAATTGGTCTGCAGCAAAAGATTAAGAAGCGTCCTAACGGTAGAGAGGCTCTAGCCATTGAAAACAGCTTCCATTAACTGGACGTGGTGGCAAAGTGAAACTAAAGCCAAAACAATCTTTTTAGCCTTTCAACAGAAAAGCGCATAGCCGCAACCCACAATTGAGAAAAATGTGTCGAAAAAACAAACACGAGCGTGATTTCGAAATCGAAGTTGTTATTCAACCGTTATGTGTGCAACGTGTAGGGCGATGTCACACTCGATTTCTCTTCCCAATTAGTATACATGTGTTAGTCAAGTTAGAGGCTATAGTTCGCGATAGAGATTGGAACCCACGACATACGTACCTAAGATTTTGCGCCGCTCATTGTTTACAGAGGAATGGTGAAGACACCGCGCCTTCCTTCTCAAAAAAGTAAAGATTTTCAACCCGGGTTCGATTCCGACCACTAGCGGCTGCGTTTCAATGGAGACGAAACGGAGAGGCCCCCATGTGCTGTGCGATGTCAGCTCACGTTAAAGATCCCCGGGTGGTCGAAATTACTCCGTAGTCCTCCACTAAGTCTCCTCTTTCTCTCTGTTTACATTCACCCCCATCTTCCTCTCTTTCCTTAAGGCGTGGTTTAGGTGTCTACAGCACAAGTGTGACAGGTACTGCGCCTTTTCCTTCATGTGAACTAACTATTAATAATAATTATAATAAGTCAACCCGGGTTCGATCCTGACCGCCGGCGGCTGCGTTTTGATGGAAACGAAATGGAGAGGCGTCCGTGTGCTGTGCGATGTCAGCGCACGTTAAAGATGCCCAGGTGTTCGAAATTACTCCGTAGCCCTCCACTACGCCTCCTCTTTCTCTCTGTCTACTTTCACTCTCATCTTCCTCCCTTTCCTTACGGCGCGGGTTAGGTGTCTACACAAGTGTGACAGATACTGCGCCTTTCGTTTCATCTGAATCAATTTTTATTACTATTATTTAACACTCAGCCAAGCCCTATGCCAGCCTTGTAATGCCAGTAATTCGGAAAATGAAAAGAAAAAGGCCATATTGAGTGTGCTATCTCAAAAGCGGCCGACTAATTTTGTGGGTGCGGATCTCTCAGCCTAGGCTATACCGCCAATACTCTAAAGGGGTGGTAATGGAGCCCTTTCGGGTATTGACATCGGTACTTTTAATCCCCTGTCGAAACATGTTTGCAGTCAATTTTGCCGATAATAACTGCATATTTAAAGTAAGATGTCTTCCTCCAGAGAGAGCCGCGTACGAAATTTATAGTTAGAGCAAAGGGGGCACTTAGTTATCGTCAGTATCTCTTTAAACTTCCTATGTGGTGTACCAAATACAACAAAGGAACATTTCGCGTGGTTTATGCGGGTGACCTTCAAATGTTATTAAGGGGGAAACCAGCGCAACGAACAAGGATTGCAGAACGGTTGCGCTGGCGCTGACTGCTACCTGTCGAAAGAGAGAGAAACAACTTTTAATGCCAAAAGAGTAATAATTAAGGCAAGCGTTAATTTGTTAATTTGTGAGAGCTATACTGACGACAAAAAGAATAAATACTCAACTTGGCTATGGGAATAAAAAACAACAACAACAATAATAATGGCACCAACACTTTAATACATACAGGAACCCAGAGAGTTCAGATAAAAAGTTTGTGACCACGTGGTGCATTTAATCGTTTTCTGACTCCATGTACTGCATTGCAGATAAACCGCTTTCAGCTGGTAGTAGTAAGCTTGTCTGTGGTTGGACTTCGTGTCGTCGTTGTTGGCTACGCTGCATTCTTTATTCATAATCAATGAACTAACCTGGTCAAAACTACTACTCTGTATTAGTTCACTTTCAATTATGTTTCCAGGAGGCAGTGGGTTATATAAAATCGCTGTCACTAGTGGGAATTGTATTCTCAGTTTTTGGAGTTGCAATAAACTTCTCTTCAATGCCGGTTATCTTTATTAATGAACAGTTCGAATACTATCAGCGATCCCCATCCCTAATTTTTTTACATGGCCCATACGCATCAGCTGAAATGCTGCAGCGTGACCAAGCTACCCTATGAGAGGCGCTGTGTGTAATATATCGACAAGGCTGGAACTACCGTCCGTGTTCCCGTACCGTTTATGTTTTTGTCTTGTCAGAAAAGGAAGGATTGATTTCCGACCGCTTTCTTTCGTTTCCCTATTTTTCTTCTTCATTTCGGAAAAGCATGTCCGGTCTATTTCATTTCGCTCACTCTTTGTCTAGCGACGGCCTTCCAATTCAAAGTCCAATTCAGAGCTGCACCAGCGCTTAATGAAGCTTGCAGGGGCCCGCGATGGCGTGGTTCGATTTCATCCCGCGACCTTCCTTTATTGCCCCCGTGTCTGCCTTTGCTCTCTTTCTTTTGTCGTATCTCACGCCGCCGTCGTCCTGCTTTATGTTCTGGCGATGACGCTTAATTAAACTTTCGCCTGTTCGCTTCGCCGGTCGTCCAATCGAAACGACCCCGCGCTTCGCGTTCGGTGGACCCACTGCCCACCCTCTCTGTCCGTCGCCTTCCCCCTATCCCCTCCATCCCCGGTATTTCTTTTATTGTCCCCTTTTCTGAAGTCGGTTTTATCGTTGTTTTAAACGGCGCGATGGTTACGGGTTTCCTTCGAACCATATTCGTCGCCGGAAACTGTTGAAGGTAATAACGAACAAAGCGCGTCGCCAGGCCGCCCACTTTTTGTGCTCGCTTTTCGTTCTCGGACAGAGGGGTCATTTGCTGTTTCTAATGACAGCGTCGTTCACAAGTTCATCAAAGTGTTGCACTGTGACCGGCATGACAAAGGGCTGCGCGCCTGTTAATTTCATTTATTTCCCTTTTAGTTTCGAAGCCTCGATTATCTTTCCTGCTTTCACTGATTCATGTGCGATGTCTCGTACGCGGAGCAATATACACTTCGTTGTTTTGCGACGTGCGAGCAAACAAATGACGCGCAGATCAATCACAGTGTTTGTCTGCTCAAGCATGCGCCATCAATGCAGCATTCGTCATGCCTGCCTGGTATGCTGTCATCGAGTGAAGCAACGTGCGTTTGCTCCCTCTGCCGGCAGATGATGATAGGGGAGCACTTTTAAGTGGCCACACCAAGCGTTCAATAACTGTCGATTTCTTTTTCTGATTTTTTTTTGCTTAAGGTCTTCTTACCGCCTATCAAAAATTAATAAATTGGTACCGTAACTGGTGTAGTGGTTACGGCGCTCGACTGCTGTTTCCAAGAATGCGATATTGAATCCTGGCCTCGGCTGCCGCTTCTCGATGGAAGCGAAAAGCTAGGCGCTCGTGTACTGAGCGATGTCAGTGCACATTAAAGAATCCCAGGTGGTCAAAATTTCAGAAGCCCCCCCCCCCCCCCCCTCCCCCCTCCCCAACTAAGGCATCCCTCGTAGCCTCAGTCGCTTTGGGACGTTAAACCCCACAAACCAAACTAAACCTTGGTACCGCAACAATGAAGTATGGAGTTTCACGAAAAAACAAAACAGAAACAAAGTCACGAGCTAGCGTGAGCGCTTCCTTGAAGAAATCCTAATTCGGCACGCGTATTAGGGAGGTTTCTAAAAGCGCTCCAAGCCGTACGTGCCCTTGCACACGAGTATGTCGCTGCGGGCTTGAACAGCCTCGGGCCACTTTTTGACCAGTTTCATGACTGTTGCTACTCTGATTCGGTCGACAATACTGCCACGTAGAACCTCAGGCAAAGAGTGTGTGAAACTGAATGTGAATTCAGTGGCTGCGTAAAGGCCCTCGTAAAAAAAGTATCGATGCTTTCAGCGTCTACACTTCTAAAGCGTGTTGAGAGAATCTTGCATCGTGGGAGAAACTCAGAAGTTTTTGAGTGGAAACACTATTGTTGCTATTGCTTTTAATATGCTGAGACATCTGGCGGTGTGTAACGTGTGGCACAAAATGGGCCAGAGTGAAGCTCCGTTGGTTTTATACTTCTGACAAATGCTGTACCTTGATTTTGCCCAAATGCCTAGTGGCATATCTTAGTGACGTCTCGCGCACACTTTTTCGCGCGAAGTCCTTCCTTAGTTGCTGAGTGTTATGCCTATGAAAGATCGATGTAGGAGTTAGTTCGATGTAGGAGTGAGTACAAAAAGCGTCAGAAACGTCGAATGACACCGACTTCTTTCCGCTTCCGAAGTAGCAGAAATGCCTCCTATGCCTTGGAATCTTCCCCTACAAAATGCACCGCGTCAGTTTTAACATCCGCTTTCGAGAAGGATGAGAGCTGTGCTATGTGGTCCGCTCGAGCTGTGTATACGGGTGCCGAAGGTGACCTAGTCGGTTTGTGGCAGGCCCTTTGCCAGACCGCTTAGAGGTGGGATTGCAAAGCGTACTCGGGAAAACCAAAATAAACAAATGGACGAGGCGTAATTCCCCTCTTTTATGCCCCGGGGCACTACTCAACGTAATACACATGCGCACACCCCAAAATGCGACGCCCGCAGAGAAGGCTCTCCGAGACACTGGCATCGCAGCTGGGTGCGCCAGTGCCGCCCATGCTGAGCGGAAGCCGTACGGGTCTTTTCCGCCCGTCTTTTTACGAGTCTCCGGCAAGTTACCCTGCGCCGTTCTGGTAACGAGCCGACGGCATGGATGATAGCGATCGCATGGAGCGGACAGCACTTCGTTTTCACATCCTGCGAGTGTGCGTATTTATTCGTGTCATGATCAGATATGCAGTGTTCGTGGAGAATGTGCTCGCAGTTGAGGTGACACTATCACTCAGGTGAAATACACACTTTTGTTTCACTTTGTTTTTTAGGAGCCGAGTAGCAAGTAATAGAACTTCGCGGCTAAATATGAGATGAGAAACCTATGTGGTTAAACCACATTGTGGTTAAACGAAGATCCATATTGTGGTTAAACAAAGACCGAGGACAATTTTGCGTAATTATGGTTATGAGTAAAATTTTACTTTCCGGTTCTCTCCGGCTATGCTGAAGTGTGTTCACAAGGAAAGAACGCAATTATGACTGAGGAAATCAGATAAAAAAAGGACATCTCCTCGGCCGATTCAACCTCGTGACAGTCTCACTGAAAAGGATGGGTTTTCACCGCTTCCAAGCGAATGACTGTGTAGCGTAGACTTTGAAATCAGCGCGCAAAAAATTTGTGCGACATTTTAGTTGACAATTAGTCGTAGATGACGACACTTGTATTTTCTTTTTAATCTTTGCTTGCCCAAAATCTCCGTTTTTTTGTGTGTGTGAATATGGCCTTTTAGAAATTAAAACGCGTCATCTTTAGATAGAGGCTAACATTTATCTACAAGCGCAGTTGAGCCATAGCAACTAGAGTGCAATCGATTCTTGTCAACTCACATTGTACAGCATGAAGCATTTTGAGCTACCACAGGTCTTTGCCATCCCAGCTCCAGCTTGATGTTTCTTTCGGAAAGAGTCGTCGAGAGCTACATGCGGAGCTGGAATACCATGCGTGCAAGGGTTTTAATTGACCTCTAGCTAACTGGCTAAATTCACCCACTTACCATTACCTTCACCCTGTTTCATTAAAAAAATTAAATGTGGACGACAGGGTTACGTCAGGACCTGCAACGCAGCTATCGGAAGAAAATGCATCCAATCGCGTGGGCTGCAAAAACGCTTCCCGGAGCCTGCTCATCTGTTGTGGCTTCAGAGTACATGCAGCACATGTGATAAAAGCTTTGAGCAACGGCAGACGATTTCCACCTTCATGATTAGCTAAAAGACAGGACTGTCTCGTTATGGAGCCGAAAGTGAGAATTGTCGGCGTCTAGTGGAGCTCTCCAGCCTCGTGTGAAGTGAATAGACCGCTTCAAATCCCTCATCAATCATTGGGCAGTTTGTTGAACCCTAAGGGTGCAGCTTATTTGCTAAGTCAATTTGAAAGAAAGAAATGTTAGATTTGAAAGTTTTTCGTCCCGATAAAGCGAACGACAACGCTGGTGAATCACCGCACACTGTAGTTTGCATTGCTGATCATAGTCTTCTCTTCGTCTCCCTCTAGTTCCTTTCTTGTCTTTGCCAATTTTAAGTGCATATTATGAAAGGCGGCAATTCTATCTGACTTCAGAAGAACAACATAGTCAAAAAGACGGAGTTAGAAGAAAAAAACTTGACGCAGTTTTTCTTGTGAATGATTAAAAAACGGCAGAATCTGCTCTCATGACACGTAGAGACCGCAGACAGTTTGTGTCGTGAAGGAAAAATCAGCCACCTTATGCTTCACAGCTCACTTTATAGTTAGGTTTTCTCGACACGTGTTTTCCATTTTATTTGCACAATTAGGATAACTTGGCTCATGCTACGTTCTTTGTGCAGTCATAAGCGTCGTATTTAAGACATTGCGCACTGTTCATAACGATATTCCTACTCTAGAAAGGAAGAGCTCAACGCCCCAGAAGAGAACATTATGAGGGCTGTGAACCATTTATGATTATCCTAATATTAGTTTCTTGAGGTATTTCGATGGCGCGCTGGAAAGTGAAACGACTGAGAATGATTCAGTAAAATGAAACTGACACAAAAAGAGACTCAGTGAAATGAAAGGCTGAGAAGGACTAAGCAAAAAATAAATAAAGGACCTATTTAATGCAAGAAGAAGACCTAAGCTTAATGTAGTTTCATCGCATGACAATGAGTTGTTTACGTAACGTGCTTGCTTCTCATGTTGTGGTTACCTGCGCCAGGTACATTGTAGCGTAGAGCGCAACGCCGGTGCAGCGTCACTGCTCATTATATCGCTGAGATGTGCTAATATGTTCCGGCTAAGGTGCTTTCATGAGATCACAAGCTTGGTCTGTCTTTATCAAATCGACTGTTTGAGATTGCTCAAGGTTTTGCCAATTTTTGCGCTGAACATGTGAGGCTTTTGGCGTACAGTCTAAATGGCCCAAATTCCGCTCTACTAAAAGACACCACACGCGAGAGAAATTCCCCGAGACACTTATGTTGTAAACTGATTGAAGGTTAATTGAAGTTCGCCTGTGTAAAAACGCAGACATGTGCAGTGACGTTGCGACAGTGTAATTCACGCGAGTTTCTGAGGCTTGATTACCCCGTCATTCACTTCCATGTGGTGATCTTGGCTTTGCCACCGTAAATTCCAATCGAATCGTGGGGAAAAAAAAATAGGAAGATATATTTTCTTCGTCCTCTTTCTCCCCTTATGACAGCCGTTTTCGCAGCAAGATTGTAGCTCGTGGAAAACAAAGCGGCACACGTTCGCTCCGGTCAGGTAGGGTAGTTATGCATCCCCCGGCGGGGCGACAACCACCGGCTGTCGCCGGAAATGACGACGCCTCGTGGTCCCGCGGCTATGCCACTTCCAGCTTCCGGTTTCGCAAGGGCGCGGACTATGCCGTCCACGCACACTGCCTGTACGCGGGGACTCACGGGAACGCAACGGCTAAATGGTGGGCCAGTCGCGGAAATAACTTCTCTCTGCCCTGAGCGACAGCGTGACGCCGCGGACAGGTCAGAGAAGAAAATAACAATACTTGCAGCGGCGCCATCTTGTGCAACGCGTAGAAGTAATGTACGTCGTCTCTTCTCGTACAGTCGAGCGCGATTTGAAGGTTATCGCGCGAGCGTCGACCAGCCTTGCACTCCAGGCACCTGGTGGCCGGGTTGGGAACAGGAAAAATCATGATTTCGCACTCTTCTCTCCCTCGTTCGCTGTTCCATACAACAACCATCACCCCCGCGACAAACGCACCGCCCTTTCTCTCTATTTTAAGCTTTCCATTTGTTGCGATAAAGTGTCCAATTTCAGATAATACCGAAGAATACGTCGTGGCAAAACGATCACTGCCTGTTCGCAGAACCAAAAAAAAAAAAAAAAGAAAGTGATGTCCCATCAGGGAGTAACGGCTGTTAAAGGAACAGCAAAAAGAGTGAGGGAAGCTGGCCTGATACCTCTCTCGCCTCCGCAGAGAATTCTGGGCCATGGCGCTGTTCATGTTCCCGGTCGACGCTCGCGCGATAACCTTCAAATCGCGCTCGACTGTACCTTAGCGCAGCCAGTCTGCACCCGTGGCGCTTCTAGTCAACGAGTTTCGTCAGCGCGCGAGCGGTTACACAGATGTCATAGAGGGGCGATCGCATGCAAGTGGGTGTGCCCTGTATTACGAGATGACCTTGCAGAGTTTTCAAAAACGTAATAAGACATTCACGCCTAGTACGTGTATAGTGCCTGTATTTATGCTCCATAAGATGAGAAATCATTGCCTGACGATTCCTCTTTCTTCTTCCCGCAGTGTCCGGAACTGGGCTTGGCGCTTTGGGACAGAAATCTCCAACCAGAGTCTATTTGCGTCGAATTTCACCGAGATTAAAGAGGTGAGTAGATTCGTCCTCGGCGACAGTGCCATGTACAAACATAATCAGAGAAAAAAAAGTAAAAAACAAAATAAAAAGGAAAAAAGAGCTAGGATGAAGTGTTGAAGTGAAGTGAAGCGTTGAAGTGGAGTTGAACATCAACAACAACAGCTGCGCGCGATACACGGAACAACCTCCGTTGTTGTTGTTGTTGTGGCTGTAGGAAGAAGGAAAAGAAAATGCACGGGCCTGCTACTGGCTCTGTAGCTCAGCCACCTCCGCTGCCTCGTGCAGACAGAAGAGAAAATAGGCAAGAAAAAAAGGGAAGAGGGAGAGAAACGCGCGCGCCGCAACAACAGCCGTCGTCCACGACCGAAGCGGTGGCGGGTGCAATGACGGCCTACAACAGATAAAAATTTAGTGGCAGGCAAGCACCCGCCACAAGCGGCGGTGACCTACCTGTCCCAGCCCCATTAGGGGAGAGGGCCTAACATCCGGATTAAACAGCACCGCTTTTAAAAAGCGCGCCGTGTTCGTTACCGTGAGGCAACGCGAAGAGAACAAATCGTTCTAACCGATGCAGGCAAAATAGCTGGGCTAATAGTTAAAAAAAATTTACAAAGGTGCACTAAAGACTCTTTGTGCGCAGAAGTGCGAAAATATTGCGAATTACGAGCCTAATTTTGTTAATTATGACCTCATTCTGCGTTTCGTATTTTTTTTTTCCGGCGTCTACATTTACACTTTTTGGCAGTTTTTTGTATGCTACTGTTTTATTTTATTTACTTTTATTAGCGTTGTTTTATTTTATAATTCATTAATTTTGTGTTAGACACCTTGTTGTTTTCATATATCCCGGTTTCCATTTTTATTTAGGTTTATTAGTTGCGAACCCACGCAGCGAGGTATCCATAGCGGGCGAGCGCGCTGTGAGCATGCGGCCGTCGTTGAAATTACCCTCCTTCTCTTCAGCTCCTCAGGCGGCCTTTCCTACAACCCCCCCCCCCCCCTCCCCTCCCACACCTCCCGGCCTACTTCAGCTACTTGTAGGGAAATTATGGACTCGTTCTCAGTAAGTCGGCCTAGAGTAGTGGCGACTGTTCTCTGCTGGGCCATGGTGGTAGTTCGATCCCGGCCTAGGTGCTATTCACTGCCCACGGCTTGTTACACATTTTCCCCACGTCACTGATGAGGCAAGAAGTATTTTCGCAATACAACTGAGCGCTTAATGACTAGTTAGTTTCAGCAGGACGTGTCGCGTGCTGCACGTCGCATAGCGAAGAAGGTACAGCTCCCTGATGCCATTAACGTTTTCGTAAAGTTGAGAATTGAATTATTGTTGTTCCAAAATTGCTGCATATACCTAGTGGCCATCAGTGTTTCTTGTTCATAATACTGCTCATTCGTTCGTGAAATACGGGGTTACTAAGAAGACGTGCACACTTTCCGCCGTTATAAGTTAAAAAATACCGGCTCTGAGATAGAACGTATGAATTAGACTTGATTGTTGGACATGAAATAGGCCCCGAAGCTCTCTTCACATGGCTCCATTGAAGAACGACAACCTTGAGAATTCTTGAGGAATGTCAACATTGAGGAACGGCAACGGCAGTCTGTTGTACTAGTACTTTCTGGACGCCCCAATTCCTGCTTCTGTGACGTAGAGGCGCACATAAAGGAAATCGAAAAGCTTCTATCAAATAGTACGCTCCCCGAAAGTGACAGCGACCCCCTCGGCAAATTAGAGATCATTTCGTTGAACTCTTGGCACAAAAATGAGGTTTGCAGGAGCCATATTCAATCTGTATTCCACTCCGGGACTTCTTTCTGGAAGAGCAAGATGAGATGCATGCCTTACCGATGGGTGAATATTTAACATTCACTTTCCAGGAGAAGTCAATATCTCTTGGCAACTACGATGCTCGGCCGGTTTTGGTACACGACGTTAACAAAATGTATGAATGTGCAAGTTCTTGCAAAGTTAGCGTCATCACTCAGCTTTGATACTGAAGCTGAAAATGAAGAAAGTGAAGAGCTGCTGTAAGGTACGATGCCCGCCAAGAAGGACAGCCACTTGTTGTTGCTGTGGCTGTAGGAATAAGGAAAAGAAAATGCACGGGCCTGCTACTGGCTCTGTAGCTGAGCCACCTCCGCTGCCGCGTGCAGATAGAAGAGAATATAGAGAAGAAAGAAAGGGAAGAGGGAGAGAGAGACGCGCGCCGCAACAACAGCCGTCGTCCACCACCGAAGCGGTAGCGGGTGCAACGACGGCCTATAATAAAAATTCGGTGGCAGGCTAGCCCCCGCCGCAAGCAGCGGTGACCTACCTGGCCCAGGCCCATCAGGGGAGACCTTCCCAACAGCCACTTCCACGGCCAGCGAGAAAGCCTTCCGTATATCTACACCAATGTAGCGTCTCAGTGTACCCAAATGAACGGTTAAGGACGAGGTGTTTTTAATGAGAGGCCGCGAACACACACCTGCGCTAGCACTTCCGTTTAAGAGACCATACCGCTCGTGTGCTCTATCGTCACCATCTTCGATGGAGCAAAATATTACAACCGGATGAGCGGAACAGAGGCCGGAAAACCTAATGTTTCCTGAGAGGAAGCTTTTCAATATCCAGGGACTAGTGAGCCATGCGCGCCCCATGTTCTCCCAAAAATAAAGCAGCCCCAAAGCCGGGTACAGCTGGACGATAGCATAATGCAAACCTCATTTTTGTGTCATTATATTCAATAAAATTTTTTTTCATTGGCTGAGGGAGGGGCTATTGTCTAAGACAGGCGCCTTGACTGCTAGAAGTGTTTCACTTTCTTCTAAGTCTTCCTCTGCGCCAGATTTATAGGTCTTATAATTTATCGTTGGGGGGGAATCACAACATCATCAACATTGATATATGTCCTAAACCCTATACATCACAACCGGCAGAGTAGCGCAGTGGTCAAACACCACTGGCCTCTTGTGGCAGGTGGTTGGTGGCTCAATATGCACCCACCGGTGAGGAAGCGCCCAGGTTGCTCCCCCAGACATTCTGGGGTTGATGTTGTTCTTGCACTTATATTCTGGGGTGTAGAGCAGGGTAGAGCTGATTATAGCTCACGCAACCTCATTTTTGCCCCATATTCCTGCTTTATCTTTCGCTCAGGCCCTTTTATTTTTGTGATCGCAACCTGGAGCGCACCGGTTCCTTGATGTTAAATGGCCTCCTTAGGTTTCTTCTTGGCCATTTCCCTGCTCATCCTACAGGGATCTATTTCCGCACCGAAGACGAAGACTGGACGTACACGAAGGTTGTACGAAGAGTAAGGGAAGCTGCAGGGCAGGACTGTTTGCTGCCACGTCTTGCTCTTAATATTTCCTTGGGGTACATTGAGAAGGTACACTGATGTAGCTCTACGAAATACTTTCTCATTGGCTGGAGGAGTGGCTATTTGGGCGAAAGCCTTTCTATGCTCTTGGTGCAAATCTCGCGTTCACGAGATGTGTCAGCGAGACGTGGCACTAAGTTCTAACGTCGACATAGTTTTCCCGGTCAGGACGTCGCAATAGTAGGTTTGGCATTGGCACAATTTACTCTTTTTAGGGTATTGAAATTTTCATTCTCGAGCGTCGAGGAAGAGGAGTACAGAGATATGTCGCCGACGACGAAACCAAAGAAAAAAAAATGGAATTGTGAGGAATACACAAGCGCGCAATATAGAGATATAAGCTTTTCACTTTTTTCACGTCGCTGCGGTTGTGCAGTGGTTAGGGCGCTCTACTGCTGTGCTTAAGGATATGGGATCGAATCCCGGTCGGGGCAGCCGCTTTTCGGTGGAGTCAAAAGGCTAGGAGGCGGTGGGCTGAGCGGTGTCAGTGCACTTTAAGAACACCAGATAGTAGTATATAACACTTATTTGTGAAATGGATTGAAGCCGGGGTGGTCGGATCCTCATTCCAGGACTCCGTTCCCTGATGCCACTCCCCAAGCTCTCGCAAGCAAAGTCCTTTGTTCCGCAAATTCGAGGCTGGACAGGGCCACCTCCGAATCCGCCCACGTTGGGCTTTCTTTACGAGGTACGGCTTGATTTTCTTGGCAAGCCTGTACCATATGGTAAAGTTCTTTCTCCTCAAGAACGCCTTAACCTTCGAGCGTGCCCTCCAAGGAATGTGCCACCAGCATAAGCGGCCGTCCGACGGTGCAACTAAAAAGATTGCTCTTAATAGTATCATCCGGGAAATTGTCAATAGGAAGCTGCGGATGTTTGTTGTTTTGAAGACTGAGCCGGCAGTGGCCATGCCACAATTCATGCGCAGCGAAATTCTGCACGCTCTTTCATCTTCTGCCCCGTACCAAGAGTCACATTCCGGCAGATACACGGCAGAGGTTCCTCGGCCATACCACGATCCAAAAGCCATCAACTACACTGCTATGATTTTGGAATCATGTTCGTGCTGCGGTATACGTAGCTGCTGTCCGTCGCCCGTTCCCTACCACGTCACGCTGAGCTCGCAGAGCCATCAGGACATGCTCTTGTTCTGTGGTCTCAGTAGGAACCTTTGAGACGCTTCCAGCCGCGCTGACCCGACATGTGGCGCTGTGCTTATCATCAACATCTGTGCTGCTACTGCGCACATGTTTGGCACGTTTTTCGTTACTGCAGTTATCACGGAGAGGAACGCTTTCCTGTCCGCACCGTCGTGCCACTATTTTGACACTGACTCTGTCCATGTTGAGGCCCGCGTTCATCCCGATTCGTCGTAGCTTTGCTGGCGTTAACAGTGACCGGTCTGCTAACCTCCGCTGAGGAAACTGAACGCTGCAACCTTGTCACTGGGGGCAACTTCCAAACATTCATCTGGGCTCAAAGTCTTCACTACCGCCGAAAATGCCGACTGCAGTCAGTAGCTCTGAAGACGCTACTAACGTCAATCTCACCGCACGCCCGACGAAAATATCGTACAAAACGAGCAGCCCCGACAACAAAACCGAGAGCGTTGACTTTGCCACACTGACACCGCAAATACCAAAAATTAAAAACTGCGTCCACAATTGTAAGAGGCGACCTTGCTTTTTCCATTGACTGGTTGTAGGCATAAGCTCCGGGGGACGCAGAAGCGGATTTTTCAGCTGTTAGCAGAAACCTAGCGTGGCGAATTGCATGAAATTATAACCGAAGGCTCACTGGGTCCGTTAT
This sequence comes from Amblyomma maculatum, assembly GCF_055883805.1. Lineage (NCBI taxonomy): Eukaryota > Metazoa > Arthropoda > Arachnida > Ixodida > Ixodidae > Amblyomma > Amblyomma maculatum. Next base: position 83,882,985 of record NC_139352.1, read on the forward strand.
AAGAAGTGCTAAGGTTTATCTGCTGGCGCCGACTGCAAAGTACACTGCTCGGAAATTAATTAGCAATGCGCTGTTCGTCGTCATCTCTGTCATTCTCCCTGACTGTTGCAATGACCTTACCTTCGGCACGGACTTTCTGCGACTTTATGGGGCCGTGTACACAACGTTCGAGAGAGCGCAGTTGAATTTGTCACGAATGGAGACCTTTAGTATGGAGAAGTTCCGCTGATGCTTTTGCTCATCGACGAGCAATTCTGCTTCCTTGCTGCCATGGATTGCGACGAGGAGTACTGAACAGGCAGTTGCACTGATACTCAGCCGTGGCGTATCTATATCGTGAGGGCTAGTCAGCTTGGCTCATGGCAACTTGGCTCATGGATACACCAACAAGTTTTGGACCAACCTCAGCGATAACCGCAGCAAATTATGAAAGGTACAACTGGGGCCTTGTATGACAGGCGACTAAAGTGCAGGTTTTTTGTGTGTATGTTGCAACATGAAGCTTCAGTCTGCAAGGCGCCAGCGCTCTTTGTCGACATCAGGTGAAGCCTGTACCTTTCGCAACGAAAACTCCTTAGTTTGGCCTTGTGATTTTCGAAAGCGCATTGCTTCATATATTGGGGGTAGGTCAGACGCCCTTGAACAAGCATCAGATTGCCTGATCTGACTGAACTGTTACCGCGTAGCTCCAAAACATGAATCAACCCAGCACCAAATGGTCGAAATGTTCAGAGACTACGTTATCCAACCATCGCAGAGTCCCTCCCTGAGCATTCTCCGTGGTGCATATTAAGGGGCTAAAACAGACGCCTGGGCGCTCTGGTTATCCATGAGTGCAGACAGCGTGAGAAAAACGGGGACGTAGGAAGGACACAAATGAGCGCTATCTTTCAACTCTTGAAAGTCAGAGTTGAAAGTTGAAAGTCAGCGCTCGTTTGAGCCCTTTTTACGTCTCTGTCTTTTTTGCGCTGTCTGCACTCACGTATATATAAAAAAGGACGGCGGCTTACAATTTTCTATTGACTATTCCAAGTACAATCAAGTTACATGAAAGACGTGTACTCTCTCCATCACCTTGACGATACATAACATGTCTGCAGCGAATATTGAAGCGTCATGCATCATACTCCCATTGGCTTTTGATCCACACATGCGGCAGAAGCCCTTATGTGACCTTTTTGTTTTTAGAGCTGCTGCAGCTGAGGGTGCAGCTCAAAGGGAGCACTGCAGCTGAGGCTCAAAGTAAGTACCTTCGCAAGACAAACATGAGCCACCTTTGCAGGCTGCGAGGTTCGAAACTGGGTTTGGGCTCACAGGAGAGGGGAGGGGGGCGCAACGGGGTTTACGGAGCTTCTCCCAAGCGCACACCCCTAGAAAAGCAAAGCGTCAGGCCAGGGAGCGCTCGTACCCATTTTTACTGGTGGATGTCCGGCGGTAGCTTTCGAACTAACCACCTCCCGCAGCCGAGACGGGTGCTCTAACCACTAGGCTACACCTGCGGCTGCGCAATACACAATACCTCTCATGAAATAAAAAGCGGATGTTGGAAAATTGAAGTTAAGCATGAAAGGGACCGATATAAGATAGCTTTCGTGGCTACTAACGGGCATTATGAGTTTAACGCTATTCCTTTTGGTTTATGTTCGGAGCCAGAAATCATTTAGATCTCATGGAAACCGTACTCTCGGGATTGAAGCGGCAAACCTGCTTTCTGTTTCTTAATTATGGGATCGTACGTGTCTCAGTTACCTTCCAGGAGCAAGTGCGCCGTTTGCTCTCCGTGTTTCAGGCCATGCTATCGGCCTGATCACCACCTCCTAAACCAGCCGGTCTGCTTCATCCTTTTCAATTGCTTGAAACCCCATTTAAGCACATTGGAAAGTACTTCCGGCCAATTCTTTTACTGGCGTGCGTGACGGGCGTATTTTGTGTTATTCTGGGCGTTACAGAGGAGCTAACCAGCGAATAGTGCAAATATAGGCAAATTCTCACCAAGCTGTTGATTAATCGTAACCTTCCGGTAAGTATTCTCCACCCTAAAGCGCATGAGCACATAAAATGCGGCCGCCACGCGTGCCAGTTAAAGATTTGGGTGGTTGTACCTCCCGAGGCCATCTCTGGCATGTACTGCCGCGAATAAATGGATAATATGTCGCCGCTATGCCGAGACGAGATCTATGCTCTGGGGGTCTGCTCCAACGAGGAACTGAGCTCCGGCAGCTCGGTTTTCTATTGGAAACATTGTAAAATGAGTAGATCTCAGGCATATATCATAACGGACGCAGTAACTGCGTTAAGCCGAACTTTTGGAGACCGTTGTCCGACTGTAGTACAAGTCACAGTAAACAAAAGAAAATTAGCGGGACGCTCAGCCTTTGCCTTTGGAGTAGATGCGATAGCTCCTTTGTAAATTGGCTTATAGGAAAAGAAACCAAGAAAATCGTAGTATCTGTCACTCTTATCAGTGGACACCTCAAAAATGGCGTAAGCAAAGGGACACAACCTCTGCTACAGTTCTCTATGCTAATAACTTTCGCCAATATTTCTACCCCAATTCTGAACACTTCCAACAACTATTCAGCCGAAACCGGGGTGCGGTGTTGGCTTTTCAATCGAACGAGCTGTATACCCGCCATGAAACGAATGCATTGACGGAACACCTCGATCAGACCCTCTCTTGATATGCTTTGCATGTACGTCGACTTAGAGGGCAAGTACTCGAAAGAAATTCCTACCCCATTGACATTCGCCTACAATACGGCACAAGACACTGCTCGCGTGACACCACTCAGCCTCCTTCACGGAGGAACACTGACCATTATGCTTCACGCGACGTTGCTTCCGAACGCCGACGCCGAAGAATTCATCCAACGCGCAGGGGAAGCTCGGCGACTGCCGCATGTGCGGATCAAAAGCCAATGGGACTGTGATGTTTGACGCTCCAATCTTCGCCGCAGACATGTTATGCATGAGCCTAGGGACAAAGTATGAGTCTGGGTGCATTTCCGCCACCGCGGATTCTCCGAAAAAAAATTTTTGCAGCAACACTTCCCTACGTCGATCTCCAACATAGAAGCCACCTAAACGTGAGGTCATGTCAGATGGTATTCGAACATCGAAGCGACGCCAGAAACCAGCCGACATTGTTCATTCTGTATGCAAGAAGCCGTATCATTCAGATTGAAATTGATCCCCTCACCACACTTTTTTTTGTGCGTAAGGATTGTGTGGTTATGTAGGCAGGTTTCGGATCAACGTGACTTTGTCGGAGCTGTAAAAGAGGAACTCCTTTAAGATAATACGCCCGTCGAAAACGATAGCCACTGCTCCGTCCAATAAGAAAGTATTTCCTATAACTATCGCCGCAAAATTGGGGTCTCGTTGGCGATATTCAGCTCTATATACCTTGCTCCGAACCCCACTATTTCTAAGTAAGCAATCTTGTCGCATCCCTCACCAGTGGTTGAATATTAAACAACCAACCACTTCCCAGACGAGCTTTCGGCCACTGTGACACTCAATTGAATGGTGCTGCGTTGCTCCGCCACTAGAGGTTATGAGAACTCCACAATATGAGGATCAGAAAGACGGAGAAGAATACGAAAATATGCGGCTGTGCCGCAACGAGAAGACAGTTGATGGAAAGGTCATTGTAACAGCTTGGCCTCAGTTTAAGTAGCTCCATATTGTTATCATTTGGCGCCACCATCCTTGGACACAGTCACAGGTCTGTTTTAATCGCTATGCAAATTTTTTTACTGGAATCAAATCGTTTGCCTTGCTAAATATTTAAACATCACTTGTTCTTTATATTTCACTTATTTCCCGTTTTCTTTCCTTTCCTCTACCCCTCAAATCATTTTTTTTTTTCATGCAAGTATATTTCAAAAATTTTCTTTGTTACCCAATTCTTGGCCGATCCCCCTCTGTGGTATGTGCCATAAGTTATTTGGACAACAACAACGTTTTAAGAGGCCAACAACAACACAAAGCTCCTGCTCACTAGGACAATAACCACTGCCACTACGGCAGAACTACGTCTTCATGACCCGGTCGCCCATCTCGTTGCGACCTCGGTGTATACTACGGCGGCCACGTTTCGCAGGTATATAAGCTTTTGTTTCGATAAGCAACCTCAACGATTGCTTTCCCTCCCGACTACCAAAATGTTCAGTTTCCTTGGAACAATACAGAATGGAGATTTCTCCTGATAGAGGTTTCTCGCATGCGGCTGCATTGCTGCCATCGCGGATCGTGTTTACAGAGGCATCTCCTTGATGACCCCCTTCATTGGTTTGGTCTGATTGTTGCATTGCTAAGGCTGTTTTTCTTGGCACTTCTACGTTTCGCCACAGCAATATAAATGTCTCCTCCGTCATTCAAAACTTCCTATTAGAGATGAAGCAATTCAGTTATGAGCCTTTTAAGGCGAACACATTTAACTGCCCGTGAGTGGCGTCCACAGCAAGTATGCACGAGAAATGTTTGCGGGATATCGGTCAGATTTTGATATATAGGGACTGATAGTCATAGATAGTGACATATATTGATAGTTAATGATGAGTAAGAGTGGGCCTCTCTCTAGAAAGAAAAGAGAGCTTTCATTCTCACAGAGAAAGAGAGATAAAGAAAGGAAGAGGGTCTCTCTCTAGAGAGAGAAGAAAGGAGACTCTCTCCCTCTACCTCTCCTCCTCTTTCTCTTTCCCTCTACTCTCTCCCTCTCTTGCGGTTTTGTAATATTTTGTTTACGTTAGGTGTACAGACGGAATTAATAGGTGTGCTTTTTCCACTGATACTGCATCGTTCTGTCTGCTTTGGCCTTAATGGCCGTTATCTGTTAACGCCTTTAACCAACATGCCAATTATTGCTTGGCCTAAAACTTGTTTTTATATATTACACAAGGAAAATTTATAGTGTGCTTACCAAAACTCATATTACCCACATACTAATAGCACTATACAAAATAAGCTCCAATATACATGATTCCTCAGAGAGTGGAAACAATATTACACAAAGAGAATTTATTGTGTACATACATGCATACAAAAAACACACATTACCCACGGAACAACACTATACAAAACACTATAAGGTACTTATACAAAAAGCTCAATACATGATTTTTGAGAGAGGGGAAAAATAGAAGGGGAGGAGGGTTCGAATAAAGAACGACTGGCAACTCAAGTCGCCCCGCCGCGGTGGTGGTAAGACACCCAACTACTATGCCGGAATGCCCGGGTTTGATCACGACCTAGGCGGCTGCGTTTCGATGGAGGCGACACGAAGAAGCGTTCGTGTTCTGTGCGATATAAGCGCTGTTGTTGTGGCTGTATGAAGAAAGAAAAGAAAATGCACGGGCCTGCTATTGGCTTTGTAGCTGAGCCACCTCGGCTGCCTCGTGCGGACAGAAGAGAAAACAGAGAAGAAAGAAAAAGAGGGAGAGAAAGACGCGCACCGCAACAGCCGTCATCCACCACCGAAGCGGTGGCGAGTGCAATGACGGCATACAACAGATAAAATACGGTGGCAGGCTAGCCCCCGCCACAAGCGGCGGTGACCGGCCAGGTGAAGAAAGGGGCTGTTCCTGGCCCTACGGGGCTGGGACGGTAGGCCAACGCCGCTTGCGGCAGGGGCTAGCCAGCCACCGAATTGTTACCTGTTGTAGGCTCCCGCCACCACTTAGGTGGCAGACGACGGCTGTTGCGGCGCGCTCTTTCTCTCCCTCTCTTTTTTTTTCTCTCTAATTTCTCTTTTCTGTCCGCACAAGGCAGCGGAGGTGGCTCAGCTACAGAGCCAGTAGCAGGCCCGTGCATTTTCTTTTCCTTCTTTCTACAGCCACAACAACAACAACGATCAGGGCCAGGATCAGCCACCTTTCACTACCTCCCCCGATGTAAGCGCTGTTGTTGTGGCTGTAGGAAGAAAGAAAAAAAATGCACGGGCCTGCTACTGGCTCTGTGGTGGTAGAAACGTTTATTGCCATTGGAACAAACAGTGGGGGGAAAGGTACTTGGGTGATCCCTTACTACATGGGAGACACCCTTATAAGGTAAACGAAAGTCCTTGAAAAGCAATCCTCCTCATAGCACTGGAAATGATCGGGCGTTGGTCTTGACTTGAGGTGCTCTTCATGAGAGACTCCCAGCAGGACTCTGCGACGTTCGGTGATGGGGTATAAGGAAAGGCGGGGCATGCAAGAAGGATGTGTAGCAAGTGTCCTGGTTTGCCGCAGAGTCTGTAGGATGAGGAAAACTGGTCTGGGTATCGGGCATGTAGACGTGTAGGGTATGGAGCAGTCCGAGTCTGCAAGCTTCGCCAGTGTACGGCCTGCGCTATGGTGAGAGAGGGGGCTGGGGGTGTATATTCCCTTCGTTTGTCCCGGTAATACGAGAGAATATCGCGGAAGGAGAGCAGGGACTCCTCCGCCTGTAGAGGGGGTTCCATTCCTCTAGACCGGAAAGTAAGACCTCGGGTAGGGAATTAACCTCCTCGTTTCCAGAGAGGCCAACATGTGCTGGTGTTCAGATGAGGCCTATAGGGTGCCGGGGCTGCCAGAAGCGTAACATGCGAGCAGCGGTGCGGGATATATAGCCGTTGACATAATTTAGAATTGCAGATTTGGAGTCAGAGATATTTGTAGCAGATGTAGAGATGAGAGCTAGCGCAATGGCGGCCTCCTCTGCCTCTGTGGGGGGATTGGTGATTATTGAGCTGGAATTAAGCAGATTTGCTTGATTGTCGGCTACAGCCTGGACCATACGGGAGCCTGACGTATATTCCGCTGCGTCTACGTAGACCACCTCTTGGTCCTCGCTATATTGTCTGTGAAGGGCATGAGTCCTGGCTATTCTGCGGCCCTGGTCTCACTCAGGGTGCATGTTTTTAGGGAAGGGAGGTATTATGGGGTTAGAGCGGAGGTTAGGAGAAAGAGGGACACTGTCAATGGGATGCATAACTGAGCTAATGTTTAAGTGGGATGATAAAGTGCGGCCAGCCGCCGAGTTGGATAGGCGGGATATTCGTGCTGTTAACGTAGCCTCTCTAAATTCCTCGAAAGTGATGTATACACCGAGTTTAAGGAGTCGGGCATTAGATTTAATGGAGGAAAATCGTAGCTGAGCCACCTCCGCTGCCTCCATTGATTTCTAACTGATTGATTTATAGGAAGGGAAAAGCGTGGCAACTGTCTCACTTGCTTTCTGTGGACACCTCAACCGCGCCGTAAGGGAAGGGATGAAGGTGGGAGTGAAAGTGGAAAGAGAGAAAGAGGAGCTGGTAGTGGAGGGCTACGGTGTAATTTCGACCACCTGTGGATCTTTAACGTGCGCTGACATCGCAAAGCACACGGACGCCTCTTCGTTTCGCCTCCATCGAAACGCAGCCGCCGAGGCCGGGTTCGAGCCCGGGTACTCGGGCACAGTAGTCGGGCGTCTTACCACTGCACCACCCGGGCGTGGCCTCCGCTGCCTCTGATTCATTTATAGGAAGGGAAAGGCGCGTTCGGACAGACAAAGTAGAGAAAAGAAAAAAGAAGAGGGAGAGAAAGACGCGCGCCGCAACAGCCGTCGTCCACCACCTAAGCGGTGGCGGATGCAATGACGGCCTACAACAAAAAAAAATTCGGTGACTGGATATACCCCGCCGCAAGCGGCGTTGACCTACCATGGGGCTGGGACAGGTAGGTCACCGCCGCTTGCGGTGGGGGCTTGCCTACCACCGAATTTTTGTCTGTTCTAGGCCGTCATTGCACCCGCCATCGCTTCGGTGGTGGACAACGGCTGTTGTTGCGACGCGCGTCTTTCTCTCCCTCTTTCGTTTCTTCCTTCTCTATCACTCCCACCTTACTCCCTTCCCTTACGGCGTGGTTGAGGTGTCCACAGAAAACAAGTGAGGCAGTTACCGCGTCTTTCCTTTCCTATAAATCAATCAGTTTCTCATCTGTCTGCACGAGGCAGCGGAGGTGGCTCAGCTACAGAGCCAGTAGCAGGCCCGTGCATTTTCTTTTCCTTCTTCCTACAACAACCAGCCCGGAGGGCCAGGAACTGCCACCCTTCACCACCTCCCCCCTGTAAGCGCACGTTAAAGATCACCAGGTGGTCGCAGTTACTCCGTAGCCCTGCACCCCCACGGCTCCGCTTTCTCTCTTTCTACTTTCACTCCCACCTTCCTCCCTTTCCTTACGGCCCGGTTCAGGTGTCCAGAGAAACAAGTACGACAGATGCTGCTCCGTTCCCTTCCTGTGAACCAGTTATTATTGTTATGTTATCTCAACTCAGCTCTTACGTACAACTTAGAAGCACGTGTGCCAGCGCCGCAGAAACCGCGCCTCGCCATCCCTTTCTAACTGGCTTAACAGGTACTTCCAGATGACGAGGCGCGGACTCTGTAAAGCTGGGTACATTGCTCGGGCAGAAGTGCGGCGCGCCTCGGCGAGGCACCTGCGACGAAACAACACAAACAGAGCCACAGTTAACACAAGATGTTCGAAAGGGTTGCGCCGGCGCCTGACGCCAGGGTTCACACAAACGTTAAACATCCTGTATGCGAGCCGCCACATTGTTCTCACAACTACACACTTGAGAACAACATGCGAGAGGCTCTCGAGAGCACCGCAGTTGGCACATTGGTCATTGGGTACAATACCCCATCTGGCGAGGCGCTGTCTCGTGGGAAGCACCCCAGCTCCTAAGGCAGTCAAAATCTCGCACTTCATTTGGCAGTCGACAAGCTGCCCACGCTGGCCATTTCGGCACCGCGGTCGCTCGTTGCTGAAAGCCTACGAACGGCAAATAGTTCGCTGATGCGTATAGCTGGTAGGTCGCCTACAGGCTGGGTACATTGCGCGGGTGAAGGTCCGGCGCGCCTCAGCGAGGCACCTGCGGCGCCACAACACAAACATCTGAAAGTCAGCATCGAGAGTCGACTTGCCGTTGTCAGACGGGAAGGGGGATTGACACCCGGAAGTGCCGTGCCCCAGAATCACACATAGCTCATCAGCCCATCATCATTCATTCAGCACCTCCGGCAAAGTCCCCTCCAGCTTTTTAGTTCGAGGTGAGGGCCCTGCCAGGACAAGGGGGCCGCCGCGCAACGTCTCCACAGAGGTGAGTGTCATCTGACGCAGAGACGGCCTGCAGCGCCATCGTGGCATTGAGCTAACGAGGCGGACCTTCGTGACAACGCAGCGAGTGTCACTAAGGACGACCATTCCCTGTGATAGGATAATAGAGACACAGATTGTCTCGGCAACCTCAAAGACAGAGACAATGGATTAGTGATAGAGCCCTTCGCCCCTTTCTCACGTCTGGCACGCCATTTGCTCCTAAGGCACCACTAGAGGACCTTATGGGATGCCAGATTTACCCTCATTTTGGTGGTGCCGTTTTTCTTGCAACTCTACTGGTTGTGTCATGCCATTTCGCTGCCTAGCTTGCATGCACTTGTTAGCGTAGTTTGTGATATGAATTCCAACCGATGACATATATATGTCTTCAATGGTATGCTTTAATCACCTTATTATACCACGTGACCTAGAAAGCGCTGGTTGTCAGAGGGAGGAAGGAGGAGTGTAGAGGGAGCCGTGAGAGAAGCGGAAAGAGTACAGGAGGCATCACACTGTATTCCCTTTCCCAAAATATCCCATAGTAACCACCACCACCATCCACGTGGTGTCACGCATGCCAGGGTTCGAAGCCTGGGGAGCGGGCATCACGTCAGCGCATCGAGCGAGTGCACCTTCGTTTTCACACACGTATGTGGTCCCTCCTAAGTGACTGCTGATTTTTGTACCTCGTGCAGTCTCAAATATGCGTTGGGACATGGCGCAAAGGACGCTGAAGAAGTTAGTTTTAAATTACCGCAGTATGCGATACTTTGTGGCAAATCAACGCAACTGCGAAACATAAGACACGATGTTGGATATTTTACTTCACAGCCTGAGATAAACGCTAATGTTGGACCTCGACGTTGAACCTGTTGCTTCACCGAGAACTCAGTTTAGCAGAACGATGCTCTATGTACAGAGCGTTTACGAACAGGACGACTTTCGACAGCTCTTCTTTCCACAGTTGATGCGTTGGCTGTGCTTACCTCTGTTTTCGTTGTATTTTTGTCCGACTAGTGCAGCGCACTAGCTGAGGGCATTTCAATTATTCCATGTACACAGGCTCTTCGTGTACGTAACCATGCGTAATAAACGCCATAAGAAAAGGAAAAGCTCTCTCACCATGCATGTAAGATTTGTGTGTGGACGCATAACACAGCGTTTCCTGTTGCTTTATATTAGAAGAAATGCAGTCAAGAAGTTTCGAGCGCACTGCGGTATCTGCAGAGGAGAAATGCGATAGCCTGGCCATTGCTGATGCACACGGTACATCACGCGCCCCATGTCGAACACAACCAGTGTTTCGTTGAACGCATCAAAGTTCACTGTCGTTCTAACATAGGGAAAGTGGTACTCCACTGATGGGGAGGAGGAGGAGGAGGAGGAGGAGGAGGAGGAGGAAAAACTTATTTAGCCCTATATTACTTGGCGGTTTTTTGAACGTCTTCAGAGATGTCTGCTTGTTGAATCCACAAGAGTCTTCGCCGTCTACTTCGTCCACTTTTGCACAATGGTCGGTGGCCCTCAGTCCAGGGCTCCGCTGGCTACTGCCGCCCGTTGGGCTCGCTGTACCAGACCTTGCTGGTTTTCGCAGCGGTCGCTGGACAGCAGAGTCTCCCATTGCTCCGCACGCGGGTTTCGAGTTTTGGGGACCACATCTATCTTTTCATCGCACCACGGACATCTGTCAGCGTATATGGTAGGGTGCATTTTGTTTAGTATGTGTAGGTTTGCGTATGAACCCGTCAGTAATTGTCTCCATATGACAGCTTCCTCTCTGGTGAGAGAACTGTGCGGTGGGGGATATCGCATTCTTCTTCCTCTATAGTTTTCTAGTATGGCCGAGTATGCCTTGGGTGCTGGCAAAAGTTCCGCGGACTCGTCGGATGCTCGGAAAGTAGTGTATGCTCGAGCTATCCTGTCAGCCTCTTGGTTCCCTGCCACCCCCATGTGCCCGGTACGCGTATTTGGGTTTGCTCGGTACGGTGGCTCCGCAAGGGACAAAGCAACAGAAGAGACGAAGAAAACGGGCTGTTCCGACTAGCATCTACCGCCCCCAGGAGCCGAGCAGCCTAGCGATTAGCGGCGCATGCTTTTTCAGTGGGCGTCGCGTTGGACGCGGCACTAGCTTGAGAGAGCCTATACTACTACTACTACTAAATAATAATAATAATAATAATAATAATAATACACAGTAATATTTCTCTGCTAATAATTAATATTATCATTATTATGATCATTAATACTAGTAGAGGTATAGAGGAAGACACGTTTCACGAAGTTGGCACTGAATTGTCTAGTGAACGGCCGAATTAACTGGCTAAATATTATCTTCACAGTTTTAATTATTAATAATAATAATGATTGGTTCACAGGAAGGGAAAGGCGCAGTATCTGTCACATGTGCCTGTGGAAACCTGAACTACTCCGCAGCCCTCCGCTAGGCTCCCCTTTCTCTCTTCCTCCCTTGTGTCTGTGGACACCTTCATCCCTTGGTGTCCACAGACGCAAGTGTGACAGATACGGCGCCTTTCCCTTCATGTGAACCAATTAATATAATTATCATGAATAATTAAAACTGGGAAGATAATATTTAGCCAGTTAATTTGGCCGTTACCTACAGACAATTCAGTGCCAACTTAGTGAAACGAGTCTTCCTCTATACTACTACTACTACTACTACTACTACTACTACTACTAATAATAATAATAATAATAATAATAATAATAATAATAATAATAATAATAATAATAATAATAATAATAATAATAATGATAATAATAATAATAATAATAATAATAATAATAATAATAATAATAATAATAATAATAATAATAATAATAATAATAATAATAATAATAATAATAATAATAATGCCACGCCATGTACCGATGCCCCTCGTTGACAGCGGTGGCCGCGCTCACGTTCCAGCCTTGGAACGCCTTCCCTGGGAGCAGGAACAACATCTCTCGGACGAGTGCCGTTGCCGCGTAGCCAACGCATCTGACCATCGCGCATCCCAACTTGCGCATGTGCGTCTTCCTGCCCTGGATCAATCACATCAGCTCCAACCACATTATCGGGGAACCTGCCCCGTGATTCAGTTATCACCACTTCGGCATGTCTACATAAACCCTTTCCACAGCAAAGCGACCTTCAGTGGGCTTGGCGGCACGGAAAAGATGGGCCACACTTACCTTCGGAATTTTCCCTTCTTGCTTGTACAGGTGAGCAATTGCCATTCCTTGTATGCAAAACGCTCAAGTAACCGCCTTTTATTCGTGCTGCCAAGCCCACACTGTGCATGTAGTATTTTCTATGAATGTTCTTGTGTAATTTTTGACTTGCTTCTAATGGCTGGTGATGTCGAATCCAATCCTGGACCTACTGAACCAACCTTATCCGACCTGCTTAAAGCCATCCAGGACGTCCAGAACGGGCAGTTAACAATGCTTACTGAAATAAAATCAATCCAAACATCTTTATCCGACCACGAAAAAGCTTTCACTGAAGTGAATAACCGCCTTTCTAAAATTGAAGCAGACTGCGCTTCCTTCTCCTCAATAAAACCTGAAGTCGAAAATATAAAATCTACGACAGCTAAATGCATGGCTGAAATGGAAGCACTGACTGCCCGACTGGACGATATGGAAAATCGAGCACAAAGAAACAATCTAGTATTTTATGGTATAAAAGATTCCGACAATGAATTGTGGCAAGATTCAGAAAAAATAATCACTGAACACTGCAGCCAGTACCTAAACGTATCCCTCGAACCTCGCAGCATTGAACGTGCCCACCGACTAGGCACATATTCACCAAATAAAAACCGGCCGATTATCGTCAAATTAGCTCATTTTAAAGACAAGCAGCATGTACTATCGGTGAATAGCAAATTCAAAGGTACTGGCTTCAGTGTCTCCGATGATTATTCTCCAAACACCCGTCTCGCGCGGAAAAGCCTCTATGACTATGGTAAACGCGAAGGGCTAAAATTTAAATTACGCCATGACAAGTTGATATCCGGAAGTAAGACTTATATATTTGATCGCACCACTAATCATGTAGTTGAACATGAGCAACCCTAGCAACCACTTCAACAGAATCACACTGCGAAGCAGACTTACCGTTCCTCATTATCATTCTTATTCACTAACATCCGTAGTGTGATCCCAAAACGCGATGCTTTATGTAACCTCGTTGAATCATGTTCTGCTAACGTAATTCTGTTAACCGAAAGTTGGCTCACCTCTACTGTTTGCGACACTGAGATTTTACCCTCCCTTCCGAATTTTGATATATTTCGAGCAGATCGTAGCGAAATGAGGGGTGGGGGGGTTCTCATTGCCACTGATCGCTCATTACGTTGCTCACGTGTGACAATTTCAAGCAAATTGGAAATGGTTTGGCTCTGCTGTAATGCATGTTATCCACGTGTTCTTATTGGTATATGCTATCGCCCCCCAAACAATGATCCTTTATTTAATTCCTTGTTGCATGATGCCCTAAACACGCTAACGACCCTTTATACCAATACTCCAATCTTATTGTTTGGCGACTTCAACTTTCCATCTATCGTCTGGTCGGATCTTGCTTCCACGCTTTCAAAATCTAACCCTGAGTGTGAATTTGTTCACACCTGCCTCACGTTTGGATTAGACCAAATAATCGACCGTCCAACTCGTTTAACAGATCATTCTGCTAATATTCTGGACCTTGTGCTGACATCACAACCTAATAGCTTCTCACCCATCACTTACATTAAAGGGCTCAGCGACCACATGGCCATTCATGCTACATTTTCTTGTGATTTACGAAACGCGAAAAAGATCAAGAAAACGCTTACCCTCTATAATAAAGGTAACTACGCTGGCTTTAACCGCGATCTTGCTGCTTTCCTTGATAACTTTTCGTCTGGTTTTTCACTACGCTCTCTTGAATCTAACTGGTTACTCTTTAAGTCCGAAATGCAACGCCTAATAAATTTACATATCCCGACCATAACCGTAACAGAACGTCCTGGATCCCCATGGTATAACAAAACACTTAAAAGATTAAATAACAAAAAGAAGCGATTATTTCGTGCAGCTAAAACTACAGGCACGGCTACCGCCTGGGAGAAATATTACACTGCCGCGGCTAATTACGATACCGAGGTCATCAAAACTAAGAATAACTTCTACTCATCCACCTTGCCTAACATGCTGCATGAAAACCCGAAGCGTTTCTGGAAAACTATTTGCCCCTCCACCTCTAGCATAATTTCTCTGACTGATAATTCTGGTGTTTCCTCTTCTGAATCAGAGGTTCCTAATATTCTAAATGATGCATTTTGTTCTATATTCACAAACGAACCTCTTAATAACCTCCCTGATGCACCCAGTTTTCTTCACACACCTATGGATAACATTGCATTTGAACCGCGCGGCATCGCCATGGTCATCGATAAACTAAAAAATTCTTCATCCGCTGGTATTGACGGCATCAATGCCAAAATCCTCAAAAACACCAAAGACCTCTGCAGTATCATATTGTCTCTGATTTTTCAGCAGTCATATTCTTCGTGCTCATTACCACGGGACTGGCGCATTGGGAAGGTCATTCCAGTCCACAAGAAAGGTAACAGATCTTCACCACTTAACTATAGGCCAATCTCATTAACCTGTGTTTGTTGTAAAATTATGGAACATATCATATATTCTCATACTGCCAAGTTTTTATCATCTCGTAATTTTTTTCGTTCTAACCAACACGGCTTTCGTAAAGACCATTCCTGTGACACGCAACTTGTTCTTTTTCTTCATGATATACACGCATGCCTAGATCGTAACATTCCCACGGATTCAATATTTCTGGACTTCGAAAAAGCATTTGATAAAGTCCCGCACGCGCGCCTAATTCTTAAACTGTCACGCCTAAACCTTCATCCCCTAGTTCTGGATTGGATTCGAGCCTTCCTTACTGATCGTTATCAATTCGTTCATGCTAACTCACACTCGTCATCCCTCTCCCCTGTCTTGTCTGGCGTCCCTCAGGGGACCGTTTTAGGCCCTCTTCTGTTCCTTATCTACATAAATGATTTACCCTCTAACATCAGATCTAATGTCCGACTCTTTGCGGATGATTGCGTCATCTACCGCCCAATACATAATTCCTCCGACGCCACCATTCTTCAAGAAGATCTCGCACGCGTCGAAGAATGGTGTAGTACTTGGCTCATGTCCCTAAATAGCAGTAAAACGTCACTTATTTCTTTCCATCGCCGGCGCAACCACCGTGAAAATACTTATACAATTATCAACAATCCTATTTCATCCGTTGACTCATACAAGTATCTTGGTATCCATTTAAGTAAAGATTTAACCTGGTCGCATCATATTCACCACATCACCAATTCAGCCAATCAAGTTCTAGGGTATTTGCGCCGTAACCTATCACTAGCTCCCCCTCCCATTAAGCTTCTTGCTTATATAACTTTCATACGTCCTAAACTTGATTACGCATGTGCTGCATATGATCCCCACCTTACTAACCTAATCACCACGCTCGAAGCAGTCCAAAACCGCGCCGCCAGATTCATTTGCTCAGACTACTCTCGCTATACTAGCGTTACAGCACTAAAATCTCAGCTTAATCTCCCAACACTGGCCTGTCGGCGTAAAATCGCCCGTCTTTCGCTGTATCATAAATTTTATCACACTTCCGATCATGAAACTGCCCCGATAACACGCGCTCATCGCTTTTCTCGTCATAGTCACCCTAACGCCGTCTACCCTGAACGGGCCCGCACCGAAACATATAAAATGTCATTTTTTCTTCGAACAGCCAATGACTGGAATGACCTTCCATCCGAAGTGGCGGCCATCAACAATCGTGTTCTATTCAAAACCGCCATTGAAGACCATCTGTGTTCGTATTAACTTTTTGTTTGCCCACCCCTCATGTAATGTCCCCTGTGGACCCTTGAGGAAACAATAAATAAATAAAATAAATAAATAGTAGTAGTATAGGCTTTCTCAAGCTAGTGCCGCGTCCAACATGACGCCCATTGAAAAAGCATGCGCCGCTAATCGCTAGGCTGCTCGGCTCCTGGGGGCGGTAGATGCTAGTCGGAACAGCCCAATTTCTTCGTCTCTTCTGTCGTTTTGTCCCTTGCGGAGCCACCGTACCGAGCAAACCCAAATACGCGCCCGGTACCCACATAGTTTTATGTCTGGTCTTGTTTTCTTCGTGGTTTTTAATTCTGTCGCTCGCTTCGAGGAGTATACGGAGCGCGTGACGACCAATCCTACCATTCATGAAATTTCGACAGGCTGTTTGAGAGTCCGTGAGTATCGTTAGCGACCGCCCAGTTCTATAGCCCTCTGCCACCGCTAGAGCAACGGCTACTTCCTCGGCCTCTGCTACTGTGCAGTGTCGGATAGAGGCGCTGGTCACTTCGCGTAGAGATGAATCGACCACCGTGGCCACTGCAAGTTTGTTGTGTCCTCCTCTCGAGGACGCGTAAACACACAGCTTACATCCACTGATGGGGCTGGGACAGGTAGGTCACCGCCGCTTGCGGCGGGGGCTAGCCTGCCACAGAAGTTTTACCTGTTGTAGGCAGTCATTGCACCCGTCACCGTTTCGGTGATGGACAACGGCTGTTGTTGCGGCGCGCGTCTTTCTCTCCCTCTTCCTTTTCTTTCTCTATTTTCTCGCTGAAATCGCACAGCAAACGGACGAAACGAAGTGGCGTCCGTGTGCTGTGCGATTGATTGATTGATTGAATGTCCTTTATTGAATTGGAAGGCTCATGGCCATGGATGGGGATAAAGGGGAGTAGACAGAATCTTCATTGTTTAGGTCGTCACTCGAATCACATTGCTCTAACCAGGCCACTAAGCGAGCCATCCTTGGCAAATATCATCTGTGTGTTTGCATCAGTTTCTAGAAGGGAACGGTAGTTCAGGCGGTAGGGTTCGATCTGGGGCGTCCAGTAGAAAAAGCAGGGCATTCCCAAAGTAAATGAGATATGCCGCCGCAGGTTAGAGTCGTACAGTGGGGGCACGTAATCATTTTCTCCTTATACTGACGCCAGCGGGCCATAATACGTGGCGTGTAAGCCGCATGGGCGATGAGCTTATTCAAAAAGACTTCTTGACTTCGGGTGAGGTGGGTTCTTCTCGTAAAAGGTGGGTCTGGTGTGGCCACCTGCATGCGATGCTGACTGAGGCTACGAAGACTGGTCCGAGTATAGTGCATAAGGGCAAGAGAAGGGGTGAGTTGCCCGCCCAAGGTCGAATAAGGATGAAGCAAGGGGGGTGGGGAAGTAAATGTGGACATCCCACCTGCCAAGGCAGCCGCGGCGTGTGCCGCCGCATTGCCCCCTGATTCGTCCGAGTGACCTGGGGTCCAGTGAATAGCGACAGTTCTGGTCGCGAGTTGGTGGCGTTTAAGGAGGCGCTGTATAGCCGTAGCTGTTGCATCTTGTGAACCCGGAGTAGCGATTTCCTTGTAAGCTTCAAAGGAATCAGTAAGAATACGTAGTGACCCAGTTCCGGTGCAAGGCACTCCTGACAAGGCTCCCCAAATCGCGAGGAGTTCAGCGTGAAGAGGGGTACCCTGAGGTAGATGGCAGGCATAAGCGCCTGAAAGGGAAGGGTTGTCATCGCATACCCAGGCCATAGATGCGAATTCGCTTGTAATGGATGCGTCGGTGTATATGTCAGTCGTATCGGGGATTCGCTCTTGTCGGTGATGGGCAGCTAGGAGCTCCCGGGGAATGACAAAATCGCGGTTTATAGGTCAGCGCACGTTAAAGATCCCCAGGTGGTCGAAATTACTCCGTAGCCCTCCACTACGGCTCCTCTTTCTCTCTTTCCACTTTCACTTCCACCTTCCTCCCTTCCCTTACGGTGCGGTTCAGGTGCCCACAGAGCGTGACAGATACTGCGCCTTTCCCTTCCTATAAATCAATCAATCAATCTCTTCTGTCTGCACGAGGCAGCGGAGGTGGCTCAGCTACAGAGCCAGTAGCAGGCCCGTGCATTTTCTTTTCCTTCTTCCTACAGCCACAACAACAACCATAAGTTGACGGGAAAGGAAAGACGCAGTAGCTGTCACTCGCAGAATCTCGCGGGAAAAATCTCGTTGACGCGAGATTTTCACCATGAGCCTATAAAGGCTTTCGCCTTAATCATTGGTTCGCAGGAATGGAAATGTGCAGTACCTGTCACACTTGTTTCTGTGGACACCTGTAAGTCGTTTTGGGGTACCATCGAGGCCACACGCCGGCGACCGCATTTTCGCGTAATATGGCTGGTAAACCTTTCGCTTCAAAAGGAAAAAAAAAAAAAAAAAGCTTTAGAGACCTGATAACAAAGCAATGCCACCATGGGTTTGGTGTACCTCTTAGGTTGCATTCTAACATGCCAACCAACGTTTATTCTTTCCACTTCAAATCAGTTTGTCATCGATGTCCTTTTTTATATAACCAAACTGTTACTTGCATGCAAATAATTTAACGTTCCCGTAGTGACGTCCATCACCTATTAAGTTTCATACTGAGATGTTAAGGAGAAAAAAAAAATCCCCTCTTAAGGAGTTTTTGGGCGAACTTTGGATGCCACCGGGAATTGGCTGACTGTCTTCATGCATGCGCAGCGGAGAGAAAGAAGGTCTAGCGCCGGCGAATGTCAGATGCGAAAATACATTGTGGACGTGACAGGTGATTTAGTTGCTGAAGATCTAATGCGAGCTTTCCTGTGTGCGTTCATCATATGACTAGGGCTAGTGCGCTAAAAAAAACACGCCCAACAGCAAGTGAAAAGCACATGACGCGCGCAGACTTTTTTTTTTTCTGTTCTCCTCGTTATTTTTTAGCGTATTTTCTCTATTCAAACAGAGAACCTACGCCAACTAGCTCAACTTGCCGCTCTATTCCTGAATTTGTTTACTTACAACACTGCTACCTCTTGAAGGAGTTGTGGTAGGAAGACAGAAAGAATACATTGTTAGAATACCAAAAATATATATATATATATATATATATATATATATATATATATATATATATATATATATATATATATATATATATATATATATATATATATATATATATATATATATATATATATATATATATATATATATATATATGCGTCACTGGCCGCTTCTTTGCCGTCTATAGTAAAATTATGAATGCGAAATAAGTTGGGAAGTTACTGCTGCTGAAGCTATAGAAAGCAAGCCGCGATATCGGAAGTTCGAATAAAAGTTTTCTTTTTTTATGAACTTTTTTTTCGTTCATTTGACCACGATAAAAGAAGCGCATGGCAGTGCGGGGAAGAACTGGAAAAAGAAACAGCCTTAGGCGCACAAATCGCATCTTTGCGAGAAATGAATCAGGCCACTGGAAAGACTTTCGCAGCATGAAAAAAATATATATAAAGATAAAACAAAACGTTTAAATTGATCCCCACAACAAAGCCCAGTGTGAAAGGAAGCCGTAAAACGGAAATGAAAGGGAGGAATATGAGTGGCGATTTGTTGAATAACCTCATAAGTCGTTTTGCCGCTCCGCCTCTCTACGCTTATAGCTTTCTGCCAGTGTTCGCGTATAGCCTTTCTTGAGCCAGTACAGCCTCGGTGTGATGAACCCGGCGGATTAAATTATTCTCGGCACCTAGGAAGGGGAAAAAAAAGAACCAAGGCGAAATGATGGGAGAAAATGTTTCTAGCATTTTGTTTTCTTACCGCACGTTTCATTGAAGCTAAATGGGTGTAGGAGTCTGCGGCCGATCTAAGTGCCGAAAGATCTCTCCCTCTCTCACTCTCTTCGCGGAAGAAGCTTGCTTAACTTGCCTTCTTTTCTTTCAGTTTCTTTGCAACACAAGGTTGTCGCCGGCAAACTGCTTTTTTTCTTTTCTTTTTTTTGCAATTTCCTGCTGGCTGTCTTCGAGCTTAGATGATTTTTATCTTCCTGAAATTATTTTTTCTCTTGAGAGTCGTAGTTGTGTTCCAGCCAGTTCCGAAAAACGCCAGTGATGCGCAGTGGACGTATAAAAGACGTCTTAATTAAAATTTAATCGGTGTCTTAGGGATCTACTTTAGTCTTCCAGTACATCAGTACTGAGTAAATCTTTGTACGAATAAGTAAACCTGGTTGTAAAGAAAATAAAAAAAATTGCCGTGCTTCTGTTTTTAAAGCACTTTAGTCGCTCAACTGTATTGCACAGCGACAGTCCGTTTCTGCCATTTCTGACTTTTTCTCAAGTTAAACTAGGTCGACTGGTCACCTAATTTTATAATGGGTGGATGCATTTGGTACTATTTCTCTGCGGCTAGTTAAAATTAATGTGTTTTTTTTTTAACGGTCGCAAAACGTCATCCTTTTGGTTGAGCCTAGAGTAATCTAAATTCAACACGAGCCTAAATATAGATATTTTTTTTATTTCATTTCACTATTTTCTTGAAATGTTTATCTTGTTTCGTGCAAGCAAGCATACACTGCACAGGTCCGTTACCACGTCTCCCCGAAGTGACTTCTTTGTCTCTCTGTCATTTTCTGCGCAGAACTTCGAGGAGTTCAAGGCGAAACCCCATCACAAGGACATCGCCCACCTGACAGAGAAGATGCTTAGGGATCTGGGGAATCTGGTCACCTCTAAGACGGAATCCATTAACGTGAGCGCATGTCATTCAATCTTCTTCTGCTACCGTCAGTACATTTGCTTGCTACGGCTTCAACTTTTGTAAGCTGGCTAGAATGACTCAAAGCTGGATCAGATGATAATATTGGTGTCCTCTTTGAATACGGACGCTGTTGAGCGCCGCCTTACATCGTAAATAAAAGGGGATGGTTTACTTATTTCTTACTCTCTCAAATTTGTAGTCCCATTCCGGTACAATGGCCCATGCTACTTCCTTGCTGTTCTATAAGTGACATTGTTTTGATTTATGTTACGGTGCATGCTTTTTTTTTCATTCTGTTCTTGTGCGACTAATAGTCTAGTCATATCTTGCTTCTATATGATGCTGATATCTTAATTATATTTTAGCTACACCTGAAGCCCCCACCCTTGTGCAGGCTTACAAGTCTTTGAAATATGCATGACTGCTTATTTATTATCTAGCTGTTGATTGATATCAGATTGTGCCTAATGTTTTTTTCTCACAGATGCTGTGCTGCTTAGTTGTACACGGACAAAGAAACAGGACAAACGCTGAGGTTAAGCGCAATGAAGTTTTATTTTTTAGAAAAGGAAAAAGGAAACACAAGCACGCGACGTACCATCCGAAAGGCCTCAATTACTTCACGCTTTTTCTTTTCTATTGGCCGTGCCCTAACCTCAGCGTTTGTCGAGTTTCTCTGTCCGTGTACAACTAAGCAGCGCAGCATTTGTGAGAAGAGAGAGAGAGATATTTTAATGGCAACAGGAGATGTCTGCCTAGTGGTAAGCCTAGCATGCTACTCCTGAATTAATTATATTTTAGCTACACCTGAAGCCCCCACCCTTGTGCAGGCTTACAAGTCTTTGAAATATGCATGACTGCTTATTTATTATCTAGCTGTTGATTGATATCAGATTGTGCCTAATGTTTCTTTGTCCGTGTACAACTAAGCAGCGCAGCATTTGTGAGAAGAGAGAGAGAGATATTTTAATGGCAACAGGAGATGTCTGCCTGGTGGTAAGCCTAGCATGCTACTCCTGAATTAATTATATTTTAGCTACACCTGAAGCCCCCACCTCAACCAAAACTTGCAAATTTGCAGGGGTTTAGCTTTAGGTAAACCTGATAGGTTGCGTCAGCAACGCTGACGTAGCTTCTCTTTCTGTTCTTTCTTTTTCTTCTCCAACTTCTTCATCTTCCTCTTCTTCATCTCCTTCTTCCACCTCCTCTTTTCTTCTTTTTACTCTGCGGCGCGGCGGTGGACTCAACCAAAAGGGTGACGTTTTGCGACCGTTAAAAAAAAAACACGTTAATTTTAAGTAGCCGCAGAGAAATAGTACCAAATGCATCCACCCATTATAAAATTAGGTGACCAGTCGACCTAGTTTAACTTGAGAAAAAATCAGAAATGGCAGAAACGGACTGTCGCTGTGCGATACAGTTGAGCGACCAAAGTGCTTTAAAAACAGGAGCACGGCAATTTTTTTAATTTTCTTTACAACCAGGTTTACTTATTCGTACAAACAAAGATTTACTCAGTACTGATGTACTGGAAGACTAAAGTAGATCCCTAAGACAACGATTAAATTTTAATTAAGACGTTTTTTATACGTCCACTGCGCATCACTGGCGTTTTTCTGAACTGGCTGGAACACAACTACGACTCTCAAGAGAAAAAATAATTTCAGGAAGATAAAAATCATCTAAGCTCGAAGACAGCCAGCAGGAAATTGCAAAAAAAAAAAAAAAAGCAGTTTGCCGGCGACAACCTTGTGTTAATTGTGTTTGTGAGAAGATATTCCAACTAGCCCAGTCACAAGCACTTCTTAACTTTAATGTTTTTTATTGTGTAAGCAATACTACGCCAGGTTTCAGCCCATCGCGTAATCCCGGCCGGTAACCACGCCGCGCTGCAGAGTAAAAAGAAGAAAAGAGGAGGTGGAAGAAGGAGATGAAGAAGAGGAAGATGAAGAAGTTGGAGAAGAAAAAGAAAGAACAGAAAGAGAAGCTACGTCAGCTTTGCTGACGCAACCTATCAGGTTTACCTAAAGCTAAACCCCTGTAAATTTGTTTCTCTTTCTTCTCACTGGCTGCACAAATGTCTCCCTGCTCATTACAAGGCATCACCCTTGCCTAGTCTGGAGATAGAGCGAACTGTCTCTCCAATTATTATGCAGCGTTTCCTTCGTGATTTCACTCCATCCGGCTCTATGCTTGCGCAGTCAGTAGCATCAAAACAACATAACCACAATGCAAGGTCGCATGACCAATTGGGCCATAAGAGACCCATCGAATGGGACCATCTAGAGTCTATAGATATACAGCCATACCTGAAATCAAAGCTCATGCCAGAGTAGGTAAGTGCCTGTCAAAGTTTTGTTTTTATTTTCAGTTATATACTATAGTCAATATAAACCAGAGCGCCTACATTTCTTCGGTTGTTTTTTTGCATTTTCTACTGTATATTTCGTGTTACAGTTAAGTCTGCACACCGCGTGAATTGCGTCGGTTATGCTTCCAAAGTAAAGAAAAGAATCAAATTCAAATTACGGTACCTTTGTTCACCTATTTTATGATAAAGACAAGAAACAAACAAGGTTGTCAGCATTGATTATTGGCCTCTTTTTCTGACAAAACCTGCCTATGAGACCACATATCGGCGTGCGTTTGAAAGTGAGCGCTATATAGTTATTCCAAAAAACAGGCTGTAATCACGTTCAGTGATCCATATCGAAAGCTGTTCCAAACGTCTTCCCATTTCACGGATCTGTTATATCACCGGTCTGCCACCTGGCCGCGCCTTTCGCGAATCATATAGTATCAGTGCAGACATGCATTGAAAAGAACAGGTAAATATCAGGGGGAATAATTAACGTGTTACGTACGCTGACCAGAACAAACCATGAAATCACACTCGTTGCCTGTTAAAACCGGTGAGCACGCGCCAAACGCTGTCCGGCGCTGTCTCCGCTCCACCCCCACCTCCTGCCGTTATTTTCGCATGGGGCCGAGGCGCGCTCTTCCGGCTCACTTGTCCCCACAACACCCCGTCATGGACCACGCGAACACGCGCGCCCTGCCTGCCAGTGCGGACGAGTGCACTCTGATCATGTCCTGGGGAACAGGACTGCACTGACCGGCCCCACGGGGAAAGATAGGGGGGGGGGGGGGGGGAAGTAAAGGGTAGATGGAGGTAAAGGGATGTGGAGGTATGAGGTAGAAGGGAGAAAGGGTGGGAAGTGGAGGAGATGAAAGAGGCTGACCGTAAAAGAGGGAAACGTGGGGAGTGGAAGGAGGGGAAATGGGGAAGCGAGCCATCGTCCTCCCCGACACGCGTTCCCTGCTACCACCCCCTCCTCGCCGAGCATATTATAGATCGCCGTGGCCCAGTCCTCACGGTGCGTGGTACGTTGACGCTCGATAGCAGCGCCCAGCAGGAAAGGGGTGTCGCGGCATTGCTCGCTTCTGTGTGCGTCTGCGCGGAACCGCCAACGAGGCTGGTAATGAATCTAGGGCCGCTGTTTTCCTCCGTTTCGGCGCTGCGCGCGGTTTTGAAGCGCCGAAGCGATGTCGTGCCTGCCGCCGCCGAGCTCCGACCGGCTGGAGATGAACAAAGCGTAGAATGCAGTGACAGAGTGCCTCGCTCGGCTCGACCGGCTGCTCTTATAAACCAAGCAAAGAGCTGCTTTTTTGTTTGCCGGAACACGAAGTCTCTTTCTCGCCATGATGTGAAAGCTTAAGAGGCGTGATTAGCTGAAATCGATAGTAAAGATAGAATAATCCCTAGATGACGTTGAGGTAGAGCTTTGTGGGCTCCAGATGTTGGCCGCAGCGTCTATACTGTGGAGGAGAAAACGGAGCGCGGACGGTTGTTTCTTGTGCTCTGCCGTTCTGCGATTTTTGAGGACGCCGTGTTCTACATTTCTGAGCAGTGCGAAGCTGTCGTGTAAAAATACAAAAACAAATGCCCGGTAGAGCCCGCCACTACAGGTGCGTCGATGGCACTTCGTTTCCACAAAATGACATATAAGTGAGCAGCAATGTTTCCTGCACTGTTCGTCTCACGAACTGCTTTTACGTCTAGTGCTAAAAGTAGGCTGATCGTGAGAACACTTGAAAAGCGAAACGTCACTATGTGGTAAAATTAAACGTTTGTAGAGTTCATAAACATAGACAAGAACTGATTCTTTTTTTGTCATAAAACCTGGGCTATTAATAGAAACACGAACACGATAGTACTTTTCGCTGGTGCTACGTGTGGTGGGGATCCATGTAGCAAGCCGATAAATGATTTCAATGGGTAGCTACATCCCAGCGCAAAAGCATCAGGTTTCATTTGGCTTAACTCGATAGGAAATGTCGCCTTCCGTGTGTATTTTTCAATTTTTATTATTTTGCATGCTTCACTCGATTACTATGCAAATTTGCTGGTGCACGTCTTGTCTACGGCCAGTCTCACTTCTGACGAAAGGCCCGGATGGGCTGTGGTCAGCGAATGCAGTGGACAATAACTCCAGAAGCCAATTAACGCCCTTATGACGCCAGTGGTATTGAGCCACTTCTTGCACATTGCTACTGCTGATTTATTGAAAGACTGGGTAGCATTACACAATGACACTGCTGAGAAACTCGGCCCAACAGAACGGTTAGCTATAATCCCACACCGCCACTGAAATTGTCAAAGTGGTTTTTCTTTGCGTTGCGACGGAGATTTCCGCGTACTCACTGTCGTTCCCGCGCCATCATCTCACGCAGGTTTTGATACAAGAGGCTGAGAAAAATGCCAGAGAGCACAAATACAGCACAGACATCGATGTAAGTAGTGCGCATTTCCTGTCTTCCGATTTTGTTGTTATCATATGTGGACCCTCGTTTGTTGTGTAGCATAAAAACTAATTCAACCGGCTGTTCGATCTAGATGCAACCCAAGTTGTAAAAAGGCGATGCGTCCTAGTACCAACGAAACTAACTGAGAGCTGTGGAGATATGCATAACCTAGTCTGTAGTATATTTTCATTCTCCAAACTTTATTATTTAGTTAAACTAATTAACTAACTAATATATTGGCTTCAGAAAAAAAGTTTCAACACAGAAGTCGAAGATCGTCTTAGGAAACGGCTATCTGAAATGTTTGCATCAAGCTGTCGTTCGCTTATCTTTATTTTTTTTTCCTTTCACAAATCTATACCTCACATAATAAAAGCTCCCTCGCGATATTGGTGTCACTTTAGCGTCTGAGGGAATGAGATCCGTTTGTCTCCTTCGTCCTCTCAGCGATAAGGGCTTGAGTGAGCACTGATGCAGAGATATGAGCGACCGGCTGGTTACGTAATAATTTTATTTGAAAGCCAATAAAAACAGCTACGTAAATGTACTTTGACAGAAACAACGCAGCTAGCGCTTCTTCAAAACAATCTACAGCACCTGCACTTCCACGTGTTTCTTCAATCCTTTAAATAAAACGTTATCTAATTAGTGCTCACTAATCGCAAGAATATGGCAAATAAATAAACAACTCACTGCAGACTATATACCAGGAATCGCTCTACAGCCCTCAGTTTGTTTCATTTTGTTAGGACACTTCATGATTTTTTCAAACGTTTTGTAATATTTAGCAGAGCACTTTTTATTGGAGAGCAAAGTGCTTGTTAGTTACATATTATTTGCATGGCGAATGCTATGCATGAATATAGCTCCTCGGTTAAACTACTTCTGTGGCATTCAGTACGAATATGTACACTGGGTAGCCGACGAGACTTCAGGAGGACGAGGGGGAAGGAGTGCCTTCTCAGAGTGGGCACATAGGGCTGCAGAGAGTTAGATGGGCGGAGTCAGTTGGTGCCGGATAAGGTCAATTGCAGGAGCATAGGAGGGGCGTTTTGGTTAGCAATGGATATAGTTCTACGAAAATGATGACCATGAAATAGCCGCCTACAGCTTTTTGGATGTGTGGGTGCTCAAGGGAACATCGCTAGTTTTCGCAGTCTGCCGCAGCGTACAGTAGATTCTTTTTCTATCTTCCCTCGAATACGAGTCCGGCTCCGAGAAAAGAGCAAATAGTGAAAGTTACTGTATCAATTACAAAAAGCGATTTACAATGAGGACGGTTGACCACATCGACCACTGCTCTGTCCGGCAGTTCCGCTACTTCAATGCCAAAAAGCTGTACCGGCCCAACACGGTGCCTCAGCTGTCTGACGATGAGGATCCGGACGACTGGATGCCCATGGAGATGCACCAGGATCGGCGCTTTGACGACGCCGACGTCAACTTCACTTACAGCGCCATACACGTGGCCACCAACATCTACGGCAAATGTGAGTGCATGATTTCACCACACTGCGCTTTGGTTCATGAACGCGACGTTCAGCTTCCAGGTCTCAGCGGAACGCTTTCAGGTTTCGAGGCTATTGCACAATCGAAGGATTCACGATCACTGTCACTAACGGCCACCGCCCATTGGTTGCTCTGACCGTCGCCACTAGTTCCCGACCTCTTCGTCAAACCAGTGCTTATATGTGCCACGTTCATTTCTTTATTTCCGACTCACTTGGGTTCCAACATCTGAATGGGGCATTTCATGCTGTAGCCGCCCTTATACCAGGTGTGTAAAGTTGTTCGATATTTATCTCTTCGGAGCCGTGCAAGATACATCACTGCAGTCTGTGTACGTGGGTTCTACTGCAAGGTGAATATTATGCCCATTAGAGAGCCTAATGTTTGTATAAACAATTAACTAAATTGAATAAATCAACTTATTTGGTTTTCATTTTAAATTGCTATAATGCATTGCAAAAAAAAAAAAAAAAAAAAGCTGTCAAAGAAAAGTCACTTGTCTAAAATATCCCAAACGGAAACGTAGTTAGAAGTATCAAACATCGAAAATACGCATCTAAATAACGCGCATGCACATTACGTTACGGACTGCGCATAAACCACTTCCGCTCCTTCTATTCCTCCAGCGCGGAGTACAGCAGACGAAATATACATGCTCCATACGCAGACGGTATCTCCACCCTTCCTTGCCTTGATGGTTTTGTATACCTTCCCGCACCCTTTCTTTTCGCGCATGCGCAGCCGCTCCCGTGCTGAACGCTGTCAAGTGGTCGGAGGGGATGAATTCCCGCTTCAAGAACAACCGGGTCGTCGACCCGTTCGTCTCCTGGCAGTTCTTCTGCAGCAGTACGGGATTCATCAGGCTCTTCCCCGGTGAGTGTACTTCCGGTTTCCGTTCACAACTTAGTAGCTTCCGAAGCGGTCTGATTCCGCATACTGGCACCGTCAGCGTCCTGCCTTTGATGACGAATTACACGGCGTCTGTCGAAATTACGTCCTTTCAGGAATTCCAGGTTTATTTCGACATTTTCTGCCTCCTTCCAAGTGCATATGTAAACGTATTCGCTAGTTCATCAGATTCGTAAAGGGCTCCTACAAGCCTTCGGCACGATGAAGCCCGACACTGCGCTTGGTTGTCCTTTACGTTTAGTTTTATCCGTTACCTCTCCCGCTAGCTTGTCGTAAAAGACGACGGTTGCTTGTATAGCAGAGAAAACCTGAACTGCAAAATAACCAGTCTCTTCAATGGCTGATCAAGAATTGTCGCAATCAGAATGACCGCACCTTTATTATTTTATGGCACACATCTGCATTGTACTGTCAGAAGTGCACATGCGTGGTTAACGTTGCGAAAGAACACATAGCGTTATATGTTAATGCCATCAATCAAGATGCTAAATTATTTGCCATGATTATTTTGCTGTAACACTCACTTTTTTGCACATACAAAACATAAGAGCTAGCCGCCTTTCGCAGCACAGTTTACTACCCTTACTGCTAATCAAGTACAAATGTTGGCGTCTGCATTTCATTCTATTTTCAGCCCGGAAGTGGCCTGACGACGACCCGGATATGTACGAGTGCCGCACGAGACCATGGTATGTCGTTTTAGCTTACTTCCGGTTGTGAATTACCAGTGCTGTCTATGCAGCGATGAAATTTGGCTCGTTGTTTGCACAGGCTTCTTTCGGTTCATAGCAAAGCGGAACGGAATGTTATCTGCGCTCGCTCTCTGCATGTCATCTTTCCTTTAAGGGCTTCGCAGTGCGGCTGTGCCTCAACTGTTTTAAATTTCTCATCTTTAACACCATCCCAAAAAAAGAAAAGATGTAAATTGTCTTTCAGAAAGCTGTAGTGCTTGGGTCATTGCTAGCGCATGTTCTGTTCTCTATAGCCCGGAGTGCTGGTCGCCTACAGTCGGCGGCACGGACTGAAAACAATCTGTGAACTCATGGCTACAATGAGCACCCTTTTCCGCGCATGCGCCATGCGTTTTAGGCTAGAGCCACCTGGTGGATGCAATCGTAACTAGGCCGCGCTGTGCAGTGACTGCATCACTGCGTTTCCATTTTTACGCAGGAATGTTTGCGATGACGCCACGCGTTATTCAATTTTACGTGAGGTGAGGGTTCGTTTAGTAGAAAAAAAAGGATCGATTTTCAGATTTTATTCTTTGCTGATAGAGCATGTTTTTGAACTTCAAAAAGTATATAGAATTTTGGTGTGATATTCGCGACATTAGGAATGCTTTTTTTTGTCCATTTTTCATAATAATGTTGTGCGGGAAAGCGGGACTTCCCCTTACCATTTTTCTATCCAACTTTATTTTCTAGAAGAAATGTTTTTAGGTTTACGACACTGTGAGAAATAAAAACTATTATTAGAACGGGTATTGTGATTGGGTGTTCGCGATTTCTTCAATGTCGTCTTCATCGTGTTATATGGTCATGTCGAGTGGAAAAGTTGTAGTTTTCAGTCTTTATCTCTATTTTTACATGAAGTGTGCACAGCTCGTTCGGTCGAAAAAACATCGCCGTACCATAGTTTTGAGAAAGACGTGTCGGATGAAAATATGCACGCCTTTTAGTTTCGAACTTGTGAGGCAACCGTTCCTTCTGAGTTCAAAGCGGTATCGTAACACTTTGCTTTTGGTTTTAGCATTCATCACGTACTCAAGATAGAGGCTAATTTGCAATAGGGGTTCGAAACGAGGACATATATGTACCTCCAACAGCATGCCGCTCATTCCAAGTGTAGTTATCCACCGAGTAATAATCGAGACAGATACAGCGCCTTCCATTCACCCAAAATCAATCCAACTAACGACGTTCAACATTTTCCCAAGGCCCCGCCGCGGTCGCACAGTGGTTATGACACTCTACTGCTGGACCCAGGTTGCAGGATCGAACCCTGGCTGCGGCGGCCGCTTTTCGATAGAGGAAAAAAGCAAGGCTCCCGTGTGCTGTGCGATGTCAGTGCACGTTAAAGAACCCCAGGTGGTCGAAATTTCCGGAGTCCTCCACTACGGCGTCTCTCATAGACTGAGTTGCTTTGGGACGTAATACCTCACAAACCAAACAAAAGCAGACTATTTTCCCAAGCTTCGCTCCATTCTCTCGATGCTGAAAATTCGCGGAATCAATAGGCGCTGTTGAAGGCGCTGCCTGGTCTATGCTTAAAGCGAAGCTTAGGCGTCCTCCTAACTTTTAGTCCAGTTTTTCGGGCGTATATATACACTTTTATGAGTACTGTGAGGCATAGGAAAAAAAAAACATTTGCAAGTTTTTCTCAACGCATTTCATATGACGATTACAGTAATTACTAATGTAATTAAAATTGGGAAACACGTCAGCTCTGCCTTAAAGTTATGACGCGAGAGCGGCCCGTGGTCCTCTTTAAAAGCACACGTGCTTATTGCATACAGTCGTAATATGCCACCCTAAATAAAATTCCACACAACATGCATATAAAGCACGCTTGTTCCCTAGGTGTACAAGCGTGCCTTGCGAGCCCACCAAAGATGATGGGCTCGAATCCAGCCTGAAATGTATTTAATCGAACTTAATTTATTCATAAAGTTAAACAACCTTAGACACAAGGGGAACTAATTCGCGTTGGATATAACGTTATTCGCTGTGGCACCACGTGCGACATCGCATTTCAAGCGAGCGTATTGGGGTTTCAGAAATTCCCGCAAGAGGTTATGTGGCTATGACGTCATCGCGCTGTCGTGCGGCCAGAACGTTCGCCACAGGACTCTGCACGCTGAAAGGACAACGAGAGCCTTTGAGTGGTCGCTTTAAAAAAAAAAGAAAAAAAAAAACGATCATTGACGGGAATTTTATAGCAGAGGGAAAAAAAAAACGTTTGAAATTTGTTTATTTTTAGTTCAAGCTCATAATGGTCGCCTCGGTTGTGTAACATGGTCTTTTTTATATTCATGAAAAACTTTATCTGCATCCTGTAGGTTTTAATAAAAAGTACACAGGCTGAAAGTAAAAACAAAAGAACCATTGCTAACGAAAATTTGAACTTAAAATGCAAGCTATACGCATTTGATTGGTTACCAGAAACTTTTATAATCATAGCTCTTATTTCGACTGCTCTACACCAATGACTTTCAAGTCCTCAACCATTCTCCATTTGTTCCTTCTATACGGCAATGCATGCGATCACGAAACTCCTATGTCGTTAATCGGAACGCTGCAATGAGACAGCACGAAATTCGCGAGCATGACGTCCTTCAACTTTAGGCGCCACTCTCGTGATTATTTGTCTTAATGTTCAACCAGCTCGTCCTTCTTGCTCTCGTACTGTTCTATATATGGCAATGCTGATAATCGCTGTTTTATGAGTACATGATGGGCGGCTTTTGTAGCATGTTTGCCTCTGTCATGCAGTGAAATACCTGCGAGAAGAGTGCTCTACTTCATCTCTCCGATCGCAAAAGTAATCTGGCAATTCACATAAGTGCGAAATATCTGTAACGAGTAAGTTTCAGTGCGAATTGCCCCCCGGTTCTGGCACCCGCAGGTACGTGCAAGCCGCAGCCTCGGCCAAGGACGTGGTCATTCTGCTCGATGGCAGCGGCTCCATGATGGGCTTGCGCAAAGAGATCGCGCGCAATGTCATCGTCAACATCCTCGATACTCTCACCGAGAATGACTTCGTCAGCATACTGAGGGTATATCTCCTTTTCATGGTTACCTGGCGTTCTGTGGCACTCCCCCGCGTATACGTCACAATCGTACTTGCACAGGGTGCCGCTACGCGTCGCTCATGTGTATAGTGCTGTACAGGGTCGTCCACTTCTGGCTGTAACACAACAGGATCACAGCTTTAAAATTGCCATTGTGTCCGACCCGACATGCAAAGCGGCACCTCCTGGTCCCTTTGTGCTTGTATCGCTTTGCTTTGATATTCGCTTGTGTCGGACGCAATTTTGCTTTGGAAACAGTGACTCGAAGTGGACGACCGTGTACATAGAATGAGGCCAGACGACTCCATGGGACAGCAACAGAAAATATATTTTATTGTAATATATTTAGCACACTAATAACGTGAGAGAAACACAGGAACCTGGACGCGCTGAAAGGTTACGGAGAGCGGTAACAGTTATGTAAATAGCTGTAACAATATATTCATATTGTGGTATGAAAAACTGGAAGGCTCATGTTCAGAAAAAGATTTACCCGTGCTTTCGCATTTTTTTTACTTCATAGTTTCGTCTAGCGCGGTCGTTTTTGTATCATCATACCGTGCGGGAGAACAATTCTGGTGCTCTCACCACGGACGACTTATTTACAGTGCTTGGCAAGTCGTTCTTAAGCTGGCCGCCGTTCCCGCCCAACACCTTCATGCGTGATAATGAAAGCCATTGCGACGCAGTACAAGAGTGTACTCAAAGGCGTAGCGAAGTCCACAAAGTGCCGTTCTTTTTTTTTTTCTTTTTTTTTTCGTGTGTAACTTGCAGCGAGGCAATGACGTGACTAGTGCTAATCTTAAGTACCGCGGGGCCATGTATTCTTTGCCAACTCGTAGCGATCATTCTCCGCTAGCGTTTCCGTTCTTCACTGTCTTTTTCTTTTCTTTTCCGGTGTGCCGCCTTGACGATTCTGCAGTTCTCCAACATCGTGGAACCCGTTGTGACCTGCTTCCATTACAACCTGGTGCAAGCCAACGCCAGAAACGTCAGGGTAAGTAGTGTGAGAGCCCCGCGCAATTGCTGTTGCTGCTCCTCGAGAGTATCGATCCGACAGCTTGGCGGGACCACTTTGTCGTCGTTCGAGCCACGGAGTGCTCCATTTCCTTGTAGAGCCACGTGAATGATCTCAGACCACACGATTTAGCGAGTTAGAGGCCATAATCTGGGCCACAACAGCGGCCGAAGATATCCTTCGCGCAGAAGCGGTTTTTTGTCTTTGTTGCATGCCATACTGGGCTTGTCATTAGCTCTTGGTAGGGCTGTGTGTATACTTCGTATTGCCGCATATTTGAATACGCAAACGATTTTCTCGTACTTTCGCGGTAGGACCTTTCGTGGGCGGGGAAATAGACTTAGGTAGAGCTTTTTATCAGACCAGTTGGCAAGCTCCTCTTCAAGACGTTACTCGCATTGACATGCACTTTTCGAGTGCTCATGGATTGCAGCGCAAAAAACGAAAGAAAGCTATCTGCAATTACCGCCATTACCTTCTGCAAAAACCTTCTTTCCTTTTTGGTTTCCTTCTAAATTATCTGTACGGCTGTTGTGTTTAATAATTTTTCCTACTGCATCTCTTCAGCTGACTTTATTTCCCAGGTGGTTGTGCATTTATCAGCAACCTGCAAGTGCAACTTATACAAAGCTTTAATGGCCGCAGGTGCCGCCACTATCCGTAACCACCCAAATTTTACCACTCAAAGCTACCGTTTCTTTCTTTTTATATATATATACACAGGCCTTTTGGAAAGTTTTGCAACTGGTAGTATTGAACAGCTCTGGGTAGAGGTACTGCATATTCTTAAAATTTAGCCTTGTTTTTCGTTCCTCGACGTAGCTGTGCCCTATTAGACTGCATGTTGCAAAGTGGTTCTAGCAATAAACCGCTCATATTCCTTTAAATATTAGTGTAAAGCCATTTACCCCGCCTCCCTCTTTTAAGGCTGAATTCTAATCATGGGTCATTTTAGGGCGGTCGGAATTTAGATTTCGCTCCGCACATATGAGAACGCGACACTCATAATCATCCCCTGCCGCACTTTTCAACGTGGCAGTTTCAAAAGCTCCGTGATCCGCAAATAGTTCCGTTGTAGCGTTGGCCCAGGTGGTCGAAATTACTCCGAAGCCCTACACTACGGCTCCTCTTTCTCTCTTTCCGTTTTCACTCCCACCTTCCTCCCTTCCCTTAAAGGGACACTAAAGAGAGAAAGGAAGTGGGTTTGCATCGATAGAATGCCAGTTCCTGATTACAAAATGACCACTCTTACTGAAAACAGAGCTGTTATAAGGTAGTAAAGAAGAATAACAGAAATACAGGTATCGCCACCACAGCCAAACGGCCGAGGCTCGCAACTACAAATCACGTGACGCGCTAGGGATCCCGGAGGCTGACAAATGCGAATTACGTTGCATGTTTGAATGCGGTAGTACGTTTTTTCTCAAACATGATAACACGCTTTTATCATACGTAAACGACGGCGAAAAGATAACGTAAACGTTGCAAGGCGAATACAAAAATATACTTGGAGGCGCCACAGGCGCCCACTTCAGTTTTGGTTATGTTTCGGCTCAGGCATTTCGTGCGCACTCGGATAGTTTGCTTGAACCTGCAGCGCCTGAATTACGAGCTTGGAGCAGCAGATGCGCCTTGATGGTTCCCATTTGAGCATTCGGAGGAACGAGCGAGCGAAATCCGCTACCGCCGACACGCTCCTTCGTTCACACTTCTGCGCCAGCATATCGCCGCCGTCGCCGCTTCGACTGCGACCTGACCGCTCGACTGCAGCTACGTACGCCACGAAAAGCATACATATGCTAAGTACCGAAGGAAAAACGTATTATTATTCAATTGTTCACTAAATCATAGCACATCTGACCAACATATACTGCGTCAACAAGACCTTCAACGTGCTATTTGCAGGCGTCGTAAACAAAAGGGGCATACTTGCCGCTCATACCAAGGAGAGCGTCGATATATTGCGCTCGTCGCCCGGCGAAAAAAAGGGCCTCGGGTAAAAAGTAAAAACTAAAAATAACGAAGCACCAGAGATACAGTACAAAAGGTTAAAAAAAATCGATTTGTAAACAAAAAAAAAAAAAAAAAAAAAACGCCAGAAGCGGTAAAACTCGAACTCGCTACTACTTGCTCCGTAACGTTTGGCGCTAACCACTCGGCTACGCCGCGCCACAAGAAGCTTGGAAATATTTTTAGTTTTTATGTCATGGCCCTATTTACAATCAGGTGTTTCTGCTGCCGGTCTAAAAATTACAACTTCTTGATCATCGGCGCATGCTGCCTGCTCTCACGTCTTGCAACTAATGTTCTGGATGCCTATGCGCACTATATTGTGCACTGGATCCATTTTAACATGTGGAATTTCACAGCGCCGGCAAATGTAGTGGCGCCGGCACTTCGGTCATGTTCTGCTACCGTGGACGTAATTTTCGCTGAACACGGAGCTGTAGCACAAACCTTGAAGGAAAAAAGTGCGACGAAGCTTCAAAACTGACAAGCGCAGCAGCGAGGACATTATTTTGCTGGTAACTAAATTTTATTTGTATGTAAACATGTCAGGAAGCGTTGCGATGACCGAGGGCTCGGTTTGTTTATACACAGTGCAAGAAGGAGCGCAAAAGCTTGAGAAACATGTAAAGTATTGTGCATTACAAGCGCTCTGTGTTTTTTTTTCTTCCTTTATGGGCCCATCGCTCGGTAAATTACTCTCTTCATCGTTTTATTTATTTCGGCTGAGGCCGTCATTGCGAGTACGCTGTTGCCAAGTTGGCCCTTAGGGATGCGACACCGCGGGCCGCGCCGGCTCGCTAGCTATCACGGAGTCTCCGCTTACGTCACAGTGTGCGTCACTCAACTCCAACTACGTAGTTGGAGGCCACAGTTTGAATTCGACCGGCGGGAACAAGAAAAAACCTCAACTTCTTATCGCAATATCTCAGCAATTATTCGATTTTTTGCTGCCGGATATGCGGCGACAGTGTCACCAACTGTAGTTTATTAGATTTTCATACCATCTTTGGCTGTCTTTAGTGTCCCTTTAAGGCGCGGTTGAGGTGTCCACAGAAAACAAGTGAAACATTTACTGCGCCTTTCCCTTCCTGTCAACCAATTTTATTATTATTATTATTATTATTATTATTATTATTATTATTATTATTATTATTATTATTATTATTATTATTATTATTATTATTATTATTATTATTATCACTACGCGTTGGCCCTGTCGGAGTTGGGAGCGTAAAAATTATGGAGGACACTTAAGGTCCGCCTTTAAATGTATGATGTAATAGCTCTGGTGACCACCAAGCCCTGCTTTAACCAAAGCCGTACGAACGTGCCTCCGTCTCTTAAGTGTAGAGAGCCTGACTCCGCATCCAAGGGCACTGAAAGGTTGATTTCTATTCCTTCTTCCCACCTCAAAGGAGCAACGCGAGTTGGCAGCTCCTCCCAATTTTGTGGTATGGGCTCTTATCAAGTCGCACAAACCATTTAAGAATCAGTGTTCGGCCATGCTAGCTGCGAGCTACCAGTGTAGGCGATTTACTACTCACAACGCCCACGCCGGATTTTCTGCGTAATAATAAAAGAGTTTTAGTGTACCATGGTCCGCGATCCGCTACCGGGATCCGCCACCGTGCGCTCTACTGCGCATGCCCGTATCCTCTTGATGCCAATAGATGACGCCACATGCTGGAAGTCGGCACATATGCCTGCCGCGTCGGGACCAATCAGCGCGTGCGCACTACCCGCGCGCGGTAGTCACGGTAGCGGATCGCGGATCACGATATGCTAAATCTCTCTATTCATTCTGTGGCGCAGTGGTTACGGCGCTCAACTACTGTTCCCAAGGACGCGGAATCGAATCCCGGCTTCGGCAGCCGCTTTTCGATGGAGGCGAAAAGCAAGGTGCCCGTGTGCTGTGCGATGTCAGAGCACGTTAAAGAACCCCAGGTGGCCGAAATTTCCGGAGTCCTCCACTACGGCGTCTCTCTTAGCCTGAGTCGCTTTAGGACGTTAAACCCCACAAACCAACCAGCCATCATTCTGACACTATCACGTTAAGGTCGTGAGTATAGCTTCGGTAGGCGGTGCTGGATGGTTACTCGGCCGCGCACTGACTGATTAGCTGGTATATTATGTGACGTCACAAGAGTACATAACATAGTAGGAGCCAACAACTCTAGCATTGCTTTTATCCGGGCGGCACAAACCATCTCCCCAATATTGGTAGTGTTGGTAACGCGCTGGGTCTATGTTAGGCCGGACATTGCCATCCCAATACCAGTATAAGGTTAATGATTTGTTCTGCCTAGGCAAACGGAAATCGAGCCAGTCTGAACCTTTCCTAGGATCCTGATTTCAAGACACGTTACCTCTATAGGCTAAACAGGCCATTCGTGAGGCTTAATTAAAGTGGGGCTTTATATCCACGACAGGTAGTGTTTCACCTGATCTGGTAGATTACACCCGTGTGCGGATGAGGCGTGTGATGTACGAGAGGCACTAACTAAGTGATCAGGGATTAAATGCGTAGCGAGTGGATACACACGAACGAGTATCCCTATGCTGATGAGGCGTGTGATATACCAGAGACACTAATTAATGAGTAGCGAGTGGATACAGACGAACGAGCATCCGCATGGGGAGCGGCAGACGGGAGAAATATAACGTAGCGGAGTCATAACCATAAAAGCGGAGGTTAATTAAGCGTCCCATAATTTTTTTTTTTCAACTTTTCTGTGCTGCGGTCCAAACGGAAGTTCCAAAACGGACTCATATAGGCTACGTTACGTCGTATGTTTGAGTAGCTGCTCGTCCTGTGCTGCCTACAACAACCGCATAACGATCACATTCAAAGGTCGTGTAGTCTCGTGAGAAATATACCTAGAAATGTTTCAGTGCCAAACTATTGTGCTCTTTCACTAATTGGGTAACTTTATGCACAGTCGGTCAGGAAGAGGACCTTTCGTGCCAGCTACGCGCAGGCGTTTTCCGTATGCGCAAGTTTCCCCAACCCGCGAAGCAGATTCACAGCCACGGCAGGTTCAGACTAGATAGGCAACGACAAATAAATCTAGGTAGCAGTTCATGTGCCATAACGCAAGGTAAAGCACGCTGGAAGTCAACGCTAAGCCGTGACGTCGCGGCATTGTGCAGGGAGCGAGGGAAACGCGTCCAACACCGCCTGGCGGGCGCGCGTCGTTTCGTGACTTCGCTGCTGGCTAGGAAGGAGAGTGGGATACGCGTGTACCCCGCACACATTAGACTTCGGCAACGGGCAGTGGTTAGTTATCCCACGCAAGCCGAAATCGCACTCACTTCTGTCCCTACTATGTCTGTTACATAAGTATTGGCCAAAGAAAACAAAAAGGAATATGCAGTAGCAAGGTAAGGGGAAATCGTTTACTGAATAATCGTCGCCTAAAGACGAAAATTGCTCTCATCCTAGCACACCGGGAAATTCTAAATAAGCCCATATTTTTGGTGCCAGAGCACGAGGACTATACAGTTCCTCGTATGTCCGACGTCTGTCAGGTCCTCCTTACGAGCATGCCTCTGGTGAGTGGTCACGTCCCATGACAAGTGGTGATTGGTCGGCGAGTTTCGTGACGTCAAGAGACCGCGCACATTCCATAAGCCAAATTCGCAGGAGCTTAAGCTCATAGATTTCAGCGCAGAGGCACTCGGCCAATGAACGGAACAAGGAAGAGGACAAACACAGATGTCAACTTGGGCGGCACTTTTTTAAAGCTCTAGCGTTAAAGGTCAAATTACTCAGATAATACGACATCGGTGTCGGCGTCGTGGTCGTCGTGAGCGAGAAATAATGAGCATGACGCTGGCAGGTGGTAGCTGGCAGCTTAAAGTCCATCTACGCGAACAATGATCCTCCAGGAGAGCATCCAAAGGTGGGAAGTCATCAACGTTGTCACGTCATACAATTAAAGCAGAAGCTTGTCTGTCCCTCCATTTTGAAGCGAAAGCTTCACTACGCCAGCCAGCTCGAGCTTTCAGCGTCAGGGCCGAATTGTCCTTGAGCAACTTGAAGGTCAAGCCTTAGAGCAAATTCACGTAGGCCATAGATGTAACTATGTTTGACCACGTGATAGGTAAAAGGTCAACCGAAAGGTCATTTAAAAGGTCAAAGTTCATGTTAAAGGTTAAAGGTCACCTACTCGGTTTGTGGCGCTGGGAATTGAACAAGGGTGGAACAATGGGCGGGACTACGTAAACAAGTTGATGGATCGTGCCCTGACGTCATGATTGACGTCATATATAAACGAGTAGGAAAGATGACCGCGGCGAAATCAATAGCATGGCGTTGGCAGGCGGTAGTTGGCAGCTGACATAGCACTAACTGGACGTCGGGTTGTCTACGTTTGGCAGGAGCTGCCAACTCGAGCCTATCTCTTTTCACATGGAAGCCTGTCAGGCATTCACGCTACCCCAGGCCACGAAGGCACGTACATACGGCTTTGTTACAGACGTGCTTTATTTGTGGGCTGGTAGCCTACGCTGGCCATAGGGTTTTCTTGGCAGGAAATACTGGAGTGGGTTGCCATTACCTTCTGTATAACCCGTGCTATGGTCTTTCCAGTTGTGATGTATGGATGCGAGAGTTGGACTGTGAAAAAGGCTGACCGCCGAAGAATTGACGCGTTTGAATTGTGGTGCTGGCGAAGGCTCTTAAGAGTTCCTTGGACTGCCAGAAGATCAAATCAGTCGATATTGTCGACCATAAACCCTGACTGCTCATTGGAGGGTCAAATTCTAAAGTTAAAGCTCAGCTACTTTGGTCATCTGATGAGAAGAGAGGAGTCGCTGGAGAAAGATTTGATGTTGGGAAAGGTTGAGGGTCGCCGGAGAAGGGGTAGGCAGCGATCGCGATGGTTAGATGGCATTCTCGAGGCATTGCAGATGAAGCTATGTGATGTTAAGAAGATAGTGAGAGACCGGAAAGCGTGGCGTGACATGGTCCATAGGGTCACGAAGAGTCGGACACGACTGAACGCCTGAACTGAACTGAAGCCTACGCTGCCGCGTCATATGGATACAGGCAGTGCTTAAGTGTTCCCCATAATTTTGAACGTGAAGCTTCACTAAACCACAAATTAAACCACTGCTTAACCGCGTGTTTAATCACATGTTGTGCCACAAGCGTTGCCAGGCAAAAGAAGCTTCCACTTCCATCCAGGTTTAACCAGAGCTAAACCTCAGCTAATATTTTTCTACTCGTGGAAAGGTTAGGCCGTAACTATCAATCTGATCTTAACAGTATTTTACAATACTCAACAGTTCCCTCACAATTTAAAGTGCTGCCTAAAAAATCTTGACTTGAGTCAACCGTAATCACAGACTCCAACTTGCTTGGAAGTTTCAGAAAACTGACCGCATGACATCTGTCTCGAAGGCTACCAGGTAGACGAGGCCCGTGAAGCTGTTTTGCACGTGCGGATCGGCATTTCTCGCTTTAATGTATGCTTCCTTCGGATAAACAAATGCACTGAGTGCTAGATGTCTCCGCAAGTCGCTCCCCTGTCAGGGTACTCTTTAAGTGACTCACTATAT
The DNA here is from genome assembly GCF_055883805.1 of Amblyomma maculatum. Classification (NCBI taxonomy): domain Eukaryota; kingdom Metazoa; phylum Arthropoda; class Arachnida; order Ixodida; family Ixodidae; genus Amblyomma; species Amblyomma maculatum. Next base: position 83,923,373 of record NC_139352.1, read on the forward strand.
GGCACTGCTCGCCTCCTTGGCCGTAAATCATGCTCCCTTTGTCACGTTGAGGCAGCTGCGCCGTCCACATGTTTCGATGATGGCGGCTTGATTTTCTCTGGCAACGTGTTCTAATGTCAGCAAGGTGGGGTGAAAGACTTTTTCATTCGTTCTTTAAGCGTTTCTCCCCAGAAAACAAAACCCGACCATTGGGCCCGGGGTAAACCTTGTACCCATTGGACAACCGCCCCTTGAATGTTGGTGGTGTTTTGTGCGGATCTCCTAGCACGGTTCGCTCCTGTCCCGCGACTTCACCGCCCCTGTTTCTTGCAGGAATTCAAAGAAAACCTCAGCAGACTCGACACCATGAACATCGCCAACTTCACCGCCGCACTTAAGCAGGCATTCGAGATTCTTCAACACGTAAGTTGCCCTCTTGTTTTCTTTTTGTCGTGTTGCCGCACAATTACGCTTTTTTTTTTTACCTGTTGCACTTGCGGGCCATGATGCGGCGGGTTGCCCAGCAGAAATTCCTGCATTGCTACTGAAGAGCTCTCAATATAGCTGGATGCTGTGCGACAATGTTCATGTTTACAGTAGCGATTCCTTTATACTGCCCATTAAGTCAAAAATTTACCGCAAAAATAAAAAGAAAACAATGGACAGAGAAGGACACATAAGACGATTGACCGATGGATCTATCCATTGTTTTTTTTTTATTTTTACGCTACATTTTTTACTTAATGGATCAACTAGCCCGGCAACATGCTTTCCTCAACTGCATTTATACTGTCCGCTGCCGGTGTACAGATATGTTGAAGTCTAGTGTGTTTGGACAAGTTGCACGTTTTAACGTCACTGACTTTAAATTCCCTTGCTCTCTGTAAGAACCAGACGTCATCATTTCTCTGGTACCGATCGCTGCTCCAGAGCAGTTTTTATCTTAGAGGGAGGTTTTTACAGGAAATAAATTTGTTTTACAGGCTGGAGCGGCTGGGAATTATTTTAAGATGAAGAAATTTTGCTGAAATTTGTCTTCCAACCTACCCTCTACACAGTGGAAACTCGTTGATATGATTCTCACGGAAATTGAAAATTGAAACGTATTATCCCAAAACCTTAATCCAAAAGAGGCCTCTAGAAGTCGCGAATGAAACATACTTACATGGCGCTAACCTTACTTTCATTACTGTCCTTTGAATAACCTGACCTCTCGCACTGGACGTCTTGTTTCTCAGTGACCAGAAGCAATCTTTTCTGAAACTCGTCGAAACGAGTCTCTCGGAGAAACGACTCGCTTAACCGCTGAACGGCTGAACTCTTCACACAGAGCAAAGCCATGAAAAACGTATAAAACTTGGCGCTTTGTCAACTTCGCCCAGAGTGCCAACCTCGCCGGAGATCTCGTCAGAAAATAAACACGTGGAGATGATGTCGGTGCGCAGCATCTTGGCAGTCTGCCAATGTCAGCCCTGCGGACTGCGACAGCCTATCGCAAGGCGCGAAGCCCAGGGAGTCAGTTAAAAAAAAAAAGTAAATTTTAAAAGAAAAAGTGACAGAAGTTCCTTACCCGAGCAAACAGTACTCAAATATCGGCCCTGAGCGTTACCGTTACTGCAGCTAATATCGGCACCGGCCGGTATTTTTTCTCTGCCTATTGAAGGAAAATCCGAAACCACAAGCCAGATTTTCATGTACTTTTGAGATCGTATTATCCAAATCCAGGTTTGAAGTTTGAAGTTGAAGTTGAAGTTGAACTTTATTCTCGAGTAAAAAAAAGAGCATACAGGAATATACAAGCGAGAGGTCACATGGTACAATACCGCAGGTGGGACCTCCTAATATTATTGAAAGCAAAATTGTGATACGAAGCAATAATGAAAATAAATAACGAAATACATAGTAAAAAGTGCATAGCAGACAGATTTAGATACAAAAATAGAATACAGAAACAGGTACAAAAAGTATACTAGCAAATTCCGTGACACAAAAGTGACATGACACAGAAATCACAAATTAAGAAGAAAAAGTTTAATTCGAACTTGAACAAAGAAAGTGTATTAGTTTGCTTAATGTCGAAATTTAAAAAATTCCAAAATGATATTAACGAAAATTGAAGGCATTGTTTCCCGTAATTAGTACTGACCTTAGGTAGTAGAAAATTATTACGTAGAGCGAACCGCCTAACGCTGTTGTTTTTGATCGTGTCGGGAGGAAAAATGCTAAATGGGAACTTATGGTGAACAGCCTTAAAGATTAGAACACCAATATTATAAAGATAAAGACTCGAGAGGAGTAGAGCATTTAAATCCATGAAGAAAATATTCGACGGTGTTAACCGAGGAGAACAGGTTATGATGCGTATGGCTTGCTTTTGTAGTTTCATAAATGGCCAAAGATGAACATGATAGGCGTTACTCCAGGATGAAATGGCGTAGTTTAAGTGGCTGTGTACGTAAAGTGGTAGTAACGTGTGGATTGGAAAATAAGATCGGAGTTTGATTAGTGCGCGTAACCCATATGAAATTTTCTTGCAAGTGTCCGCTATATGATAGTGGGGGGTGAAAATATAATCATTTTAGCCGCACGAAAATTCGTTGCCTCTGTAGAACATTGATCGATAACAAAAAAAAAAAAGTCGTATTATGCCGAAAAAACGTATTAAGCGGGATCGTATCAGCAAGATTTTCCTATTTCATTGTACACATCATGGTGGCCCAGAGACACACATTCAACAGCCGACAATAATGTCAGGATTGTGACACCTTTCCGATTCAGGTGCATTTTCGCAGGAGTGGTATGCCGGAACACTTTATTTAAAGACTGTGATGTGCCCAAAACTATTCCACGTCTACTGAGTGAGGCGCCTTTTGTAGTTCTTCAAGCTGCGCAGGGCGTTCACGTACGTTATCCCGCTGTGACCCACGTACGAGGTTTACTCTCGTGTTTCCACTTTCCTTGATTCGTTGACTTGTTGCCATTTTTCCCTTTGCGTGTAGTATATAAAACGCTAACCAATGATCATACCCCTCCCCTCTCCCATTTTTCTGCCCGGTTGTGTGGCTTTGCAGTACAACAAGTCTCGTCTCGGCAGTCAGTGCAACCAAGCTATCATGCTGGTCACTGACGGGGCTCCGTACACGTATGAGGAGATCTTCAGGCACTACAACTGGCCGAACATCCCGGTGAGTGAGCCAGCTGCCCTATTAAAATACGAAAGAAAAACAATCTTTGTGGCAGACCTTAATGAGTATGGTGCGGCAGCTAGTCATACGTTATCCTTATGTGCCATTCTCGTATTGCGGACTGAATCCGCGCGGCTTACCGCCTTCGATTCCTTGTCTCGTGTTCATTAGCGAATTCAGAAAGCCGTTGAACGTTTGAGCGTGTTACTTTCTGTTTCTTTGTTTGGGATAAGACTCTGTAATCTATTCTTTTCACGATGCGGCACATTGTGCCATTGGCGTTTTGGATATTCTTTTTACGTTAAACTGCATTTGTATAGAAACATATGGTTCGCGCTGATCTGCAAGGACGTACTTGGGGTGCATGTGGAGGGGGATCACAAAGCGTCATCATGACATCGTGACAATCGGTCGACGCTGTTGGCTGGAGGTATTCGCAGAAGGGTGTTTGTGGCTTCGTTCTTCTTTTGCATCTCTTTATATACCCTTGCATTAGGCATTGGGCAGCTAAGAGTATGTTTCATAGTTGTTGTTCTTTTTTTTGTGTTTCATGTTTTCATGGTAACCGTGATTGCCTTCATCGCAGGTGCGTGTGTTTACCTACCTGATTGGTCGAGAGGTGACCGACACCCGGGAGGTGAATTGGATGGCGTGCGCAAACAGAGGTGCGCTGTATTACATGGTTTAACTAACTACTGCCCGCATCCTCAGGCCTTGCATTTTTCCCTGCACAGAGCCTGCTAAGCAAGTGGCCCGCCTGATCATGCATTTGCCTTTGCTTTCGTGGGCGAAAAGCGCTTGCACTCCTTGTTCTTCATGTGTTGCGCGTAAAACGCGTGGGTATTGGCGGGCGACCGGGCATTCACCGATCAGGGCCTGTATTCAGAGTTTGCCTTGTTTTCAGAAGTGTTCTTTTTTGCCGCTTTCGCCTTCATTTGATTGGCGGAAACGCTGGAACTGGAAGTGATGATGGCAACCAAACTGACAATCGGTTACGGTGTTTTCGGCATTCAAGTGAATCGATCTCAGCACGAAAACATCACCTCTGAAAGGAGCGAGACCTCGGAATATGGGTTCGGGTGTGTGTACCAGGCTGTTACGACCAAGCATCCGCATTTGCGCGCTCTATTGTTCGCCTGTGGGCATGGAAAAGTTTTGTGAATATGTGGTGATGGTCCATTGGCTCTAAGTGAGCCTGTTTCCAGGAATCCTGTTTTGTAAGCATGTTTTGCTTTGTGGACAACCTGCAAATGCCAAATTGGCCCTGTCAAGAGAACGTCTGGAAAAACACAAAGAAACGTCCCCCTGCGGGAAATAGCAGGAAGTGCTTTCTTTTGTTCACCCTTCCAGTCGAGAAGTGCTATCCTCCAGTGATGAATGCCTCCTATCCAAAGGAGACGACAGAGTGACATGTCCGCTGACGTGCAGGACAAGAGAAGAGCATGACTCATACGGCCATTAAGTGATTTCCCGGGAATGCAGGAAAGATTTGCAATTGTCGAAAAGGGACCATGTTGGGAGCCCTATGCGGCGCCACGTGCACTCGGGTTTCTGAGAAGTAAAACCCCCAGAACCAGCCTGTGGTTTCTTTGCTGAAGAATAGAAATGTACCTCCTCTCCTCGCCGTTCCCAAGCTTTTCCCGCCAACAAGTGATCACGCCCAACGAATGAATGCCGGACCAGTCAGTGCTTCAGACCATCAGTGCAGTGATGTGTTCGATTGGATGCCGATACCTGAGGGGCGTGCCCTGGATTTGGTTGGTCAGCATCTTCAGAGAGGGGCTGGACATAGGGGGTTTTTAAGGACGCTGCAGAGCACGAAATGTCGCTCTGGGCCCTGGGTAAACGGCTCATCCAGTCGCTTCTCGCTATGAACTCTTAACGCTTGTCATTTTGCTGATGTACCCTTCTTCTTCATGTAAATATTCTTGTAAATACGTTTTCTCAAAGTGCCAGTAAACCTGCTTGTACATATTTTACCAACTTCGAAGATTCAGTCCTTCTTCAACCCGGAGTCTCTGCACGCTACCAAGTGAAGGCCGGGTCGCCATAGCCCCAGCGTCACGACAACTGGTGACCAGCGGTGGGATCTGAATCTACAAGCCACAACATCTGGTGATTGGAGGTGGATCTGAAGCTACAAGCCACAACACCTTGTGATCGGAGGTGGCATCTCAAGCAACAAGCAGGAGCAACAATCGGCCAACAAGAGGGCAGCTCGGAACATCGATCGCATGTGTGGGTGAGTGCTTGGCTTTTCTTCTGATGTGGACCAGGTTCTAGAACAGGGTTAGATTTTAGAACTGGTAAAGAGAGTGTGGAAACGCCTTTAGGTTTGGTAGTTTGCACTGTTGTTTTGGAAGTAGCCGACACTCGGAGCGATCATGGACCTACAAAAGCTGCAGAAACCGGAACTGTTGCAATTGTGTGAGGAATTGGGAATTGATACAAGTGGTTTGGCACGAAAACCTTTGATTATAAAGGCAATCACAGATTTGGGAGCCGATGATGAGGAGCTCAGTGAAGCATGGAACCTCATCGGTCAAAAAAAGGAACAGCTCAGACAGCAGAAGGAGCGGGAAAAAGAGCAGAAAGAGCGGGAAAAAGAGGAAAAGAGGCGTGAGCGTGAACTTGAGAGGGAAAAAGAGGAAAGGGAGCGCGAACGTGAGTGGGAAAAAGAGGAAAAGAAGCGTGAAAGAGAAGCAAAAAAGCTGGACCAAGAAATTGAGCTCCGGAAATTAGAACTAGAGTTGAGCAAGAGGTCGGGCAATTGTCCCCAGCTAGCGGTACCTCTTCTCAACAAGGAGGCAGATTTCAAGATGTCAAAGTACATGCAGCCATATGTGATATCAGGGGATATCGGTCTGTATCTGGCTAACTTTGAGCGAACCTGCGAAAAACTGTCCTTCCAGCGAGACACTTGGTCTCAGAGATTATTGACGGTTCTGCCCTGCGAGGCAGCGGAGGTTGTCGCGCGGCTAAGCAAGGAGGACGCGGACAACTACGAGAAGGTCAAAGCTTGCCTTCTGAGAAAGTATAGGCTTAGCGCCGAGGCGTTCAGACAACGTTTTCGGAAAGCTACTAAGTCCAGGGACGAGAGTTACCCTGAATTCCTGTACAATTTAAGAGTTAATTTGGGCGAGTGGCTAAAGAGCACAGATTCCTACAGTGATAGGGACGCTGTAGTCGAGCAAATTCTTTTGGAGCAGTTTTATAACTGCCTCCCAGAAAAAGAAAGAAATTGGTTACAGGACCGAGGCGAAATTAAGTCGGCAACTGAAGCTGCCGAACTTATTGAGGAGTATGCTTCGCGCCGACAATTCAGCAACCCAGCAGTGGATAGGCCCCGCAATCCCAAGTTCAGTGTGAAAAACCGTCAGGAAAGGCACTTTGCTAGAGTTGGAAACGAAGAAATGAAGGTTTCTTCAGGCAAATTCCCTAGAAAGGACGGCAGTGAGAAAAGTGGGGAAGTGACCAACGTGCAGAACACAAAGAATAAGCTTGAGGCTAGGAAGCCGCTCACATGCTTTAGGTGTAATGAGCAGGGTCACATTGCCGTCAACTGCCGGAAAGAAAAGATTGCTTTCTCGTATGTCAGGGACTGCGATGAAAATATGCAGCTTTTAGAACCCTACCTGCATGACCTAGTAGTCAACGGGAAGCCTTGCAAGGTACTGCGCGATTCGGCCGCAACGATGGATGTTGTCCATCCGGCGTATGTATCGCCTTCCGACTATACAGGACAGTGTGCATGGATCCGACAGGTAGTTGAGGAACAGAGTGTGTGCTTGCCGATCGCGAACGTGGTCATCGAGGGCCCTTTCGGCGAATTAACAACCGAGGCTGCCGTTTCAGGAAAGCTTCCTAAGTGCTATCCGTATTTGTTCTCCAACAAATCGGACATGCTGCTGCGAAAGAGGGGCATCCTTTTCGGAGACAGAGTTGTGCAAGCCTTAACACGTTCAAAGGCGCGAGAACTAGCTACACTGCTCATTCCAGAAAAATCCACAGCGGAGGAAACGGCAGTTAAAACAATGGTAAATGCGGAAGATAGCAGGTCAGAAAACTTTGAGAGCGAGGCATCTCAGATAAGTCAACTTGAAAGTGAGCTTGATGAGACGCGGAATGAGGACGTTCTTGAGAGTAACCTCTTGCCGCCAGTGTCTAGTAATCTCACGAGACTTTTAAGTGGAACCCGAGAGGACTTAGCTATAGAGCAAGCCAATGATCCCAATATACAGGAGATAAGGGAGCGCCACCGCGCCACTAAGACAGCAAACAATATTTCTTTCGAGATGAGAAAGGGAGTGCTGTATCGCTTATTCAAGGATAAGCGCGGAGTAGAGCGGGACCAATTAGTCGTTCCCCAAAAGTACCGCGGAGACTTACTGCGACTTTCCCATGGCAGCTCGTGGTCATGTCACCTTGGAATAAAGAAAACAAAGCAGAGGCTGTTGCAAGAATACTATTGGCCTGGATGTTTTAAGGACACGGAAAATTTTGTACGGTCATGCGACACGTGCCAGCGGGTTGGAAAGGCGCAAGATAAGTGGAAAGCTCCGATGGTGTTAGTACCAATCATTACCGAGCCGTTTCACCGGTTAGTAATAGATATAGTTGGGCCACTTCCTGTGACCGAGTCAGGGTACCGTTATATCCTCACTATGTTATGCCCAGCCACAAAGTTTCCAGAGGCTGTTCCGCTGCGCGAGGTGACGTCCGAGAGTGTAGTGGATTCGCTGCTGTCAGTGTTTGCACGAGTTGGATTCCCTTCCGAGGTCCAAAGTGATCAGGGTAGCGTTTTCACGAGTGTCCTCACCACCTCATTTCTCGAGCGATGCGGCATTAAGGTAGTGCATAGCTCGATCCATCATCCGCAGAGCAACAGCGTAGAAAGATGGCACTCTGTTCTCAAACGAGTCCTGAGGGGACTGTGCTATGAAAACAAGCGCGAATGGGATACCTGCCTGCCTGCAGCGCTTTTCGCTTTGCGGTCAGTGCCGCACGAATCCACTGGATTTAGCCCAGCCGAGTTGGTGTACGGAAGGTCACTGCGCTCACCTTTGCGAATGGTGCGCGAAGCCTGGGAGGGGCGCGGAGAAGACCCAACAGTAGTAGAATTCATTCTGAACCTCTTGAATCGCTTACATAACACTAAGGAACTCGTTGAGGCCAGCATGAAGTCAGCCCAGGCTCGTTCCAAGGTGTACTATGATAAGTCAGCCCGTCAAAGGACGTTTTGTATCGGGGACCAGGTGATGTTGCTGAGAAGTTCAAGGCAGAATAAGCTCGAAGTACAGTGGGAAGGACCGGCTGAAGTCGTTGCAAAGCTTTCTAACACTAACTACGCAGTGAAAATTCCCGGTAGGCGTAAAGAAGTGCGCATTTATCATTGCAATCTTATGAAGCCTTATGTGCAGAGGGAAGCCGTGGTAAATCTAACGTTAAACCTTCCCGAGGAGATGGGGGACAACTTGATTTGCCTCAGCGGAAAAGGAAGCAACGCTCAGGAGCTTCTCAAAAAGACGGAGCAGAGAGGAGAACTAAAGAAATCCCAGCTGTCCGATCTGGGCGAGATAATAACAGAGTTTGAGGCCTGCTTCGTGGACAGGCCAGGCAGAACTGATTTGACTGAGCACGATATTGAGCTGACTTCAGACGTGCCAGTGCGATCAAGGTGCTACCGATTTTCTCCAAGGCAAAGAGAAATTCTGGATAGGGAAGTAACTCGCATGCTGGAATTGGGAGTAATAAAACCCTCGGAAAGCGATTATGCTTCGCCTATGATCTTAGTAGAAGCTCCAGGTAAAGACCCTAGGCCTGTGGTAGACTACCGAAAGCTAAATTCTCTCACCAGGGATCAAGTGTATCCTATTCCGAATATTGAGGAGAGAGTAGAACAGGTCAGTAGAGCGGCATATGTGACTACGCTGGACCTTACTCGAGGATACTGGCAAGTACCGCTCACTGAACGCGCCAGCAGATACGCGGCTTTCGTCACTCCGACGGGCAGCTACCAGCCAACAATGATGAGTTTCGGGCTCAAAAATGCTCCATTTTGTTTTTCCCGACTCATGGATAGGGTTTTAAAGGGGTGTGAAACATTCGCGGTGCCTTATTTAGACGACATTGCGGTTTTTTCCGACTCATGGGCGGACCATATGGTACATCTAAGAGCTGTACTGAGCCTTTTGCGTCAAGCTGGACTAACCGTAAAGGCCGAGAAATGTTGCCTGGCAAGGGCGACCGTGGACTACTTGGGTCACAATGTAGGTCAAGGTTTCAGGAAACCCAGCGAGATTAAGATTTCTGCGGTAGCAGACTACCCGCGGCCGAGCACGAAGACGGAAATTCGAGCATTCCTGGGTCTGACTGGGTACTACAATCACTACATCCCTAACTATTCAGCTTTGGCTAGCCCTCTGACCGACGCTCTCCGCAAGACAGAACCGACAAATGTAGTCTGGGACGAACAAAAGGAAGCCTCCTTCGTAAACCTGAAGGCTGTGCTGATTAGCCGTCCGGTATTGCGAGCTCCAGACTATGGCCGAGAATTCACGGTCCAGTGTGATGCCAGTGATCGAGGGTTAGGTGCTGTTCTCTGCCAGAGAGATGACGACGGTAATGAGCACCCCGTGCTCTACTTGAGCAGAAAACTGAGTTCTAGAGAGAGGGCTTATTGCGCGTCAGAGAAGGAATGCGCTTGCATTGTATGGGCCATTCAAAAATTGCAGTGCTATCTTGGAGGGGCCAAATTCACCGTAGAGACGGACCATTGTCCCCTGGCTTGGCTGCAAACTGCGACATCGAAGAACAGTCGCCTTCTTAGGTGGAGCTTGATTTTACAGCAGTACAATTTTGAAATAAGATACAAAAAGGGGAAGTTAAATGGGAATGCGGACGCGCTTAGCCGCTCTTTCTAAGCGGTCCGAGATGTTCCTCACCATGTATCCAAATTGATAATCAGGTTTTTTTTTTTTTTCGTGCGCTTGAATATAGATGACTATGTAAAGCAGCACGTTTGGTTTTCGAGGCATACGTGGGTCCTGAACGTCTTGAGAGTGGGCTTTTCTCGAACAACAATGGCAGTTTTCTTTTGACCTGGTCTCTTCAGACGGGAGCCGAGTGCTTGCTTCGACATGTGGTTGAGTTTCAGATAGCTCAAGCAATTTGGCCTACAACAATCAAGACAACGCGACATGCAACAGCGAGCTTCAAGCGTTCACGTGCAGGCCATTAAGTCGTCTCTTCATGCAGCAGCTGCGGCTGCTGCCCTCCGAGTCTCTTCTGGCGGGGGAGGAGGCTGTTACGACCAAGCATCCGCATTTGCGCGCTCTATTGTTCGCCTGTGGGCATGGAAAAGTTTTGTGAATATGTGGTGATGGTCCATTGGCTCTAAGTGAGCCTGTTTCCAGGAATCCTGTTTTGTAAGCATGTTTTGCTTTGTGGACAACCTGCAAATGCCAAATTGGCCCTGTCAAGAGAACGTCTGGAAAAACACAAAGAAACGTCCCCCTGCGGGAAATAGCAGGAAGTGCTTTCTTTTGTTCACCCTTCCAGTCGAGAAGTGCTATCCTCCAGTGATGAATGCCTCCTATCCAAAGGAGACGACAGAGTGACATGTCCGCTGACGTGCAGGACAAGAGAAGAGCATGACTCATACGGCCATTAAGTGATTTCCCGGGAATGCAGGAAAGATTTGCAATTGTCGAAAAGGGACCATGTTGGGAGCCCTATGCGGCGCCACGTGCACTCGGGTTTCTGAGAAGTAAAACCCCCAGAACCAGCCTGTGGTTTCTTTGCTGAAGAATAGAAATGTACCTCCTCTCCTCGCCGTTCCCAAGCTTTTCCCGCCAACAAGTGATCACGCCCAACGAATGAATGCCGGACCAGTCAGTGCTTCAGACCATCAGTGCAGTGATGTGTTCGATTGGATGCCGATACCTGAGGGGCGTGCCCTGGATTTGGTTGGTCAGCATCTTCAGAGAGGGGCTGGACATAGGGGGTTTTTAAGGACGCTGCAGAGCACGAAATGTCGCTCTGGGCCCTGGGTAAACGGCTCATCCAGTCGCTTCTCGCTATGAACTCTTAACGCTTGTCATTTTGCTGATGTACCCTTCTTCTTCATGTAAATATTCTTGTAAATACGTTTTCTCAAAGTGCCAGTAAACCTGCTTGTACATATTTTACCAACTTCGAAGATTCAGTCCTTCTTCAACCCGGAGTCTCTGCACGCTACCAAGTGAAGGCCGGGTCGCCATAGCCCCAGCGTCACGACAAGGCCAACAAGCACGAAGCCAGTCTCTAAAACCCCGATTTTCGCGAACGGGAAGGGATTTAATGTGAATCCGGAGTCTTGCTTCTTTCCTGGATGTCTTAAGGGGGCGAAAGTCTTCAGCGAGATAGCTGAACGAAAAACGTAGCGTTTTGACAGGACAAAGAAGCCGAGGATAGGACGGAGCCTTTTTTCGATTCCGAATCAGTGCGTAGGTTTTAAGTTATGTGAGACTGAGACTCTTCCGTTCGTTCTTTCTCGCAGGAATTAAATTCGTGCTCAGTTTGTTTCCCAGAAATGCAACGATTGTTTAATTATTTCCTATAAGCACTATGAAGTATTATCACCGAAGATCAATGCCGAAAATAACAAAAGGGAGTTGCCGGTTGGGCGTATCAGCGAACCGGCTTTAGTGGCTATGGGTGTCTACACTGCGCACGTTGTATTTATAGAAGGGAGGGCTTGTGCATGAGTGTTGCAATTTTTAAGCTCCTCAGTAAACGTGTTTCTGACAGAAAAAGGTAGGGGAAGGATGTATCTTTGGTCACGAGATTTATGGTAACCTTTTTCGTTTTTATTTCTTTCTTCAGGTTACTACACGCACGTGACGACGTTAGCAGAAGTCCGAGAACAAGTACTGGTAAGCAATGAGTGACATGTGTGGCTGCTCAAAGCCACACTATTGTGTTACTCTGGAAATTTCAGCGGAACCCGCCAGTAAGTTTTAAACGTAGGCATGTTCTGCTATAAAGATGGCTCTTGCTTCACAGTAAGATTACTATGGGGGCAGACATCAGAAAGGGGTAAACATGTTAGCTTGCTTGCTTAAGTAGAAGCTTTTTAACTCTTACAGTTAAGCACCGTGTTCAAATTAGATATATTTGGCTTCTGGTTTGTGGTACCTGAACATAGGATCAGTTTTCAAAAACACGAACATGATCGGTACTGTGGCGCAATGAATGCTGGCCACTCCGCTTGTTAGTAAGGCGAAAAACATGTCTCACACAACCGAGAACATCTCGCCGGCGGGACGTACCTCTTAAGTCAGAACTTGATTGTGGTAATTCTGTATAAAGTGGATGAGAGTGTAGTATGTCGTAGCATGCGGTGATAAAGATCATGTATTTCGTCGTACATCGCTCCGTCTCCGACATGGCTCGCTCGCGTCATAGTTGACATAGCAACTGCGACGCCAACCGTCGTTAAGCCACCGAAACAGCGAGTGGGACAGCAGCATGCGCAACAGGTACCTCCGTGACAGGTGGCGTTTCCCTTTTGTCGCCTATGTGGCGCCCTTTGCTGATAGAGCATCACTAACATACTTCCATGTGAAGCCAGGTTTTCCCCTTTCTGATGTCAAATTTGTGATGCAACCATGAAATTTCACTGCCTAATAGGCATGCATCTGCTAATCTAGTTAGCGATAGCGGTCGACCCGACAAATTAGCCTCTAATCGTATTCACTAATTAATCATCTCACGAGCAAACGTAATCTAACACAGCGGGAGTTTTCAAAAGAGGAGGAGTGGAGTGGAGTGGGAGAGGGCAGAAGGCACTGTCAGAGAAGCAGAAATAGTATTGAGTGTATCACGCAACCGATCACACAGTGGCCAGCACCGCAGGAGGAGGCGTGGGAATCCGGCCTCTCTGAGCGAAGGAACTTCGCCTTCATGCACCTAGGCGGTCCCAAGTGTTTACAAGTTTTAGAAAAACGCCCGGCGTTAGAGCGCACGCAGACGCGCTTTGGAAATAAATGTCTCCAAACAATGCACGTCCTTCCAGATCCGTCCGGTTCGCTGCTCCTGCCCACTCACTGAGCAGGACACAGAAGGTCACGTGACGCGTGCGCGACCACGTGACGTGCGCTGGTGGGCAAGTTTATGCTAGCTCCTCAGCAGCAAATTATTCGGATGACGCAAGGGGATCAACAAAAGAACACAGGGAATGCTTACCTACATACTTGCGAGTCGACCCGACAACATTGTCATGAATACATTATGCAGTGTTGCGAAGTAATCTCCTTAATTCAAAAGGTTTTGTAGCAGTTGGCAGGTGACATTGCTGAGTGTTGATTGGTCGAGACGCTGATTACGTCACACGGTCATGTAAACTGACCGACGATGATTGGTCTGTAACGCATGTAACGTCCCGCGGCCACGTCGCCTTTCTTGACCACTACTTGTCAGGTGCAGACGTCTGATTGCGACCAAGCATGTTACTGTGCGGGTTAAAATTAGCATTATAAATAGTTACCCATGAAAACTTTTAACGTCTGACTTATTTTCTGATGTTTACCACCGGTTCAATTAATATGCCTCGGAAGCATTCTTTACACGCCGAAGTGGCTGTTTTGAAATATTACTGCTGGGCTTTGCTGAAATCTTAGGTGCATGTAGTATTGTTTATTTAGCCAGTGATATGAATGGTCATGAGCTAACATTCCGTCCTAGCGCAGTTCTCTTAATAGTGACAAAAATAGTGACAAAAGTCACAGTTACTTGGTGACTGAGAAATTTACATTAGCTACTTTCGTTGAGGAGTGCGAAAAAAAAAATGTCGCGGATGTTCGAATCAAAGAGTTTTGGTTAAATACCATGCAGATCTGTAAAGAAAAATGTAGAAGGTGAAGCAGCTTTCCAGTAAGGAATCACTCATTGCCATCCACATAAATATCCGAAATTGATGTGTAATTAATTAATCGCTTTCTTGGCAGAATAATTAGTTCCATCATGTTTGTGCTCCTGACTTATTTTTGCGATGGCCTGTTTCACTTTCTCACCAGAACAACCTTGTTAGCTGACATTTTAATTACGCGAGGAAAAGAATTAGCAGTCTGGTGGATTTCAGCATGTGGTGCGCGTAATATCCTGTGTTCAGGGTAGAATGGTAGAAAGAAGATGGCTACACAGTATGAAAGAGCACTGAAAAAGGGTAGAGAGGGGAGCGTCAGTTCGCAAGCCGAGCTGACGTTTCGACAAGTGAACTTCTCTTCATCTGGGCTTAACTTTGACTCTGGGTGTAACCTGGACACTTAATAGTCCGTAATTGGAGAATATATCGTAACAATTATTCTTCATTGTTGTACTGCCGCCTGGTAAGTGTGCTTATTGCGAGTGCAAACATGGCGGTGACAGGCGCGCAACTCAGTCGTGTGGAATGCATTAGTTACTTTTGTCAACAGGTCTAAGGTATGTGTCATAACTCATCCGGACGTCTTTTGACGAATGCAAGAGAATTCGAGTTTGCCAGTGATTACGGAGTCTCTCAGTGATGTCGTAATCATCTCAGCAATAACGCTTTGCCGTCGTCATCTTGTCCCCATCCTACGCTGCGTACAGAAATACATCCCCGTCATGAGTCGGCCCATGGTACTTTCTCGGAAGCACTACCCCATCTGGACTCCCGTCTACGGAGATATGACGGTAGGAGCATGACCTGACTCGCCTGCTTGGATACGTGCTGCATGCTTTCGTGATTTAGGCGTCGCTTTACCAGCCGTAGGATGTTGTGCATTACTGCGTTCATTCCTGTGTGTGAATCAGTTCTTATTGGCCTATATTTTCTTATAAATGGAGTCTGTAACAGGTATTGAGCCCCATGAGTTCGTCGGTACCACTTTGCAGTGCATGTAATCTAGAAACGCAGCTGCTAATATAAAGCAAGCGAATCGTAAATATTTCGATCTCGCCATCGTTGAAGGAAGCGCATTTGCGGCCTTTGGCACTAAAAGTGCTCAATGATACTGCCAAGGATTAGGGCTTGACTCAGACTTGACTCTTTCAAAAAGACAGCAAAACTTTTCGCACCTTCACTCATGCTGAAAAAGAAAAGTATCAACTAAAACAACTCAATGAGTGTATTTTTAGAGCAGTTGGTACACATTTTAAGGAACAAAACCGCAAAAGCAGCAGGCCTTCTTTTCTGTGTCTTGTTTCTGCTGTTTTGTTTCATGCAATAAAACCACTTATTTGGCTATTTATTTCTTCACTTCTATTTTGAACAGCATTCAACGCTGGGAGATCGCGGGAATGATATCGGACGTTTAAGTGATGAAACGGAGGGAAATTCTTCTCTAACGATGTTAATTGTAAATTATAAAGAGATGGTCACGTGCGCGAAGAGATGGTCACGTGCGCGAGGCATATAGGAGCCTTGCTTCGTTCACTTGAAAGTACCATATATCTATTCAACGGTGGCCGGCAGGTACGGCGCTTGTACAGGGATGAACGCATCCGGGACTTAAATAATTGGGGCCATCCTCCACGCTGTCTCGTCTTCTTTGCCTGCGTGTTCCGAGCTGGGACGTAGCGTACAGCGCTGTGATTGGGGCATGCGTCTACGCCTGCTAGCACCTGCATATGGTCTGTTTGGTCGTTGGTGCGTGCTTCTAGCCCCTTGCTTGAAAGCAGGTGCACTACGTCATTGTAAGCGTGAGCATGTACATCCACTGCAGACGTTAAGAGTGTTAGGAGAGCTAGGACGCTTTCGTATCTGCTATTTAACAATGACTCTCTACGGGACATTATTGCAGTGTTAACGGGGTTACCTCTTACTGTAACCAATGGCTACTGATTTCACCTGGTGCACAAAGAGTGTTGTTTAGATATACGTCTGAGCTACAAGAGGCCTATATGGCAGGGGGGGGGGGGGGGGGGGGGATGCCTCTGAGAATCTATCGCTTGGTGATATTGTTGCCAATTATCAGTTAAAGTTGCCGATTCGCTTTGATAAGCGTCGGTTTGTGACGAAGCGAAAATGTATGGCCTGCTTGAGGTTGAATTTTATATTCGTCAGTTTAGTCGTAGCAGTAAGAGTGATGATGACAGTAAATACATTTCTGGGACCTTTTTATATATATTAGAGCTATTACTTACTTTTAGAACGCACTTCTCATGCGCTCGTTCGGCGCATAAGAGCCGCGTCACCATGATATTACTGCCGCTGTAACCGAGCGAAAGAGAGTCACGAACCAACATCACGAACCAACGTCACGAACCCAACGTCGCGAAGCAAACATAATTTCTCAGAAGTAGAGAAAGAAGAACCACAAGCTTTGGTTCGCTCGCGCGTGGCTCTTCTTTCTCCATTTCTGAGAAATTCTCTTTCGCTTGTGAGAAAATATAGGGTTTTGTAACTGACATACGTGCATAGATTACCTCTCATATTCTTTGCCTCTTAAAAAGCGCTTAAATACCTGCGCCCATATTTCGTTTTACGTAATACCGTAATTATCCTTAGACTCCTTTAATTACACCTTTCTTAGTCCCTGTCGTTTGAATACAATATCTTTAGAGATGATTTAGGAGTTCGAGCATAATGAGTGAAAAGTAGCCGTCAAGTGTGCAGCACTACTCGAACATTGCTAAGGTGTTCGAACGGTACTTATATTCTCTTCGCGGACATAGTGGAGGTTTTGCAATGCTATAACGTTCAAAAAATTTGTTATTCTTGTTTCCTTAAACGTAAAACGCTTTTAGCGCGTGAATATTTGTATTCGTTACACATAATCAGGACATGCCACGTGCCGATGAAAGGTGCGGCAGATACCTATTTCCGCTACTACTCTATGCGTCGTCTGCTTCGTTGCGGAAGTAGCGCGCGCTGTGACGAGATTGTTCTGATTCGAGCCGTTCGCAAGGCGCACTTTTATTCCGAATCCGATTTATTTGAATCTTTCCCTCACACTTCGAACGCGATGCCTTCGCTTCCTTTACCATTCGAAGCGGTTGCCACCCAAAGGAATACGCCTTTGCCAATGCTTTCAACAGCGCACCAGTCGGCGCTAGCTGAACGGGAGCGTAAGTAGTGAATCGAAAGGAAGAAAGAAAAGAAAAATAGCAAAGATGAATGGGAGCATACAAGAGAAGATTCGAGACCTCCGGGTCGCTTTCAAACCTTATTTTACGATTCCTTAGGGAAGGCGTTGTTTCCTTTCCGTCTTCCAAAGCGAGAACGCGCGATCGACGACTTTACGGCGCGCTCCTTTGAGACGTTTTTTCTTGAAGTTTGGCAACACCAAACAGGCGCACTATTTGCGAACATGCATCCCCCCCCCCCCCCCCTTTTTTTTTTTTGTTCTCACTTGGTTTAGTTTCGATATTCTTTCAGACTGATGCATGGACATTTTTTCTTTCCTTTGTCGTTCATCCCTCGATTTTTTTTCTTTATGCGGCACACAACTCCTTCTGGTATTGCGTTTCTGGATTGTTTATTTATTTTTTATTTATTTTTTTTTTTTTTACATGGTGCGCGTATCGCAACCTGCATGCTGTCGAAAGTGAGGCTGCAGAGCTCGCGGAGCCTTTTTATTTATTTTTTACTTCCTAGAGTCTATGTGTGCGCCGTGGTGCTGACAAGAACAGACCGGAAGTGTACGAAGCGCGCGCCTCGCGCACGCCGACGTATACGCTCCGTTTCCGCCATTTGTCCGCGCCTCGCGCCTTACGGGGGCGCGCAGCGCATCGCACCGCCGCCGAACGTCGAAAACACGGCGGCGGCGAGAAACGAAGCTCCAAAAAGGTGTACAGATTCTTTCTGCCCACCGATATATCATTTCTCGTTTTCCTCGCACCTTTCTGCCCCCGTAGCACATTATTTACCTGTACATTTTTCTATCTGCTTCCTTTTGTGTTCTTTCTACTTTTCTTTTTGTTTATTACTTCTTGGTTTCCGCGAGAAAAGTTTTACTTAAGCCAACTTACTTGGATCGGTAACTAAAACGGTAGTTCACCCTTGTTACCCCTACGGTCTTAGAAGAAGCGGGAGATGAGGAGTAGATGGAGCATTTGAGGAAAGAGAAAATGAACAGCCTTGATAGGAGTACAGTGGGTAGTGTAAGGTAGCAATGGCAAATGTATTTCAGGAGTACGTCTGAAAAACGTTACCTCCCCAGCGCATTTTTGACGCGGTTTTAGGGAGGCGTGAGAAAACGTTCGTTATTTTGTTACATGTTTTCCCTAGCAAGTGTTGTGAAATACGAGCTAGGGAAGGCAGGGCACAGCTGAAGCTATAGAGCTGTCCAGTCAGCTTCCTGAGCTCCCTGTGCTAGTGCGCAGATAGATAGATGGGTTTACTGAAAGGAAAGACAGAGAGGTTGGCCGGAATGAATAAAATTTGGCCTGCTACTCTGCACTGGAGAAGAGGAGAAGAACAAGGGCCATGATGGGTGACCATGAAAATATATAGGCACGGTAACTTGTTTTACAAGCGCAAATCAAGTTCTGTGGCGTACAAAAAAAAATGACAGAGTCCGCATTGCTTGGACACCGGCCCTTCCCCTTGTCTTCAACACAGTTTCGTAACCACGTATACCCGGTCTCCCTATTATTCCCTTCTTTGTACAACGGTAAACCGCAGTGTGATGTCGTTGTAACGACCGTTACGTCATCTGAGAATGCGGGGGGAATCCTAGTATTTGTGTTCCCTAAATGGTACAGGCATGTCGAGGGAACGTTACGTGGGTTTCCGGCGTCGTGTAAGTACAGCGCTTGCACGGTGTGCCGTGATATAGGTCGCTGCAGTTATGGTCCTACCGATGTCCACAGTTGTCAGGAAGAAGCATAGCTAGAATGGCACGTTAGGACCGCTCGACGTTGCGTAATGCAGTCCGGTTGCTCTGCCTAACGTTCTGTGCATGCCGTTAGGCACAGGCTTCCCGTACGCAGTGTCTAGCTTAGGTTGTGTAAGGAGAGAAGGAAGGAAGCAAAATCATGAAAATGTTTTCCTGTTGTGCTTTCATCAGGAGCCGTGACATAGAAAAGAGATTAAAAAAATTAACGGGGAACCAAATTTCAACTTTAATACATGATAAACACGGTGTCCCGACATGCGTTCCGCAATGTGACTATAAAAGTGCGACAGCTACAGTGCTCTCACCAGGGTTGCGCCACGCTTACGGATATTATTGCCTAGTGAAGCTTAAAACGCCACATTACTCGTGAGGTAGCGTTCCTCGCGTTGATTTTAAATTTCTACTATGGTTTTGAAAATGTTGTTGTTTACGGCTTTATGTCGCGCAAACCGGATAAAGCTAAAGGTGCGCCAAACATGGCTTTGAAAAAATTTAGCTGGGGCTAACGGATCATTCTAACATCCTCCATTTCTTTGCTGTTTTTTAATAACACGGCCCTTTTTTAAAGCACATGCAACTGGCAGCTAGTCCACAATTCGGTTTTCTTTTGAAAAAACATGTGCGTGGAAAGATTAGTATTTGGGTAAAGTAGTGCGAAAGGGTTTTGCTTTGCTGCTTAAGTTTTCAGAAGGAAAATGAAATTTGGTTTGCGGTGTGCCACATAGTTAAGTAATATTTCACTAAACCTGCAGTTATTTAGCAGCTACTGCACAGTGCACACAGCCATTCCTTCTATAAATTGTAGTTGCCGTAAAGCTCAAGAGAGAAAGATGAGCGGCTGCCCATTAATATATATATTTCTTGTATCATAAGCGTGGAGTTGTGTGTAGCATGCGCGTAAGCGAAATTGCTGTAAAACCACTCTGACATCAAGAAAACATTCTTGGTGATTACGTGACTTCTTATTGAAATTAGCTGCGATAGGAGTTGATTAGCTAATTAGGATGCATCAGCTAATACGGGGACGGCGTCGAATAATGAAGCGAAAATGGGCGCTGCGTGTTTTGGTCGATATCATCATAAAATGCCCCAGTGGCTGCAAAAAAGAGATCTCACTGTGTCGAATAAGTCTTACTGAAGACAGCCTTTAATTTTTACCACATTCTTTTCTTCTGTAAGGCTGAACAGCAGCAGATACTGAGCTGTGCTGTGCGAATATTACCATTATATTGATGAAGCATTTTTTTTCCTGCATTTATTATTGTCGTACGACGACAGGGAATGAACTTATTTTAGCGAAAGCGAGAGTTTTCTTAGACCTTTCGGGAGGAGGGGGGGATAGAGGTACAGAAAGAGCATACCTGTGGTGTCCGGGGGACCTCCTCTCTAGAGTCCCATCTTCAATATTTAAGAGGTAAACATTAACTTCTCTGTTTTAAGAGGTTCCGTAACGTGTTATCCGGAAGCTAGCTTGGGGAGTCCCGGTTGTAGAAACCGTCATTCTTTGCCGTTGACGATCTGTTTGTCGTGGGAGTCTGTGCATTGCTTGCGTCTTTCTTTTGCTGCGTTCTATTTGGTATGAATCCCCGCTCTGTTTAAATGCGAACTGGAGCGCCTGTTGCAAATAAAGCGAAGAACAGCGCCTGGCTCGGTTGACACTCGTTCCGACAGCCTGGCATTGTTGTGTACGGACTGCGCGCGCGCCCAGGAGCCCAAGCTGACCGACTGGCTGTGGGAGGAGCGCGAGAAGATGCAGATCCGCAAGCTGATCCTTCAGCAGCGGCTACTGCGCAAGAAAGACCCCGAGCCCGCCTACTACGGCGACAGCGAGCCGCTGGCCGGAGATTCATCCGAATACATGGCCGCCGCCGACCAGGGGGACCAGGCACTGCCGCCCCAGGTCTTGCGCCGCCGCGCGCGCTCCTCCTCGCCCTCCGCTTCCACGCCGGAGGCGCTGCGGAGGCCGCCCAAGAGAAAAGTGCGTGCTTAACTTCGCTGGCGATCTTAAAAAGCAATAATTTGAACAGATTCAGATAAGTTTGTTAATAGTTTTCTTTTAAAACCTGCTTGCACTGTAAACAAAATTACATCCTTAAAGTTGCTTTTCTGGGTCTCTAAATCACACCTGTCAGAAAGCTCCGTGAAGGGAGCAACGAGGTACTGATGCATCCTTTCTAGACGGCGTCTGTTACAGACATAGAAAGGGTGTGATTTTTGTTTGCAGTGTAGGGGCCAAATAGAAACCTCTACGTTAGGTGTTAAAAATGTTGAGATTCAATAGCACGGCTGCAGCTTGGTTGCAGCTGGGTCAAAGAGCACAGTGGCTAACATGCGTGGCGTGTACAAGGACTCCAAATGAGTTCGACCAAGGCTTTTTTTTTTCTAGTATTGCATATCAGAGAAACGGAGCACTCGTTTAGGGAGAAGCCCGTCGGTGGATATTGGGCGGCGCTGGGAGGCATTAAGAATGCACATGAAAGTGCCGGGACTACCTAGTCTCACGGTTTATCTTCAACATCAGAAATGAGTATTAGGAAAGAAGCGGATGAACTGTGCCAGTAGACCTGATAAAACTATTTGACATTGTAAAGGAGGTGTGTTGGGGAGATAGTAGACGGTTTGTACAGTGACTTCCTTAGCGCCGATATGTTGTTGGCGTTGTCAGTGGCGCCGACTACTGTGGTTTTATGGTGCTAAGGCATGCTAAACCAAAGACCTGCCAAAAACCTACCTGCAGGTCACCGCGATGACACTGAGGTCAACTGATTAACGCTTGGTGTTTTGGTTGTTTACTGAGTATATACGGCATATTCCTCCGCAAATCGCTGCCACGTCGAAATATCTCTGAGCGAGGGCGCGAAGGGGCGCCCACGCGTAGAAGCAGCATTTTAGTGGAGACAATTTTTTTTTTTTTTTCAATCCGCGTGAACACTGCTTAAACTGAATACGTTCCTCAATAGGTATGCAAATTATACAAGGTTTGTGAGAAGAAAACTACATTGGTTTCGTGTATTGATGTGTAAGGAGAGCAGCATTGCTTACAAGTACCGTATGGCTGGACGTGGTTTGATTACTTAGCGATGAAAACATTAATAAGCATCCGCTGAACCTATTTGCTGGTGCAGTCATCGACAGGGTGCTTGTGACGAGGCGTGGTGAACCACCATCTCAGCATCGCGAGACGATTTCTTGAGAGTCAAAGAGGACACTTGCTGAATTTAGAGAAGAGATAGGGTTGCGCACATCTGATACCACTGCACGTACGTTGCATGCCGACATCGCATTGTGGTTGATAAATAGTCCAGATTCTCACTCAACCAGAGAGGCCATAGCATACCTTTAGCGTTACTGTTAAAGAGACCGACGAAAAGGCGCCAAGAATATATCGCAAGTGGCGCTTTTGCGACAGTAACGCTAATAACACTGCACAGCTCCCTGCATACTTAGACTGACACATTACAGCATCGAGGAAGCTTCCTTTCACGCAAAGCATATCTCCTTACGATACAGACTAACAATGGAAAGCATGCATTTGTTTTGCACAGGAGCAGCATGAAAGGGCTTCAGAATAATTGCATATGGCACTGGCTTACTGTCTCTTATTGACACGAAGAACAAGTTAATGCATGCAGCGTTATATATACCATTATCTAATTTTAAGGAAATCGGTACCCCGTTAAGTTGGTTTAAGCTCCTGAAGTTTCATTTTATTGGCGTTTTGAAACAAGGCCTGTTTACGGGATCTCTAGTTTTGAAATCGATACAGTGAATGGTGTTTGACTGCTTGTTCAGTTTATCGATTTCGACGCTATTTTAAATGGAGGTCTTCACTTCATATGCAACAACTTATTCGCAACATACGAGGCATCACCGCATCATCGCGCTCTGTAGTTACCTGGTTTAGGTTAATTATCGAACGAAGATGTCCTAATGTAATTCGATTGAGAAAGAAAAGATTCTTGTGCCCGAAAATTGAAAAAAAAAAACTGACATGGCGGCTGGATGCTCTCAAAGTGAATGTGGATATAAACGTAAAATATCAGTTTTTGTTTTCGCTTGCGCAGCGTTGTTTTCGCTTGCGCAGTAGAAGCGCAAATAATGTGATTGTTCTTTTCCATTCAGCTATATTATCTAGCAAAAAAAAAAAAAAAAAGCGGTATTCTATGCTGCTTAAGGCCATTCATATCATTTTTTGCTAAACACTTCCTACTTCTCCTTTGTTTGCGACGCCGGTGAACTGCGGATCGCGATCAAAGCTTTTAGGCATCTGAGTAAGGAAGAGGAGGAGGAGACAACTTTATTCAACGCACCTGCGTGTGGAAGGTTATTCAAATATTCACGAAAATGTTTTTCAGTATATCACGAAGGACCTCCCTTAGCAAGATCGAGTGAGAATTATCGTTGATATGCCGTTGTGACCCAGGAAAAATAACCACAATTACTGTGTCGACAAAGATAGTATAGAAGTAAAAAAAAAATATAACTTTTGTTTACTTTGCCTAACATCGCTGCTTTAAACAGTCTGCTTATTGGATATATGCTGATAAGTTGCTAATGAAACAAAACTTACCTCACAATGCGATTTAGAAGCTACTTATGTTTCTTCCTACTTCTACTTCTGGGAAAGAGAGCCATGGCTAGCCTTGACCGCCTAGTAAAGAGCAGAGACATTAGTCTGTCAACCAAGATCCGTATAACTCGTGCTATGGTCTTTCCAGTTGTGATGTATGGACGCGAGAGTTGGGCTGTGAAGAAGGCTGACCGCCGAAGAATTGACGTGTTTGAATTGTGGCGCTGGCGGAGACTCTTGAGAGTTCCTTAGACGGCCAGAAGATCAAATCAGTCGATATGGTCGACCATAAACCCTGACTGCTCATTGGAGGGTCAAATTCTAAAGTTAAAGCTCAGCTACTTTGGCCATGTGATGAGAAGAGAGCAGTCGCTGGAGAAAGGTTTGATGTTGGGAAAGGTTGAGAGTCACCGGAAAAGGGGTAGGCAGCGAACGCGGTGGTTAGATGGCATCCTCGAGGCGCTGCAGATGAAGTTATGTGATGTTAGGAAGATAGTGAGGGATCGTAAAGCATGGCGTGATATGGTCCATAGGGTCACGAAGAGTCGGACACGACTGAACGACTGAACTGAACTGAACTTATATTTCTTCTTTATTGAAATTCTTGCGTGCTTCATCTTCTGCAGACTCTTCAACTCTACACGACGGTGGCGGCTCCCGTGTACAACACCAGCAACGATACTGTACGTATTTTGCCGTACTCTATCATATCTACTACTGGACTTTGCATGTCATCATGATTCCCGCGCCGAATTTCGTTGCGCTTCCGTCGGCTACAATAACTTAGTGTCACGAAAGCGCTGCACCGAGCATACGCTTCCATTCTGTCATGTGCCTGGACAGGCAGCGAAGCAATCCGGATTCATGCCAGGCTACGCAACATAGATTGCTGAATTTTATTGATTCTAACTTGAAGCGGACTGCAGGTGTATTGGTGCATGCGAAGGTCAAATTAAGGCTCTCCTTAAACGTGCTTTTTGTTTTGGCCACTCAATCTCCTTTTTGAATAAACCGGTAATTAGAAATAGACAAGTTCGAAAAAAAAATACGGATATCCATTGCATTAATTCATACGAGAAAATCGGTGAGGCCGGTAGCCCCGCGATATTCTTGCGCGGTGACGTAGATCTACCTAAGCAGCTTGCCTCAATTTACGCGTATAAGCCATCCATGACTACTTACTGAAGAGAGAGGTCAACAGAGCGTAAACGGCCAAAACAAAGAAGAAATGTGAAAGCTACAAGCATTTCTAAATGAGATATTTTGGTGGCTATACTGGCGTTTTCTCATCGTGTGGTCTTGCCAAGCTGTCGAACACCCACGCGAACCCCTCGTATGCCCATGCCAGCCCCTCGTATACCCATGCCACCCCCTTTTATACTGTGGGCGATTCCTCTGCCCGAGGGATGCGCACGACAAACACACAGTGGGCCGTATAACAAACATATTTAATCTCACAGGGATCTTGTCGTCCGGGTGGCTGCGGGTCGTTTCCGTGGAGAGCCGGGAGGGAAGCGGGAGCGACGAGCCAGGGACCAGGAAGCGCCAGGGACCAAGAAGAGAGCGCGACGGCGGCGCGTGCCTTCTTTTATAGCCCCCTCGCGCGGGACCGGTTATCCCCGCGCGAGTGGGGAGAGGGAAACAGGCACGCGCGCAGGGAGCATTGGGAAGTGGCGCGGCCTTCGAATGCGCGGCGCGCCACGAGCCCTACAATACCCATGACAGCTCGTTATGTACTCATGGCAATCCCTCGTATACCCGTACCTCTCGTATACCCATGCCAATCGAGGCAGATTGGGATAGTGCTTGTCTTGCCGCCGGCACGACAGATAAGCATCTGCAGGTCTGCCGGCTTGCGGCAGCGTCTAGAACTCTTGAGGTATTGAAATTTGGGCCTAACTCCCAGACCCACTGCATGTATCTGTGCACCCTTGTAAAAATAAATGTGTCATATCGCCATCACCTGAGGAATGACAACAACGTGAATCTGCCACCCTTTCCAGTCTGGCAGTGCCAATCTTCTCGGTGTCGTCGGTATCGACGTGCCACTGAAGGAATTCCAGAAGGTCGCCCATCCTTTCAAGGTAAGATCTTATGCGATGACGTCAGTGGCAATGAGATTATAAGTGCAGTCGTTCGTACTGGCGCCGTGTCTTTCCGGACCGTTTGTTTTTATCGCACCTCTCATTGTATATTTTTGGGGGCCAAGAATGTGGAATATCATTGCGCATCCTGCTAACAGCGCAGGATTATACACAAAGACTCCAGGTAACTGAAAAGCAATGCTGTTTCCTTCTGCAAGGGTAATTCTGAAACAGCACGTGATATACTCAAATGAAGCTATATATCTTATATATATAATCATATATCTACCGGTGAGGTGGTGGTCCATAATTAATAGCGCAGAATAAAATAGACACCGACCATTTTTTAATGTCCTTAGTTGTCTGTTATTAGTCTTCCACTCAATCAGGTATTTTGTTCGTTCCCACGTAACAGCTAGGCTGAACAGTTCTTCCTGTTCCTCCGCTCATGTATCGTGTTGCCAGTTCTAGTAAATATTAAAATCCGGTAATTCCGTATTGGTGAGGGGGAATCATCGCAATTGTGAAAGGAATAAAATTCTGCGAGGTTCACTGAGGTCCATCATGCGGTTGTTTCAATAACGTTGCATAACCAAATCAGTAACTCACGCCTACGCAGTAATATGAGATATTTCAACATAGTGTCTCTCTTTCAGGGTAGTATAATCAGATTTTATCGTCATATTTTAGGACGCAGCAACATGGGCATTGTGCAAAGACATATACCATAAATAAAGATTTATGTGCAGTTAAGTAGAAATACTGTAAAAATAAAGAGAAAATAAGAGAATTAACTCTTTAATGCTAACACACGAGGCGCACAAAAGGTCTACCAAGCTCATTCTTTAAACTTCTCAATGGTGGAATTTTTTGTTCCTTTTTTGATTGTCTTAAACGAATAAAGGGCGTCTTATATAAAGATCTTCGTATGAATTTTGTTTGTTTATGTTAGAACATCGACTTGCCATGAGAACAAATTATAGACCAGCTCGAGCCTGCTCATTTCTCTGCGTGTTTACTGTATATATGTATATATCGAGTAACTCTGCAGTTTCTTGCGTACATACAATGTTCCTAACATGGCGCCACCTCACACCTGCAAGGAATGCCGCGCACATGAGCTCGTCTAGCCATGCTTATTGTTCGAGGGCACTCCTATCTCTGACGTATGGGTCACTGTTTGTTTTTTTAGTAATTTGGCCGCAAATAAGAGCGATCGATACTTCTGATTCCGCCTTTTTTTTCTTCTTCCCGTTGTTCAGCTTGGCGTGAATGCCTACTCATTCATGATCAACAAGAACGGGCACATCTTATTCCACCCCGACCATCGCCCTATGGTGAGTGCACGATATTTTTGCGACCCGCCAGTGCGCCTGCTGGCGACAAGTGTGAGCGGCATATTCGGTAATAATACTGATCGATACTTTTAATCACAGTGTACACGAACGTGCACGCCACGTGAGAACTCAGTTTATGTGCCGCACTTTATCGAGATTGTCTAGCACGTTTTGATGTCCTCGCTCGGTTATTTTAGGAACAGAACTGTTTTAGAAATAACCTTTAAATTGATGAATATTGTTCGCACCATTTAAGTTCCCTTTTTTTAATACGTAGCACACGCACCGTTGAAGTCGCTCGTATCTCAGTTATTGGAGTCGTGCCCTTCGATCACATCATGTGCATTCGCGAGGTTTTTCATGCTAGGGCTGTGAAGATTTACATTCGTTTACAAATGGTGTCAGCTCCTTTGGGAGAGTATATAGTTTGAATTTACCTTTTAACTGGTTACAAAGTGAGGCAAAGTAGGTGTAGGGGATAGAGTGAGAGGCCGTTCTCTGAATTACGTGGGCAAGTTGTTTCGCTAGAGTTCGGTTTAACAGTCCCTGGAAGCTTGATTATTTGGTTATCTCCGTTGTTCATAACACCATGGATAATGTGTGCCTAGACATGGACACAAGGCACAGTGTTTAGCTCTCTCCTTTGTTGTTTGCGCTGTCCTTGTGTTCATATTCTAGCTGCTCATTGTTAGTTTGAACATGGATTGTCTTCTTGCCGTTTGATTTCAACATGTTCTCTCTCACCGCTCCCCCCTGCCCTACCTCTACTCAGTACAAAGACATGCTGAAGCCGTACTACAGCAATGTGGACCTGCTCGAGGTGGAACTCCTGGACAATGAGACGGCCGACCGTGTGAGTAAAAACGGGAGTGCCACGCTAGAGAGTTTTAGAGAAACCTTGCCGTATTCTGTTGCCACTATTGTGAGCAGCGTAGGCGCGAATTGCCACGAGGAGCCATGTGCACTGTCGGCGCCTGACAGTAGTGCCATACGGTAGCGGTATAAAGCTACACTAAATCTACAGGGTAGTGGTAAGAAGCTATGCTAAAGCACTCTCTTCCGACGCAGGTGTAACTTGATCTGGAGGTAGCCCTCTTTCAAATATACATTCGAAGGAGTGAAAAAATTAATCATTAGATTCCAAGTATCTTATCATTAAGTTCGGAGCTTGGCGCCATTTTTCCGTAGCCGTATTTCATTTTTTTTTTATTATACTACCTTCATAGCATATGCTTGGAACAAACAAATAAAAGGAATAGAACAGTGTTGAGAAAGTACGAAGATTGACCGATGTGAGCTCTAGGCCCTTATATTTTGCAGAAAAAAACAATCTAAGCAAGGAATAAGTTGTTATCTAGCTCGACGGAACGAATAAATTGCAGTGACTGATTTTTCTCCTCTCTATTTTTTTACGACAGCTCTTTAACCACGTATTCGCCGAGGTAAGCTTTCTTTTTCCTTTGTAATGCCCCGGGCATGAATATCTCAGCTGCGTCTGGCATTTCAAAACGCGCTCACGTTTCTTTCGAACTCCCCCCCCCCCCCCCCGCCCCTCCCCATCCTTCCATTGTTTTTAAAGATTCGTAAGAACATGATCGACGGCAGGAGAGGATGGATGGAATTCCTGCCGATGCGGGTGCACCTCGACGAAATGGTGAGATATGCCCACTTCGCCGTATTAGCTAAGCAGTTTTCCCCAATACAGTGCAAGTCACGCACGTCATATTCAATAAAGATATGTTATCATCATGAATGAATACTTCTAGAATTTTAACTGCTTTTGTTTTTACTGCTCGTGTTCTGTTCGATAGGTTCGATAAGTGTTCACTTCTGTTCGATAAGAATCAAGCCAACCGGTGTGTCGTAGAAGTATTCGGTCTATCGTCCTCGAGAACAGATTTAAGCATTCGGTGCATTCACAGAAAGGCGTAGCGTGTTCTAGGACCGTCCATAGTCGGCGGTAACTGCACTGATACCTCGCAGCCTCCGTCGTCGGCGACTGTTCTTTTCGTTCTGAGCGACCGAGCACTGGGCTACCTTCGTTGCCTGTGGAGTGTGGCGTTCCACATGATGGGCGCCTGCCTGCGACGAAAAGGAAGTGACGTCACTGCACACGCAGTGCACATCGCGGTTGCTGTCGACAGCGCCTTTACTTTCCTCGTAATCTCAAGAGATTCGCAGCTTCATGTTAACGGGTGGCCTCCTGGGGACAAATCAAAGAGGCAACGAGGCTACAGTGGCTAGAATCATTCTAGCCACTGTAACGAGGCATCGAAAAGACTCTTCAGGATGAAGGGCAGCTCCACCACGCAAAGAAGGAAGCAAGCAGCAGGCACATGGAGATGCGTGCCTCTTTTCGGCGCCTTTTGCGGGAAAACTGAGTTCAGTAGCAAGATCCCCAGGAAGTCGAAATTACTCGTAGCCCTCCACTACGGCTCCTCTTTCTTTCTTTCTTTCTTTCTTTCTTTCTTTCTTTCTTTCTTTCTTTCTTTCTTTCTTTCTTTCTTTCTTTCTTTCTTTCTTTCTTTCTTTCTTTCTTTCTTTCTTTCTTTCTTTCTTCCTTCCTTTCTTTCTTTCTTTCTTTCTTTCTTTCTTTCTTTATTTCTTTCTTTCTTTCTTTCTTTCTTTCTTTCTTTCTTTCCACTTTCACTTCTTCCTCTCTTCCCTTACGGATTGGTCAGGTGTCCACAGAAAGAAGTGTGACAGATACTGTGCCTTTGCCTTCCTGTGAACCAATTATTATTATTATTATTTGTAGCGAGAGCTACATTGGCCATAGTCTCGTCATTTCGCCGCGCCTGTCCGAAGAGCGAAGAAAAAGGAAAAAGGAAAAAGGAAAAAGAACAAGAAAAAAAGGAAAGTAAGAAGAAAAAAAAAAGTAAAAGAAGATGTAAAACAAGAAGACAGATAAGTCGGTAATTGGTCGCGGCGCACGACAACAGCGAGTTGCTAGGACAGAAGCTTCGTTCGGATGTTGTGACGGTGGTGTGCCCCGGAGTTCGACGTATAGTGACGATGTCATACCACTAGACGTCTTCTGCACTCGAATCAAAATGGTAAACAATGAGAGACAAGGGGTGCTCATGCGTGAAGTGATTCCCATATGGCATAAATAAGCTGAAACCATAGAGTAAACTACTACGTACAAAAGCCATGTCTTTACTTTCATCCTTACTTAGGCGCGCTGAACTTTTACTCAAGACGATTCACTAACACAAGACAAGACAACACAAGACAATCAAGCCGAACCTAAGCGTAGCCATGAAGCCGAAACTAAGCGTAGCCACATTGCCCTCGAGTGACTCCAGGTTTAACCATAGGCAAAACCACAGGTAATGTTTTTTAAACAGGCCCTTCGTGCCGACTGAAGACCTCAGCGGCCTTGAAATAAACCACTTTTTGACTCCAAGTGGGTCTGAAATACATGGTGGTAGGAACAGATATGCTTCCTTAGCTCCAGCAGTAGACCACTCCGCCATCGCTGCAGGTGAGTCTCTCGAGCTGTGCTTTGTACTCCGTCGTCTACATCGTCTTCTATCCGTGCGCGATGGACCCAGAAAACGCACCGCCGTCGCACTGCCTTCTTAGGGTGTGTAATGGGCCCCCAAAGTGCTATAGGGCGCTGATAGGGACCCAAATCACCGGACTTCGACGACGTTTGAATGAAGTTCGCTCGACGTTGAAAGCCCAGCCTCTACCTAAGGTAAAGTGAAACCTGGAGTGCTAACGCATCTAAATGCAATCTAGTTATCCACGCTAAACGGTCCGTCATTTCTTTCTGCTGAAAAGTTTAAGAATATTCACGATAAGTTGGTACTTACGTTCGACGTTAGATTCTGTCGCCATTTTCGACTTCAGGTTCGGACGATGCTCGCCGCTATTGTCTGAGTATTGGGGCAAAAATAATTCCTTGGTTAGTGTTGTCATTGAAGCCGCATCAAATATGAAGTTATGTATACAACTCGCTTTTGTACAGTCTATCTTATACTGGCTGTTTCAGCGAACACTTTCAAAACTTTCTTTAAATAGTGCGTTCAGAATAGAAAAAACAAAGATTTTTCAGAAACTAGTTCTCTGCCGAGGCGAACACAAGAACACAATAAGCTGGAGATAGCTAATTATCAAGCTAAATAACTGAAACCCACTAACGACCTTTCCAATAATTGCACTTTTTGATGCCTTGCAGCGCGAAGAAATACCGATTTTTTTTTTTTTTTTTTTTTGTACAAAACCGAAACTGAGCGCAGATGAAGCACAGGCAACTGGATACAAAAGTGACGCCTGGTGATGACGTAAGCTGTGGCTGCGGCGCTCAGTTCCAGCTGCGAGTGGTATTGCGCCATGTCACGCATAGCTTATTGCGCGGAAAAGACCAAATAATGCAGTTCAAATTTGGTGCTGTTTTTTCCATTCTAATGTACTTGATCCGCTCTAGAGCCAAAGTCCCTGTCAAGCGGTTCATGCATCTTTCGTATTCCCTTCAGTCGCTGATACCAAGTTGATAGACAGCGATGGCGAAAACGACGCTTTGTCCTCAGTTCAGTTTCCTGCCCTAAACTAAGTTTCCTTTTTGTTTTTGTTTTTTGTCTTCGTCGTAGTTTAAACTGTGACGCTGAAAAACGCGCTGGGTCGTCGTTAGAGAGAGAGAATGGCCACGTCTGCCAGCTCTTCAACACGACTCGGAACTTTTCGGATAAGGCGCTATCATCGTCACAAACTGTTCTCTAAACTTTTCCTGAACAATACAATTGCGCTTGACGATCATAAGGATTGTTTTTTTTATAACTCTAATAGTTCGCCGCGACACTTGCACGGCACAATAAATTCACGCTGGAAAATCAAGGCACTCTTAGTACCTGGCGCCGGCTTCGTTTATGGAACCGGCGTCTCTAGAGGCGCGCCGGTGGCGCCAGCACTGAAAGAGAACCTCCTAGATCTACATTCGCGTCGGCTGAGTCGCACACAATACCCAGATCTACTTTACCAGAGCCCACCGCATGTGTGTCGCTAGCGTCCGCACCCATGACCGCAAAGAAAACGGAAAAGCCTTCGGGATGATGCCACATCAAGCAAAATATAAAAACGAGTCTGCGATTGTGCACTGCCCGGATTGGGGTCGGCAGAAAAGATGTATTCATCTGTGCGTTCCGCCAAGCAGGCTGCGCCAGCGTTTGTCCAAGAACATTGGATGGCGGAGAGGCGAAATCAGGGAGCACAGCATAGCCAGTTCGATTAATATAATGCAACTCGCACGCAAATCGGCGCGCCTAGAACATCCGACTGTCAACGAGTCTTAAATCTCTGGTCGTGGCGCGCGGAAAGTGATAAGGCCGCGTACTGACGGCCGTAAACAAATGCTGCAAGAAGAAAGCTTTGGAGCATTGCCGTACGATAGATGTACAGGAAAGCACGCTGAAATAGCTAGCCTAAGGTTAACGAAACCTGTTCGGACAAGACGCTTGATGTGCTCAACAGACCTAGGGGCGAGAATCTATTAAGTTTGTCAAACTTGCACTAGTAGAGAAAATGAAAATTGTAGAGCTAAAGGGGTTAATGAGTTCACCCGCCACAATATTCACTAGGGTGATGGCAGAATTGAGCGAAAACCTGTGTAAGTACTGATTATTTTGGACGCATTCAACACGTTCAGAAGAGTTTTCAGCAGAGTTTTTCATGCTATTTGCTCAAACAATTACACAGTGCTACTTTTTCAGACTGTTCATATTCTTTAGTGTATCCTTTTCTTTCCTTTCTCTTTTCCACTTTTTTACTTCTAATCCTCATCGCCTTGGCTTGTTTTCTTTCCCCTTTTGCAGAGGCGAGTTGTGACAAGGCGCCATAACTACCAGTACGGGGCAGTTCCGAACAGCTCGTTCTCGTGAGTGTTTGCTTGCACGTTTCCTTTTCGAAGCGGTTGATTGGGGAAATCTTCTAGGGAAACTCCGGTGGTTTTTTCATCATTTTTTGTTTTTAGATGAATTACATTCCTCGGCATGTCCTGACTCTAACACAAAAAACCGTTTTTCAAAATTCTAATTAGTAGTATTTTAAAAAAAGAAAAACAGCAAATCGAAACCGAAGCTGCTTTCACGGCCAGACACGACGTCCCAGTTGACAAAATTGTGACGTCACACTCGACTCAGTATTACAAAAACACTCGTAGTGCGTTGGATGGTGAAAATAAAGTATGGAAATCATGACGCACTGCATAAAATGTCTGAAGTAGTTTAATATAAGCCTCACAATTTCATAACCACGCGTGAAGTGGACGTCGGTATACTGTTTGTGACGTCAGAAACTCAGTGTTGCCCTCAGAAATACTCTCAAGTCATGAAAATGGCATATCTTAAAGCCGTGTTGCTCGTGAACGGATTATCGTACGGCGCCTAATGCTGAAAAATGCGTCAGGTCGGAGAGGAAAACCTATGATTACATTTTTTACTAGATTATTCGAATGTCAAAAAAGCTGCGGTGTTGACCTTGAAGCCCTGTGTACGCAGCCAAACAATGTTTTTTTACGGACAGGAGCTCGCTTCCAAGAAAAAGAGTGGTTGGAAAAAGAGAGAGGTTGTTTCGGTGGTGAAAGGTGAAAGGAACCTCTTTATTTACTTTGTCTTTACTGCGTCTACCGCGCTTCGATAGGAGCAACAAATTAGATTCGATATTTAGTGTGAAGCGCCAAGCAGTAATAAGAAAATGGCTAATCCCGGACAGAGATATTAATCCTAATAATGGTTATGTGAAATTACTGTTTTAGCGAGTCTACTGTTTTAGCGAGTGACTATAACAATGGGAATAGCATGTTTCATTTGCCCGCAATAAGCGGAAAATATGTGTAGTAGAACAGGAAAGGCGGTAGATAGCCGTTAGCTTATTTGTGTCCGATGAAGGGCCAAAATTTTACCTGAAGGGCATCTTCTTTCTGTTAACCGTTTGCAATATCTCCGCTTTTCGTGTTTAATCTGACATCGAACGCCATCATCCGATATTCCTCACCGAAGCGCTATCTTTATTCTATTGCTCACTCTCCGTTCCCTGTGTTAACCTCCTCTCATTTCTTTACTTCTTCGTAGAAAATTTTCTAACACACTTGTCTCCCATACGCGCGTTGATTGTCGTCATTCTAGTTCCATGCCTGCTAATATCTTCTACGATTAATCTTTTTCGTACAAGATCGGAGGCGGTCAGCCAAAATTGTTAATGAAGAGCATTATTATTACGCAAAAACATCTAATGCGGTGTATTTTGCTGTGGTGGCATATTACTTATAGGAAGAAATTTGTTTTCTTGGTTAACTAAACATAAAAAAAAAACTTACTGAATTATCCCCCCCCCCCCCCCTCCCTCCGTTAAATGTTACGCGGCTTGGGGAAAAAAACGAATAACATTAACAACATTTATTATAAGCACATTTCCCTCGTCCGAAAGCTCATTATTAAAAAGAGGGAGGGGTGGTACTTAAATTCCCGTTAACGCTACTATTTTCTCGGCACCCTGCGCCGTTGCCACTAAGTGCCGGATGGCTTTCAGCAACTGGTGGATGTCACAGCATTATCATTCATGCTAAACTTCAGCAGAGATTGCGTGCCACAGGCAGGCGTCTTTTTCGTTTTAGCTGAATACAGTACGAGGTAAGTTTGTGAATTTAGAGGCTAAATTTTAACTTTGAGTATTTCCTTTTATTTTTTCATCCAGGCAAAAAGCCGAGAGAGAAATATCGTTTAGACACATTATGTGAGATACATTACAGTATATCCTTAGCGAAAAAACCGCATGAGTCCCACAATAAGCTCATAGAGATTTCTGATACTAAACTCTTACATATGTCATACACTGATATTTCTCATACGTTGAATGATATATGTATGAGATAATATGAGATTTGTACGAGTTTAGTAGAAGTTTAGTATGAGAAATCTGCATGAGGTTATTGTGGACTCATACGTTTTTGTTTTTGTTTTTTTCACTAGGGACAGACATGTATAAAACAGTTTTATCTCGTTGGTGTGAAGTATTTGCATCATGCATGCTGATCTACGCGGAGAAGCCATTTGTTCTCATTAATTAAATCAATAAACGACACTTCGAGTTGACAAGAAGTAAAGCGGTAATTCAATCGTTAATTATGCATTCTGGCTTCTTCCAGGTTCGGTATAGCCGTTCCCCAACCGTACGGTTCCACCGAGATTCTGGGCGAGGTGCAGGTTCAATCAAGGGAAGAGGACTGTAAGTGCACCTCTACTTGATTAGCGCAGTACGGAATTGGCCGGATATAAAACGTGCGCAGCGAACTCATGTTCACTGTGATTTATTTTTCTTGCAGGGAGGAAGTACTTCGAAGGCGACAACTGGAGGGTTCACCCAGACTGGTACCTAATCAATGCAGCACTCACTGTAGGACTAGCCGAATTTGTGAATTTGCTCCCCTTGTCTTATGCTGGGTCGCTGAAGATGTTAAATGAAGCCATAAACTTTCAGTATTTATTCAGTAATGCTCCATATGCTGTAGGAGATGTGGAAAAGTTGGAGGTACGTTAAGAAATTGGTCAATAAAGCTCAATGAAATATACCTCATTTACTACAATGCACTAAAGGAACAGGAGGGAGAAAAAGATTGGGTTGGGGCGCTTTTTATCTTAATCGCGCATGATGACTAGTAGCTTACTGTTATCGCTCAAGAGGAAAGTACAAAACACTTTCACCTTACCTATGGTGCTGAAACGTGGAGGATAACGAAAAGTGTTCTACATAAGTGGAGGATAACACAGAGGTCTATGGAACGGAAAATGGTCGGTGCATTGTTAAGAGATAGGAAGCGTGCAGAGTGGATTAAAGAAATAACTCAAGTTACTGATATTGTATTCAAAATCAAAAAGAAGAAATGGGCATGGGCAGAGAGAAGACAACCGATGGTAGCTAACAGTAACCAATTGGATTTCAAAAGAAAGAAAGCATAGCAGGGGTCAAGTGGATGGAGCTAGCACAGGACCGGTTTAATTGGAGGAAAGTGGGAGAGGCCTTCGCCCTGCAGAGGATATAGTCCGGCTGATGATGGTAATTTTTTGCTTTCTTCATAGAACGGAATTGAGCGTAAATAAATAGGCACGTGTCATAAAATGGGTTGCTCAATCGGCTATCATTTCAGCATTACGAGCACATAAATATTAAGGTGTGTAGCTGTTATGATTAGCTTTCTGCGTGAATTTACCTTTCAGCATACCTGTAAGGTCTTGTTGGCCGTAGTGCAGCCTTCAAGCTGCTCAAGCACCTCACATTCGTTAACCGCCACTTTCTGTTGCCTCTCTCCGTCGCACCGGTCCTGTATCTTTCCCGGCTAACACATTGTTTCAACAAAAAGTGCCTATATAGGTGTGTGAACAGTGAGCATAGTTCTGGAAGCCTGATCTTGGAGTATTCACTTTTTCAAATTCTGAGTCTTTGGTCTTACGCCAGATAGACATTGTAGTGCTAACTTTCTTACGCACTTAAGAACATTGATACTCTCTCAGTCTGATTCCATATAGCTGTGGGAACTTTTAACGCGTATGTGGAACCGGATTAAGAGTGTAACGACAGTAACTAAGCATAATAAACGAAGCGCCGTATGTCGCCGGTGCCTTGCTTGTTTCTAAACGCTCCTTCGCAATTGCAGGGAGTACTGTGTGGACATCTACAGCACGTACGACACTCCCGAGACGATAATCAGAGACTTTCTGGAACGCGTCATGAAAGAACCCTCCGAAACTGCGGAACGCTACAAGTGGAAGCCGGACTCTAAGAGGCAATTCTACAACACCATGGTCTGTAAGTACGCGTAGCCCCGAAACTCTCTTAATGCCGATCCCCGAATCCTCAGAGACACCGTATATATCGGTCGCACTCATCCTATGGATAGCTCGTTTTGTCTTCTTCAATGTATCCTTTCCGGTAATATACCCTCTTTTTCTTCGCAACTTTCCACTTATCGATTTAGTGGATCACGTAGGGACGATAATGGGAATGGCAAGAAGGGAAGAGATAAGACATGGCGTTAAGAAGAGCCGGCAAATACGAGTGCTCCTGACGCGACTTGCCAGCCTAATTGCCTTTATCCTTTTTTTTAGTCTTGTTTGGAGCGTTTTATCACCTTACTATCCGCGATACTTGTGGGCGTATCTCACTGAGAGCTTTTGGGGTTGCTGAAAGCTGCCTCTTTTTCTCACGACAGCCGTAACATCGCTGAAGTTTTGCTGTCTAGTAGCTGTTCGTGTGTGCACGGCGCATGATCATCGAGGCTGCTATTTTTTTTTTGAAAACCATAGTGTTGCTAATGGGGATGATGCTAAAGGTAATGCTAAAGGGCAGTGCGATGCCACTAGGAAAAGAACAGGCCACTTTGTCGGGGCCGATAGTGACGTGCCAGCAAATGCTCTTACACTTAATCCCCCCGATCCATTTTCCCCCTTCCCCGCGCACTGAGGACTTGACAAACGTGAGGCGATCTCTGGACGTTTTATGGCATTAGGATGGTCTTCAAGGAACTGAGCAAAAGGCGGTCACGTACAAGGGTTTGGTACTTAACCGAAGACCTCAGTACTTTCAGTAGCTGGCTTTTTGCTGCACAGTAAGAACCTGCTATTTGGTTCACGAGAACCGGCCAGCACCGTAAAACGTTTTCTGTAGAACTTGGTGCATTATGTACGTTCACTACAGCAAGTAAGCCCACTTTGTTACATGTTTTTCGTTTTCTTAATGATTAATACGGGACGGGAAAGGCTCAGTATCTGTCACACTTGTTTCCATGGACACCTGTACCGCGCCGTAAGGGAAGGGAGGAAGGTTTGTTAGCTTTTCTGTTCTCCTTTACAAGCTGTATAGTCATCTTGACCAATTTAAATAGAAGCTACTAGGTGTTTTGTCTGCCTCTCAGCAAAAAAAAAAAAAAAAAAAAAAGCAATTTCGAAAACGGTATCTCGCTGTCTTTCTAAACAAGGTTCACAGAACCTATAGCTGACTGAGGTGAACTCGTTACGTAACCCTCATAATATCAGCCCTTCAGACGAGGGTTACTATTTGACCCACCACGGTGGCGCAACACTTGTTTCAGGCGCTCGACTACTGTCTCAAGGATGCGGGATCGAATCCAGGCCTCGGCGGCCGCCTTTCGATGGCGGCGAAAAGCAAGGCGGCCATATGCTATGCGATGTCAGTGCACGTTAAAGAACACCGGGTGGTCGAAATTTCCGGAGTCCTCCACTACGGCGTCTCTCATAGCCTAGGTCGCTTTGGGATGTTAAACCTCGCATACCAAACTATGCCGAGAAGCAGCACTTGCGTTACTGTTTGTAATTCGGCGCTCTGTACATGAGCGCGTGCACTCACTTCTTGGCGAGTGTTCATAAAACTTTCGCTTAACTCCCTTCTTTTAAGGCTATTTCACGACTTGTCAACGCTTTGTGCTTTATTTATACGAGCTACGACAGCATAAAAAGGCCTCTAAAAGAAGGTGATGGACATGTTCAAAGTCAGATATATTTTAGAATGTTACAGCCCAGCTACCTATTCACCTCAAGCACTAACGAACAGTTGGAACTACGCTGGCGCTATTACATTTTCATATTTTGGTAAAAATGTTAGGAGAATCGGGCTTTTACATGACCGTTGCGGCTGAGCCCACTGCACGTTTTTTTTGTTTTTGTTCAAGGGCCCGGTGAAAGGTAAATGGGCTGAGGAAACCTATACTCTGTCCTTTCTCGATGGCTTGCAAGTCGCCGTATCGGCTAAATGGCAGATCTGCAACTTCTGTCCCTAAAGGCGTGAAGACAGGCAGGAGGTCAGTAAGACTCGCTGAGAGTTACGCTGTCGGCGCTACTTTGAGGTCATTAGCTCTCAAGGATCCGATGTGACCACAGCTCAACGCAGGCTGCGCTATGCAAGGTTTCTGAAGAGATGTGCATTTTGAGCACTGGTTCCTCAGTACTAAACATTTGAGAAATCTGGTTGCCCCTGTGTGCCCCAGCATTTTATTTTGGTATTGTGTTCGAACTTATTGAAGGAAGGGAGGCCGAGGGCTCTTGTTATAAATAGGCATTTCGCTTCGCCCTTTCGCACTTCCTCCTGTTGAGTACAGAAACTTACCCGGTGTGCCCTTGCCAAAAAAACCCTTTCCTGGTATTGTATACGTGGAGTTTGATGTCCCAAAGCAAGGGACGTAGTGGAGTGCTGTAGACTAATTTCGACCTCCTGGAAATTCATTACCGTCCACCGACATCGCACAGTACACGGTCACCTTGCGTTTCAGCTTCATCCAAATACAGTCGCCGTGGACGCGATAAAATCCCTGTTGTCGAGCTCAGCAGCCGAAGGCCCTTATCTGTGCTACCACGACAGAGCCTAGTTTTGCCGAACCTTCGAGGTCAAAGGTGTTAATGCGGGAAGAATGAGTCATGCCATTCTCTACAGGAGGTCGACAACACGCCACCAGTACGTGCTGCAACTGAGCATAGTGCCGATTAGGCGAACGTGTTAGCTTGCTCAACAGCCATGACAGCAGCAAGTATTGGTTGCATCTTGGTTGTCCTCCTGATCATGCAAAGCGGGGAGCTGTTTTACGTGAAGTTGTCGCCAAGCTTGCTAGCTTACGAACGTGACACTGTGATGTACAGATTGAATATTTCGTCCCATTAGCAATGTTATGAGCTTGTATGGGCAGTTGCCGATTCAAGACCAAACATGGCTAACGTGTCAGTGCGGCGGTATTGAGCTGACCCGGGAAGCGCAAAACATATAGGACCTGCATTCGCAAAGCGCCGCTCCTATATTGTACAGGTCAATATCGCCACAGGACCTAGTTCTTGGCTAACAGTCCGTGCTGCTTGTAGCGTTTAAGTATTGTAATTTGCGGGCGTCGCATTTTTCAATTTATTTCATAAACAGCAACACACCTTGCTGACCCAGCTGCGCTGTCTCTGCGCATGTCGTGGAGTACTTAGTATCGTCCTTTGTTGCCACTCTGGCACGCAGGCGACAAGGAGCTTGTGCAGAGCCTGGTGTTCGATGCCAAGGTGACCAGTCCGGAGAAGATCATGGCCCGCCAACCTTCCAAACAGCTCTACTCCCATGTTTCAAAGTAAGCATCGCCATTCCTTGTGTTCGCCGTTCGCCGCAATTATACGGAGGAAGGAAGGCTTAGAGGGGAGCCCTCAAGGTCTCGGCAACGGTTGACCTCGTAACGAAGTCACAGAAGGTGCAGGCCAGGTAGCGATGCTTGTCCCGTTTGAACATTTTCGAGGACAGGAACATGAAATGTAATTTCTATCGGTACTTGAGACGAAATATTGGATTCCTTCTTGCACAGGTTTCAGATCGTTAGGATTTTTTAACTCTAGGCTATGGTTCCACATTCTTTAATTCTTTTTATAGAATAAACGGTATGTGACGGGCGTTTAAGCTGGTAACTGCGGAATCTGGCTTGGGCCACGCCGTTGTTTTATTTATGCTGAACAAAACTCTCAAGCCTGAAGCTTGAGTCAAGCTGAATAACCAGAACAATGGCCGTAGCATTGGTTTACATAATACATGGGCGGAAACCATTCTCGTTGCATTCACTTTAGTTGTTCGAGAGCGCCTTTCCCATTGACTGCTGAGGGCTGCCGGGGATGTATGGATTCGAACTGTGGCTCATCTGCGGTTCTTCGTTCAGCACTGCTTACGCTAAAAGTTTGGCTTTGCTTGTGGGACCTTGAGGGACCCTCTAAGTTGACTTAGAGCGAGGAGCTGAAGGCTATAGCTTCGCGTCTGCGACAGATTCGTTTTTCTAGTGACAGCTTACAGAGCAGAATCTTGTTCACTCGGGTCATCTGTAATTTCTCCTCTCGTCATCCTGCACATTAGATGCAGTGCAGTGACTCGTACGCCTTCAGTTTTCCTAGTTGTGACTTGGAATGGTGGTTATATATAATTTGAAGACAGCGAGAATACATCGCAAATTTAGGGCGACACATCAGGAGCTACCCCCGCGTACACGCTTGTTTAAGTAGGCGGAAAAAGAACTTAAAGCTTTGATTTTGGAAACATTGCTGTCATAGTCATTTTATTCCTCTGTTCCAAGTCATTAAAGTTTAGGATGTGACAATTTGACATTACCTCAGGCAATGTCATAAGTGATTATGAAGAGAAAAAGTAGCTTGATATTACTAATATTTTTAGCAGCTCGCGGTACATTTAAGAACGTGTCTAACTTGTGTATTCTCTTCCTTAAATCAGGGAATTGCCTTGGACACACTGAGACACGACCCTTTGTGTTTTGCACATTGTGCTCTGCTTCTTATTGTTCTACACTTTTAGGTGCTACTTTATGCTAAGCTGCAGTGCACTGCTGTTTTGTAACTGGCTTCGAAGCTGTAAGACACAGCCATTTATAAAAGTCGGTGCACTGCCGCTGACCACTGACTGACGCTTCAGTATTGTGAATACAGGGTCCAGTGCTGTGTCGAATATTGATTGATGGAAATGCTTACGGTCCATGACTGTTGGACTGCGTGGAAGCGGGACTGATAGCCTTGTGCGGCGAAGATAATTTGCAATGTTTTTTAAAGGTGCGCTGACCATGTCGACCGCCATTTGAGCTTCGTTAATTGCGTGTAATAGGTAGACTGTGTCGCCATGAAAGACGCCATCAAGTTTCATTGTCCTGTGAGGTCGATTAACCCCCTCGGGTGGAGCAAAAAAGTAGCGAATAATTGCTTTGCCTACGCCTCCTTTATTACGCAGTGCTGCAAACGGCGCTGGAGTAGGCTATAATTCTTGAGAGTATCGGGAACGCTACTGTGGTGGGAGCCGCGTTGCCATGATCTAGTTTTCGCTTGTTTTCATTGTTCGCTACGGTTTTCATTACTTTATATCAACAAACTTTATTTAAGGCAGGAAGTTTGTGTCTAATTTCATGTGTTCCTGTATGTCAAGGGGACATAGGTTAGGTGAAAACCTTTATGCAGACTATGTTTTTAAATATTTCTTGTGATATCGTTTATAT
Source organism: Amblyomma maculatum (assembly GCF_055883805.1). Taxonomy (NCBI): domain Eukaryota; kingdom Metazoa; phylum Arthropoda; class Arachnida; order Ixodida; family Ixodidae; genus Amblyomma; species Amblyomma maculatum. The sequence goes on from NC_139352.1 coordinate 83,965,386, forward strand.
TTTAGATTATAGTAGTTGCCACTTCTTTGACCTCTTCGTGTCGTTCGAACACGAGACAAGGAATATAACATTCTCACAACTGCAACTCAGTTTCTTTAGTTAAAAATAAATACAATAAAGCACGAGATGGCGCCATGGAAAGTAACCCACGCAATACTAAAATTGAATTTTAACTTTAGCGCATGCGTAATCTATGACAAATGCATTTAGTGAGCAGACATTTTACGAGTTGCCCTTTTTTGCGCCGCGTTTGTCGCGTCATTATTTTTGCGCTCTGATTTGTGCTCTGCGCTCTGTGCGCTTTGCGTTTCTATTGCTGTGTGTGGCCTGGTCACAGATACCACTTTGTTTCTTTGTAAACTAAATAATAGTTGCAGCTAGCGTGAACAGTTTTGCGCGTTGCGCTCATGCACGCTGTTCACGTTTGTCGCGTCAAGGCACCGTCGCGACATTCGCGACATAGTTCATTGCTCCTTCCGATGTCGTGCGCGGTGTTCGTGCTCATTCCGGGGGCAACGGTAACATCAAATGAAAGTCAATGAGTATTAGGCTGTTTTGTCCGTGCAAGGTGTCTCACTGTAAGTGCCTCTCTCTCATAGCACTGTGTTCACACTGATTTAAAGGCAGCACTACAAAAAACGCGATAGAGATATCCACTTCTTCCTCACTGCAGTCGGGCTGAGAGGATGCGGGTAACTTGTATCTCAGGTCGTAAAAAGGAGGCAGCATCGATGGAAACAACGTGGCCTTGTTAATTTGTAACTTCGAACATAAATTAAACAAAACGTGCAGTATTCAATACACCAATTAGACAGACCCAAGTATGAATTTGGCAGTGTTTCTATCTGTATAGCCGCGTGGGGCCTTATGCGAGGCAAGTGCGCCGAATTAACGATCTAGCGTGACTCACTCCTATATTGGCTGTGTCAGTTATGCTCTTCGAGGCATCTTGGGCTTCTTGTGTCTCCCGGTTGACGTTTACTCTATGTGAGCCTATACCCGACTCTCACCCCAGACACGTGAACTGAATGTGTCTCTGTATTATATTTGGTTCTGTTTTCTTAACATGCACTCGACTCGACATGCAATAGCGTCAACCGGAATTCTGTGGGCGTATCGAGTTCTAGTACGAAGCACTGCTTTCCTACGCAGTTGCCTCGCATTCGGAAGAGGAAGGGGGGGGGGGGGAGGGGGGGGGGGGAGCTTGAGCGTTCGGGCTTTGGCGTGTTCGTTTTTTCCCCTTTCCTCCCCTGTGCAAATAAACCTTCCACGCTGCCTGGAGGTAAGTAACCCATGCTTTCAGGAGTCACAGGTGAGAATGCTTTCCTTTCGTGTTTCTCCTATTTCATAATTGGTATTTTTAAATGTACTGTGTCGTTTTAAGGGTCGTGTCTCAGTCTGTATAGCGAGCGGCAACGGGGTCATACTACAAAAATATGATACAAATAAAGCTTATTGCGTATTGCAATTTTGAAGTGAGATGGGCGAAAGCATTTTGATCGACAGATCGGGTAATAAAAGGCGTCCGACTCAATGCGACGCGAACGCGCAGGTCGCAAATCAACTGAAAAGCGAAAGCATGTGTAGTGTCGACGTATAGCTGACATATAGAGATCGCACATTAGCTGATTAAACAATTTAGTTAACCATCAACGAATACATTATATAGCCTGTCGCGGGTATTTCTCTAGCACTAAAAATGGCTCCGAATTATTGCGAACTTGGTGTGTTCCAGATGTAGATGGAGCTCGAATCGATTACGAATTAATTCACAGGCACGAAACGCAGTTCCAATGTAGTTTATTGATCAAACGCATGGGCAAATCAATAAATGGCCACAACAGCGCTGTTTTATATTGTTCTTTGTATTCAAGACGTAATTCGTTTTACTTACTTCAATGTTAGCCTACAAACTAGAAATAGCTGCCGCATTGCCGATTTATATGTGTAAATGTCGTTAAGAGCAAAATTTACACTTTTATTTCGTCTCCTTGCTTTCAGTGGTGCGCGAAAGTTCGCGATTTTCTTCTTTCGTTTTCGTCTCATGTTTATAAAACTTCTTTTTTCGTCGAAACGTATCGTAAAAGCAGTTGATCCAACGGTAGTGTCGATCGAAAGGCTTATCGCCCATGATTCACTATCCGGCATCGTTCTACCGCGGTACAATTTTCCGTCGCCGCGAAGACTTCTCCGTCACCCTGGTCCAAGGCAAAACCCACTTTCGTGCTGAACCCTGGCGTTTCTAACCTGTCGTTGTGTGTTTGGTGCGTTTATTGTGTTAGCCCCCTTCATAGGCTTCTGGCCTTACTGCCCAGGTAATGTGACCCCTTTCTACCGCGTTTTCCTCTGTGTTTTGCGCATAGCCGAAAAGTTCGTCAGAACATTATTCATGCCCAAGTTCGCGGCTCGAATTGGACCGAAGTTTAACTTCCTTCACAATCGCGCATAACACTGCATGGACAGAAATTTCAGAGACCGATTCGTAAGAGAAAAAACGTAAACAGCGCTTTTTTAACCTTGAAACCAGCCACTTGATGTTCAGATCTCCTACTGAGTAAAAAATACTGAAATAATATGTACAGGAACGAAGGAAATAGGAGTTAGCGTACCGTATGTGTCGGCTATCCTACCACGTGGTATTAGCACTCACAGATTCTGTGCCAGCATTACGCGTTTTGCTTGACGCCTAGCGGAAAACAGGTACGTATTTTGTGACACGAGGGACGTGACGCGAACACTTGCATAAATAGAACAAATTTTTGGCATAAATTTAACATCCGTAACACTAAGTATTTTTCCTAGATAGAAAAAAAAAAAAAAAAGTCCTTTTTATGTCCCTTGCAACAGAAACTTTGTTATGTAAACAGTTCGCTTTTCTAAAGGTTCGTACGTTGCCTTAACGTGGATTCAGCTGACATCATAAGAATTCTTTAGAGGTTGCTACTAGTGTTCAGTGTGCCGATACATCTGTAACGCGAAGCTTGTTCTGCTGAGTTATTGTATAGCAAGCATGACCACGTTTAATGCGAGTATGCGTAATTCTGAAAGCTTTAGTCATCTGCGCTCCCATCACGCTGTAGTGTGCATGGAATCTACTGGCGCATCTTGTAGGAAATTGCGCGGTAAGGGCGACGCGCATTCGGAGGCATTTGTGAAAGCACGCTTGCTGTGCGTGTCGCGCGACAAACGCAGAGACACGACTTTCAAGAGCAACGGAATCGTGATGACTTTTGTGGCTACGAGGAGCGGTTTGCTGCGGTTCACGGACCATCGTAGTGAAGAGGAGAAGAACAGCAACTCCGAAAGGTGCGTGGCAACGCACGTTTGGGCGAGACAATGAAGCCTATGAGGGAGTAAAAAGGGAATAGCTTCTCCTCTTTAGCGCACTCCCTATTAAAGTCAGGGCATGCTGCCCGAGCCCTGCTGCTCAATTTCATCACCAGGAATACCGAAGCCACTTCTCACTTCAAAATATGCCAAGTTCTAGCAATTACGATTATCTTGCATGAGGTTTCCTGTGTCCTCAAATTAATAACGTCTAAACATCTGGTGCAGCGGTTCACTGCCTCCTTTCATGGCTAATTACATCAAATGAACATTATTTAGGAAGAGAATATGCTTCTGCTTCCAAAGTATAGCATGCTGTGTGGTTAGTGGTGAAACTATACCTGTGAGCTTGATGAGAATACCCTGCCACTAGAAGGGAGTGCAGTAGAGGGCATGCCACTCTCTTTTTACTCCATATTAGACTTATTTGTGTTTAGAGTGTCGAAGGGCGCGAGTAAATCTGTCTGTCCAAACAAGTGGTCTGTCAATTATAACGTTAGCTCCGGAAGGCGCCTGGTCTAAAAAAACCAATATGTCGTTTTAGACATGTCGAACCGGGACTCGAAAGAAGACACACGCTTAAACGAAGCTATTGAACTTTCTGTTCAGTTTAATCTGAATATACTTGGAAACAAGCTTCACTATTTCGTGTGTGCGATTAAACTCACGTTTTGTATAAGAAACATATATTGCATTCTACTACTTGAGAGTGTCTTTTAACATAGCGTTGATGCTTTACTCACCTTTTGTGGTGAACTCTAAACACAATGAAAAGGGTCAGCTAGTGCAACATTCCTTTTCGTTTTTCAGTTTTGCCCTTATCTTAACACCGTAGAGAAATTCAACACACTGCTCCTAAAGTTCTTACAAACTCCTAATCATATGACCTTTTAATATAGTCATGAAAATGCGTGCCCCAGATATCGTGTATTTTTTGTCTCATTAGGAGCGTCATAGTGTTGCTTATTTTGTTTTATTTTCAGACCTTTCTACGAAGTTCACACGCGAGCTATCGACGAACTATTCTATCGACGTGCAGTTGATTTTCACCAGATCAGCAACACTTCCTTCATTTACTCAGTTCCTTTCGACGCCGGTGAGTATCGCACACGCAGTTCCTTACATGATTATTTGCTCTGTAGCTTCACGGAACGCCAGCAGAGAGATAGGTGTATTTATTTCATCGTCCTCAGCGGCGAGACCATATAAAAGCATTGAGGCGAACAAAAATCATTCAAAATTTGTGCGCAGATACAAAGAAGGCGTTCACTCACAGTATCTAACCACTGTAAAATATAAGCTAAGGCATTTTTAAAGCGCATTTTATCGTGGATTATAAGGTCATCGAAGGGAAAGCAACTTCAATATTGGGGTGATTACAGTTAATTTCATGATTTAATCACTCAGTTCAAATGCAGTCACAAATTGAAGCCTCCTTCGAAAGTTAATATTGTTCCACTTGCTGGTAATGCATCTTATCAAATTGGCTTTGGTATAACATTTTGTTGCGGGAGTTGACGGAGGCTCAGGTTCAGATTTCGTATACGCTATGGAAGACTGCGGTTATTTCAGACTAAATGAAGACTTGTAGAATGAGCAGAGATTCTCTTTACCCCTTCAGGTGAAATAATGTTTTGCCCTAACATCTCCTACGTTGTAGCGTACTTGAACGAACTGCGAACGAGATTAAAATTTTCTAATGGACAGTGAATAGAAAAAATGACTGAAACAGCGATTCGTACTTGTTAATGGTAACATCATTGTAAGAAAGTTTGGTTGTAATTTGTTAGTGATCACATTACTATCTTCAACATGGAATTTAAGAAAGTGAATGGGAACTGTGTTTTTCGTTTATTCCGATGCTTCAGATATTAAGATAACTAATGAATGTTGTTGTTTTTTTTTTTTTTACTGACCGGTAAAATAAAGAAAACTAAAGGGACCCAAAGTTCTTTTCTAAATTCTATGGAAGTCATTATTTTCCATACATTCATGCAGCACAATAGAAATATTCAGAAAATGTAATTACTAATTAGCGAAAAGTAATGACGGGGATTTTGGAGCGTTACATGTCTGTTTAACAAAACGACTTAACTGAATCGTTGTTGGAGAGGTATTGGCTTCCATATCCCCAAAATTTCGGAAGTGACAAATTCCAATGCGACTTGTTTATTACAAGAGACGAGGGGGAGGGACAGAAGTAGGTAGAAAGAACTCTTCAATACTGCCAGTTGCGAAACTTCCCTTAGGACCCATGCATCAAACAACGGCGGTTTCGATTGGTCGAAATTCGGCTGTATACGAATTGGGGCGGCGCCCGCGGCTATTAAAGGAAACTTCGTCTAAGTTGCAAACTTTCAGATTGTTGATAAATGGGCAAACGCCTTGAAAAATAAATTTAGTTGAAGGATTGCAGTAGCAAAATTTTTTTAAAGATAACAGCCATATAGTTAGTTAAGAAGGCAACGAAGAGAGAAAAATGTGATTTATAAAAAGCAATGACGGCAATAGCAAAAAGCTGCTGTTGATCGCTTCCGTATGGCGCGACCATCCATAAGTACTGGAAAATGCATACGAAAACTTATCACTTTTTGAAGCAGAGTTTCGCAACTGTTATGATAAAAAAGCTCTGGTAGGCACACGAGGGAGGTATAATCGTTGCTGACCATACACATTTCCGGCCACAGTCCACGTCAATCGCAAACTCTCATTGCGCTGTTAAAATTTGTATCCGCTCAATAGCGTCCAGTACATGCTTAAATAGTGTCCCGCCTCCTGGCAGGCGCCCGTTACGCGGCTAACGACAACAGCCCCATCTACGTGACGGGCAGTCGAGCGGTGTTCCTCGGTACGGAGAAGAAAGCCCCGGCGGCCGTCGTGGGACTTCAGATCAAGCATTCGGTCTTTGAGGAGAAGTTCCTCAACATTTCTTCCAAGGTAGGTGTGCACTTCTGCTCTAATTTTGTTTACTTTGTCATTCTTTTTTTTTTATCTGACTGATTCAAAAGCAATTAGATGTCTCAGTATCCACCAGCATTTTATTGCTGGTAGGTACTGCGTTTTCGTTAATGACAAGGTTTTTTTTTTTCTTTTTTGCTGTTACCGATACCTCAGATTAAAATTCAACTCTTTTATTTATTTATTTATTTATTTATTTATTTATTTATTTATTTATTTATTTATTTATTTATTTATTTATTTATTTATTTATTTATTTATTTCACATTCCCTCATGGCCTACGTAGAGGGCATTAGAGACGAGGCGGGCGGTGCAGATTTTTACAAGACTTAACAATACACAAAAGGTTAATTAACATACCGTAAACAACGCGAGTAAGTAAAATACTCTGCAACATCATTACACAATATTAGCAGGCGCGAGGAAAATGTTGCTTTCATAATGCTAAAAACTATACACGGTGCACGAAACTTGCGGAGAAAAAAGGCAAGGCTATGCAGGGTGTGGTAGAAAAGAGTACAATTGAAAATCTCAAAAGAAGCTGTAATATCAATTAGAAAAAGAAATTTCATAAGAACATTGCACAAGTAGTTTAACAACAAAAAATTGCTAAGAAGAAATCGGCGTCATGAACGTAGAGCATTATAAGTAAAAAAAAAAATTAAAAAAAGTGCCTAATCTACTGCTAAGTGTTGGTTGGTTGGTTGGTTCATAGGAAGGGAAAGGCGCAGTATCTGTCACACTTGCTCTGTGGACACCTGAACCGCGCCGTAAGGGAAGGGAGGAAGGTGGGAGTGAAAGTGGATAGAGAGAAAGGGGGGCCGTAGTGGAGGGCTACGGAGTAATTTCGACCACCTGGGGATCTTTAACGTGCGCTGACATCGCACAGCACACGGACGCCACTTCGTTTCGCCTCCATCGAAACGCAGCCGCCGAGGCCGGGATTCGATCCCGGGAACTCCGGCACAGTAGTCGGGCGTCTTACCACTAAGTGTTGCCGTAACCAGGTTTTTGAATTCTTCAGTATTGTTAGTGGTAAGCAATGCATCGCACTTAAGCAGTAGTATGGCAAAGCGGGATGCAGACTTTGTGCGGATGATTAATACAAGATGAGATGTAGCTGGGTGACATAAACAGGGCTTTTTTCAGGTAATCGTATCTATGATAAATTTTGAAAAGGCTCAGTCGCGACACCTTTCTGAGCACGTCAAGGGGGTTAGTGATAATGCATTTTTCATGAGCGCCACACGTTCAGTCCGATTATAGTTAAAACAAATAAAACAGGCTGCGCGATTTTGTACAGCTTCGATATCTGCTATTAGGGATTTAGTTTGGGGGTCCCATATTGATGAGGCATATTCAAGTTTACTACGCACGATTGCTTATATGCAGATGCTTTAAAGCTGCTTTCGCCTCCTTGCGCTGTTAGTGCGGCGAAGCAAACTTTTCAAAAATGGTCTAAGAAAGCGGCATGACTAAGAATATATGAAGAATTATATTCCGTAGTGGATGACCATGGCTGAATCGTTTGCACTTTCGGCTGAATGAGTGCCAAGAGAAGGGCAGTTTGAACTGTGCAATTTTCTATTGTTTATAGGAAATAAATACGATAGAACTATTTAACGAACACCACCATACTGGCGGAAAGCTTTCAGTGGCTTTTCAACGAAGGTTAGGCAGGAAAGTACAGGAAATGGGGCTTTTGTACCCATGTCCTGGGGAGAGGACTATTCGCTCGTACTACGGGTGCGAAGGAGTGAACGGAGAGACGGTTCGGGCTCCCTAGATCCTAGGTGGGCCACTCCCCATGGGATCGGGACAAAGGTCCGTTTCCTTCTCTTTCCTTCCTAGCCTCTGCTGCAGAGCCATAGAAAGCTGCCCGCGAGTATATAAAGTGGTCTAAGTACGAAAGAAAGCACGACGACGATGAAGGAATTTAATGAGAAAACGAAGTAAACCTTGCACGCAGTGCTGACAATTCGCACTATTATCGTAGCAATGACTACATATCTCAGCCAATGCAAGCTTTTTTTTTTAACTTTTCACACAAGGATGCATACCTCTGAGAGTGATATTTCATTTTGCTTTCTTTCTTCCCTTCCAAACTTTCAGTGCGAGAACCAGAAACCCTGCTTGTATACCTGCGGAAACGAGGTAAGCTTGAGATAAAATCTTTCGCAACAGCATGTTAGTGTTGTGTAACTTGCACATGTTTGGTGATGAAGGTTGCAACTGATTCCATTCTTCATTCTCGATTTCCACAGGCTCTAGACTGTTTCCTTTTAGACAACAACGGCTTCGTCATTGTGTCAAGCAACCGCACTCAAGTGAGTCGAGATGAGCGTCTCCAGATTTCTAATGTGAAGTATTTTTTAATTAGAGCGCCAACCGATCCATGATCGGAACAAGTCAAACGCTGACTTTAGAACAGATTTTGTTTATTCTATTCGAGTGCTAACCCGGGACCCAAGCACTCCTGTCAAGCGGATAATGACCATTCATCTTCTCCGCTTGCTCCCATCGGCGAGAGATGGCGGTGCTGCAAAGGCGAGCATAGTGTTCCTGTATATGCTCCCGCAGGGAGCATATACAGGAACACTATGCCGAGACGAGGTGCTTAGCTGAGACGATTTGAAATGGTGGCCGTGGTCCGTGCCTTTGGAAGATGGCAAAAGCGGGTTGCGCAGGTAGGAAGGAAAACAAATATGATTATGTTGGCAGAAATATTGGGGAGCGGTGCGGCTTCAGACTCGTCTACGCAGCCACCTAGTACTGACATTGACTGAGTGAAAGGGGTCCTTCTGGGTCTGTATGGAACTTGTCAAAAGGGGCTTCAGGTAAAGGAAAAGGGGTACGTTGAATCTTAGCTGCTTGACAAGCAGCACAGGCACTCAGTCACAAACACTGGCTTTCACTCGCTGCTCCATAAGTGAGACGTCACAACCTTTCAAGCATCGCGAATGCCAGGGTGTGCTATGTTGTAAATTGTGCGGAGAGGAGTGGGTGAATGTGTCTGAAAACACCCATGGAGGAATCGCAGAATACAGCGACGCCTTGACAATGACAGACTTCCACGAGATACAAAAGTGTGATAGACGCAAGCAAACACGCGAACTCGCGGTCTATAGCATAGGCGGTCGCAGGGGCATACATGGAAGTCGGTTGACGCATATAGAGTGCACCCACATGGCGGAGCGCGCCGCCAGGAACGTTGGCGAATCCGATGACGTGTATAATGTCGGCAGTAAACCATTCAGATATATACGGCAGCTGGAAAACCTCCCGCGGAGTGTAAGGGCCGTCAGAGAACCCAAATGCAAACTCCAAGAACTTATGATCGGTAACGAAGGTGAGGTCACTGCCTCCTAGAAGGTGACAGAAGTGGCAAAAGGCAAGATATATGGCAGACGAATGGCGAGTAGGGCTAGTTCTATGCAGTTCATTTGGGATACAGAAAACAGTCAATACGGACGATGGACTGGGAACTGTGGACACCTGAAGCGCTTGTGTGTCTTTGTTGTTGCTTTTTTTCAATCTTAGCTTTTGCTCTTTTCCTTTCAATTGGCTTTAATCCAGATAAAAAATTTGCTGGTTCGTGCTCCCTCTCTCTCTATTTTTCTTGTTTGTTTGAGAGGGGAAAATTGATTGATTGAATGTCCTTTATTGAATGGGAAGGCTCATGGCCATGGATGGGGATAAAGGGGAGTAGACATAATCTTCATTGTTTAGGTCGTCACTCGAATCACATTGCTCTAACCAGGCCACTAAGCGAGCCATACTTGGCAAATATCATCTGTGTGTTAGCATCAGTTTCTAGAAGGGAACGGTAGTTCAGGCGGTAGGGTTCGATCTCGGGGCGTCCAGTAGAAAAAGCAGGGCAATCCCAAAGTAAATGAGATATGCCGCCGCAGGTTAGAGTCGTACAGTGGGGGCACGTAATCATTTTCTCCGTATACTGACGCCAGCGGGCCATAATACGTGGCGTGTAAGCCGCATGGGCGATGAGCTTATTCAAAAATACTTCTTGACTTCGGGTGAGGTGGGTTCTCGTAAAAGGTGGGTCTGGTGTGGCCACCTGTATGCGATGCTGGCTGAGGCTACGAAGACTGGTCCGAGTATAGTGCATAAGGGCAAGAGAAGGGGCACGTGAGTTGCCCGCCCAAGGTCGAATAAGGATGAAGCAAGGAGGGTGGGGGGTAGCCGCGGCGTGTGCCGCCGCATTGCCCCCTGATTCGTCCGAGTGACCTGGGGTCCAGTGAATAGCGACAGTTCTGGTCGCAAGTTGGTGGCGTTTAAGGAGGCGCTGTATAGCCGTAGCTGTTGCATCTTGTGAACCCGGAGTAGAGATTTCCTTGTAAGCTTCAAAGGAATCAGTAAGAATACGTATTGACCCAGTTCCGGTGCAAGGCACTCCTGACAAGGCTCCCCAAATCGTGAGGAGTTCAGTGTGAAGAGGGGTACCTTGAGGTAGATGGCAGGCATAAGCGCCTGAAAGGGAAGGGTTGTCATCGCATACCCAGGCCATCGATGCGAATTCGCTTGTAATGGATGCGTCGGTGTATATGTCAGTCGTATCAGGGATTCGCTCTTGTCGGTGATGGGCAGCTAGGAGCTCCCGTGGAATGACAAAATCGCGGTTTATAGGTCGGCGATGGACGCGTGTGACTACTAGCATCTCCCAAGGGGGAAGTAATGCATATAGGGCTGGTGTTTTGTCGTTACGCTGTTCATCCCAGGCCAGCAAGCGACGCCCCTGGACAGTGTTCTCTAGACGTATTCGATGACGCGTCTGTGACTCGGTAACGATGGTAGTGAGCGGTGGAAGAGCGGCCAAACGCTCAAGTTCGGCTATAGGATTGTGCTTAGGTAGACCGGTAATAGTGCGTAGTGTTGCGCGATGAAGGCGTTCGACCTTAGCAAAGTCAGTCTTCGACAGTTTGAGGACGGGTGTGCCATAGAGGATTTTTCCGACCGCCGCTGCTCTGGCCATCGCACGGCAGGCATGCTGCCGCGCACCGCCGTGCCGGTTGGACAGGCGACGAATAGTATGTAGCAGTGCTGGCCAAAGGCGTTGTAACTGATGAACCCATTTCTGGGGGCTGTTGCAGCTTGATATGGGCAGGCCAAGAATGCGGATTTGCCCATTTGAGGAGGTGATGGTGTTGCCTCCGATGTGAAGATGGATCTGCATACTGGGGTTGGTTTTATGTTTTCCGTCGATACTAATCAATTCTGTTTTATGTGGTGCGAGTTTGAGGCCAATTTTGGTTAGTGTATCTTCAAGACAAAGAAGGACCGCCTGAAGTTCAGTCTCCATAGAATATTTGTCTACGTAATCCGCTGCCTCAGTCCAGACGGTAATATCATCGACATATATAGCGAATCATGCGCTTGTGCTGATTTCCAGATTCCCGGCGACGCGTGTCATGGCCAAGTTGAACAATATGGGTCCGAGAATGGAGCCCTGAGGTACATCCCTATCCAAGTAATAGGTTTTGGGCACCCATCCCGGAGCTTTGCCATGTAGCTGAATGGGTCTAGATGTCAAAAAATTGCGGATCCAGATTTGGGCACGAGTACTAAAGCGTTTGGCGAGTTCCTCCAGGATAACCTCATGGCGAACATTGTCAAAAGCTTTGTGTATATCGACAGCCAGGAGATAGTCAGGTAGCGTTTTACGATGAGCTCTATTCAGAACTCTTCGCAAAAGCCAAAGGCAGTCATGCGTTCCGAGGTTAGGGCGGAAGCCGGCTTGAGCTGGATGAAATCCAGGACTGACGTATGCAATGCAGTGACTGATCCGGGTATGCAGCAGGCGCTCGATGAGTTTACAGAGATGTGAAGTCAGTGCAATTGGACGCAAATTACTATGAAGTCGAGGGTTTTTGCCAGGTTTCGGGATAGGAAGAATAAGAGAAAGCTTGAGGTTATCCGGTACCGGTCCGGTCTCCCAGTAAGAATTAATGATGTCGAGAAGGGCATCCTGGGCTGCCGAGTCGAGATTGCGAAGCTCCTGCCAACTGACTCGGTCATGCCCGGGTGTGGCGCGAGCTCGGCCTCTTCCGAGGACTGCTTGCAGTTCTCCCTTTGAGAATGGGCGATCCTGGTCTGGATGAAGGTTTCCGACTGGGAAAATGGAAACTGCTGGTTGAGGCGTTAGGCTGGCGTGTGGGAAAAAGGTGCGTATAACTTCATCTTCAACATCAGCCGGGTTGCCATTGAGAAGGAGATCGGCGAGAGGGGGTGCCCCGCGTGCCTTGCCATTTAGGCCACGAAAGATGCGCCAGAGTTGTGATAGGCCCGGTACTTGTCCAAGACGGTCGCATGTAGAGTGCCAAGCCTCACTTTGCAGGTGAAGCTGGTATGCCCGGATAAGCTTGAATTGTCGTCGAAGAAGCACGAGATCTTTGTGACGTTTTCCGCGTGTCCGAAAACGTTGCGTGAGGTGATCTGCGCGACGCCAAAGGTTAGCCAGGTGAGCATTCATGCCAACTGTGGAATCGTCACAGGGGATATATTCGAGATCTTGAGTGCGGTCATCTCGGAGTACGGACAGGAAGAAGTCAATATCCGAGAAGGGGGTCGTAGTATTAGCACGAAACTTGTCCCTGTTGAAAAACGAACGTGTTGTCCGAACGCGAGGACATTTACGATTGAGAGTGAGCAAGATGGGCAAGTGATCACTACCCCAAGAATTAGAAAGGACCTCCTAGCGCCGAAGAAGACGCGGTGACGAGAATGTAAGGTCCAGTGTAGTGTCTGCTTGAGAGGGATGGAGACCGATACGGGTCGGCACGTTACGTTCGTTGCACAGGGTAAGAAGAGTTTGATCAAGGGCGTCATATAGGTGTTTACCACGTTTGTTTAGGCTGAGATGAGCTCCAGGCTGCGTGATGTGCGTTGAAATCTCCGCCAATAAGAATAGGATAAGGGTGTGCTGCGTTTTCAAGGTCAGGGAGCCAGGTACAGGGTTCTGCCATGACGTTACCTGGCCGGAAGTAGGCCGATGCTACGACGAAAGGTTTTTGGCCAGGGGGGAAGATTTTTACTGCAACAATCTCACGAGTGGAAGAGCAAAGGGACTGAAGCGAGAGCTGAGTGGAAGGACAATCATTTTGGATTAAGACGGCCGCCTGTCCCTCTGAACGGCCGTTTTTATGTTGGATATAGTAGGTGTCTCGTAAGTGCAGTAACCAGGAATTTTACAAGGACCGCGCGTTTCTTGAAGAAGTATGAAAAGAGGACGGCGCTGAGGCACAAATGTACGAAGGGTAGGACCGTTCTGATTGAAGCTTCTGCAGTTCCATTGAATCCCATGAGCCATAGTACTCATGAAAGGGGCACAGATTACGGCGCTTACTATCGTCTGTGAGTGTGGTACGTTGGAACTCCTCCAACATAGTCTGCAGATGGCTCTGCATGGAAGTGAGGGCAGCAGTAAGAGTTGCATTAACTTCCTTTCGCAGAGTTTCTTCCAGCTTCTGTGTCTCTTGGGCGCGTTCCTGTCGGACTAGCCCGAGCATGTGGGTATAGGCGGAATCAGACGCTGTGACCGGTTGCGGCCGGCGGGTAGGCGAACGGCTTTTGCGGCCCTTCTGTGAGCGGCTGCGTTGCGGAGTCTGGGAACGAGTTCGGGTGTCCATTGTTATCTTGTCCTTAGTTATCATCTCCCGGAGACGCTGATTTTCGTGGCGTAGTTCAGATATTTCTGCTCTGAGGCTCTCAATGACCTCGGCTAAACCTAGAGAAGAGGTCTTTTCAGCATATGATACATGTTTGGAGACAGTATGTGAGGATGTCACCTGATGCGTATTCGGATCATCCGACTCCTTAGGTGCCGATTTGTCGACAGGCTTTGCATAAGCTCGAGCCGGGCACTGGGCACTCAGGGCGATATGCGTGGAAGCGCCGCAGGCTACGCAATGAGGAAACTGCTTGCAGCCGGGGTCCTCAGGGTGCGGATTCATAATGGATGAAAAATAGGTCCACTCTTCCTAATCCCTCGTCCATGTGCGATGCTTTGTCTGTTTCCCAGATTAAGGTATATAGCGAGCAACTGCCAGTCAAACACGCTATAACGCGTCTGAGTAGGAGCTGTTTGTTTGGAGAAGAATGCGAGAAGCTTCCAGGTGCCATCAGTCTGCTGTTAGAGGATGACGCATGGAGCAGGGCTTGCGGCGTCCGCCATCACTGCAAGGGGGCTGTCATGCATCAAGTGTGCGAGCATGGCTACGTCACCCAGACCTTGTTTGACGATGAGAAATGCTCTGGAGAGGAGAGACACCATCGTGCCAGCTTAATAGTGATCCTGCCAGCAATCTGGCATGGCGAAGTGACAGAAGTAGGCTGCGGAAAATCTAAATTCACTTGAGGCTTTGAGTGGGAGATGTTGAATGCTACTTCAGGGGACGCGGTAACCAAGGAAGTCAAGAGAAGATGCCCGAAATTCACCCTTAGCGCTGTTGATTACGATGCAAAGGGCAGACAGTCGGTCTAACAAATGGCGTAAATGGTGCAAGTGTTCGTCCATTTACTGGCTGACTAAAATGTCCATGGAAGAGAGAACGAAGGCCGGACCATAAAGGACGTTGATGAAACGTGGAAAAGTCTGTGCAGCACCCTGCAGTCCGAAAGGCATTTTATGGGATTGAAGAAGCCAAATGGTGTTGTAATTGCTGTCTTCCCAGTGTCTTCCTAAGACATTCGAATTTTCTTTTGGAAATGTTCGTTATTATAGGTATAAAGAAAAATGGAGAATGAGTAAAAGAAGTTAGAAAAAAATAGTTCAGACTAGTCTCGCTTAGAAAGTTGCAAATGTTTTTCCGATAAAGCGCGTTATACAGGGTTCATTTGAGATAGTCCCATTCGAGGTCCTCCAGCAGGCTGCGCTTTTTTGGGAAGCGTTCTTACGGAAGCCATAGCTGGGCATGTCCACAGCAACTGGCTGAAATAACCTAGTTCCTGCACAGCTCTACAATAAAGGCACTTGTAGGACATTGGAATTGTTGGTAGGCGTAGGAGCGATGCGCGCGGATGCAATTATTCGAGACGCATGTAGTCATATCTCCTGTCGCGAAGTGTAAAGCTGCGTTTTTTATTTCTTTTTTTTAAAGCAAAGAAAACCAAACATCACTGTTTCATGTCAGAGTGTATTATTACCCAGTTATTACGATTACTGAAGATAAACAGCGCTCAACATTTTCGTGTTTCTTGTTTAGGCTAGAAATTGATGCTAAGTATTCCCTGTGCATGTTTAATTAGGAACATGGTCGAAGGAAAGTTAACGATTCACATTCCCGTACTGCTTTTTATAACTGCGCAGGTGGGAAAGTTCTTCGGAGAGATAGACGATACCCTGTTCCTGTCAATGGTCAAGTATAACGTTTACAAGAGGTGAGGATTCAGCTAACAGATTAGACGTTACGCTAAAGGAGAAAAAAAGAACGCACGCCTTAAAATGCGTTATTTCTTGTATGATCTTTTTTTCAGGGTTCGGATATACGACTACCAAGCGATATGCAAAGACAAAGTAGTCCCGTCTGGACCAGCGAACTTTCGAACAAGTGTAAGTAATCACGAAGCAAGTGCATACTACAAGTTTACAGAGTGGGTAACATGCTGCATGAAATCAGTACCGATAACCATTTTCGTCAACTGTTCATTGCTCTGTGTTAAAGATAACTGAAAGCGAGGATGAAAAAAAAGCTGACAATTTTGTTATTGTGTCAGACTTTGACACAACTCCTTCTTTCATTTTCTCTTGTTATTTTTTTCTGCAGCCGTTTCACGCCTTGTGGAACATACTGGCCTGGGCCTGGAAGAAGCTTGTCGTGTATGTAGTGCTTCGTCTTTTTTTTTTTTTGCATCCTTAATGAGTAGAAGACACGACCACAAATTTGCCTAACCATATCCCGCTTCCTTGTTTTGATGCAGGCTTGTTATGCATTTTGAGGTGTACCACGTGTTCAACTTGGAGTGGATCGTAACATCAAGTAAGCCGCCATTTTCTGCTTGTTTTGTGATAACAGATATATGAATATGGAAAAAGCTAAAGAAACATTTTGCACCAACTAATTTCAAGTACCTTTCTACGCGCTTGCTTTTATTCCAAAAAACCTGTTCGCGTACTATTAGTTTTTCCTTTGTGAACATATCTTTCCTCGCTCATTTGCAACGCATTAAAACGTAGAGCTTCCTTCCAAGGCCCTCAAGGTTCCTTGTTCCTCATTGGAAGCGGGAATTATAGAACCGCTCTTATTTTATTGCGTTAATTTCGCAAAAAAAAAAAGCACTGAATGGAATATACAAAAGCAGGAAAAAGCTGCTCTGAATTGGAAGCTGTATCATGTCAGCCGTGGCCAAGCTTAGGAGACGTCATACCCCGTTATGAGAACGGGATCGCGGTTCATTTTGTATGCAATCTCCATACTGCGGTACCATTTTTTGTTGCGCTTAAGGAGCTAATGGCGCAACAGGTGAACAGTGCGGCTGATGGATTGTGCCTCCTTGGACTGGTGGGCAATATTTGCTGATTTATCCACCCTGGCGTAGCAGCGAAACCATATGGCAGGCCTCCCATCATACTAGTTCTCAAGTGGGTGTCACGGAAATGTCCAAATTCGTTTAAAGTTCCAGGCTTTTAACTCGTATGCCTTTCTTAAAGAAGGTTGACGCTAACCCAGGTCTGGTAAAATAGCGCGAGTGAAATCGAGCCGAGATTATGGCTGATTGCAAACGGTTCTCTGTGGACCATCAATTACATATAGATCATGTTATGAGGTACTTTGTGTGACATCCTTTGACGCAGGCGACTACGACTACGGCGATTACGTGGCCGACGACGCCATCCCAATCCCCAGCAAGACGCGGGCGCGTCCATGCGACATGGAAATCGAGCTGTACGAGATGCAGCCCATGGAGCCCGAGCCCATCAAGGGCAAGCTGTCAAAGTGCAGCGACCGCAGCTGCGACAAGCAGTTCATCGTGCAGGCGGTGCCGTCCAGCAACCTGGTCATGCTGGCCGTCTTCACCGACTGCAACTGCACCAGCACGCCAGCACCCCTCGCACCCCGCGAGGTGGTGCCCGACGAGGCCATCTTCTGCAACCAGAGCAGCTTGTCCAGGCAGAGGCCCGACGTCTGCATCAACTACCATGCCGAGGTACGTGGGCATGGCACATGGCGGCCGTTATGAGGCGCTGCAGACGTCATGACGCTAAGCACAGAGCATGCGCCAGTTTCATCTGCATCTCGCCACCGCTGTGCTGCGTGCTCGCTCTTTCGACTCGCCACCGGCCAAACCTCGAGTGACATCAGCTAATTTCTGAGTCTGCACGAAGCAGCTGTCGTGGCTCAGCTATAGAGCCAGTCAGCAGGCCCATGCATTTTCTTTTCCTTCTTCCTAGTCGCAACAACAAACGGGACGAGTGTGTTTCAGGTGCTCATCGAGATTGAGTTATTGGTAAACTTTATTGGGAAAAATTGCGGTTAGGGGTAGTGGGTTAGAAAAGAGCAGAAGTCGACAGTCCTCTGTACAGGAGTCCGTTGGCCTCAGCAGTGACTCTGGCCTGCTGCACCAGCGTGAGCTGATGCTGTGCGTTCGAGTCGGCTAGAAGGTCCTCCCACTGCTATCTATTGTAGGCATTATGGGGCTTGCCCTGTTGTTGTTGTGGCTGTAGGAAGAAGGAAAAGAAAATGCACGGGCCTGCTACTGGCTCTGTAGCTGAGCCACCTCCGCTGCCTCGCGCAGAAAGAATTAGAGAAGAAATAAAAGGAAGAGAAAGACGCGCGCCGCAACAACGGCCGTCGTCCACCACCGAAGCGAAGCGGTGGCGGGTGCAATGACGGCCTACAACAGATAAAAATTCGGTGGCGGGCTAGCCACGCCGCAAGCGGCGGTGACCTACCTGCCCCAGCCCTACATCCCCATGTTGTGTGGTATAGTGTAGCAGTATCTCCGCACCAGACACATTCAGTTTTCTATTGTGTTAGCCATATCTTGTAGTACAGGGCTCTGTTTGGATATGTGTTTGTTTGTAGGCGACTAAGTGTAGTGGCTTGCTGATATAGAGGAGATGGTTGTGCGCTTTTTCAGATTTGCAAGGAGGACCATAAACTTTTATTTGTCGAGGAGGAAGTTTATATAGGTTGAAATAAGTTTGTTTATGATTGTAAAAGTAAATGTAAAATGATTCACTGGAAATGGAAGGCATCGTGTCGTCGCACTTTAATAATAAAATTAATAATAATAATTGGTTCACAGGAAGGGAAAGGCGCAGTATCTGTCACACTTGTTTCTGTGGACACCTGAACCGCGCCGTAAAGGAAGGGAGGAAGGTGCGAGTGAAAGTGGATAGAGAGAAAGAGGAGCCATAATGGAGGGCTACGGAGTAATTTCGACCACCTGGGGATCTTTAACGTGCGCCGACATCGCACAGCACACGGACGCCTCTTCGTTTCGCCTCCATTGAAACGCAGCCGCCGCGTTCGGGATCGAACCCAGGAACTCCGGCACAGTAGCCGGGCGGCCTACCACTGCACCACCGCGGCGGGGCGTATGAAAAAATCTCTATGCGGGTTATTGTGACTGTTTTTTTTTTTTTGTAGAAACTCAAGCAAGCGAATCCTATAGTTGAGTTGTTTTCAAGCAGGGCTCAGTTACTGTGCCTCCAAAAGCTTCAATCATGTATTTGGTGAAGTAAATGAGTTTAATTGAATCCTAACCGAGATGACATCCAATGTGTTGTAGCATTGTAGAGGGTCTTCCTTTTTCGAAATGAACACAGGAGTGAGTGTAAAGCCGCTCTCCTAAAAGCGCATTTGCTTCCGAACCAGCTGCGCATCGAAACGAAGTGGCAGGCAGTGTGAAGCACCACCTCCCGGCCCTTCTGTGCCT
This sequence comes from Amblyomma maculatum, assembly GCF_055883805.1. NCBI lineage: Eukaryota > Metazoa > Arthropoda > Arachnida > Ixodida > Ixodidae > Amblyomma > Amblyomma maculatum. The sequence goes on from NC_139352.1 coordinate 83,984,566, forward strand.
TCACCACTCTGCTTCGATGTGCGACCGCTTTGGACGCAGTGGGACTGTGAAAACACCAACCACCTGCTCGCGTGTTCTCCCTAAGAGGGAAGGACCCTGTACATGTACTCACTGTTAGTGTGTAACATTCATTTGTCATCAAATCGTGCTTCTTCCTCCCAGTTTGGGAATAACTGTGGTAACAACGCCCACCATTTTCCACTTCTCTCTTCCTTACAGGAGGCCGAACTGAAAAGGCAATGTGGCCGCGCCAGCGCATCGCAGACCGCTTCACTTGCTCTTCTGCTCGCCGCCGTACTTCTCGCGAAATCCTCGTCCTGCCTTTGGGGGTGACTGGGAATTCACGTCGCCGATGCCGCCGCCGTAACCGCTTTCTGACCCGTGTACCCGACGACATGCTTCCATGCCAATGCCAGCTGCGCAGAGCAGATGCGAACCGAGCGCAAGCGGAGAACCAGCTCTGGCAACGCCACTCAGTCAAGTGCGCTACGCAGACCATGACTGTGTCACTGCAACTGTCTGTGCGTGTTCCACAGGACAGCCCCTGCTGGTCTGTCTTGAGATCATGGCTTGTTTGTATTTCCCCTCGCCACACGGACATCCGACCATATGTGATGGCATCGGTCTCACAACAGCGATTCTTGCGTCACGTGCCTCTTTCTACGGCGATTTGCTTCCGCGGCCACAGTACATTGCATCACACACGCTGAGACGCACAAGCCCCTTCATCTGTTTTGTTGTTATGTCGTTGGAAACTGGCAGGAAATTTCGGAAAGTGAGGCTAATCATCTTGTTGGTGACTGCGCTTCTTTTTCCTCCCGCTGCCGTGCTTGCAACCTTGAGACCTTCTTCCGACCCACAGCACCCAAACACACTCTTTGAAGCATTCTCAAGTGCTGCCATATGAATTCTACAGTTTGATCTGAAGTATCACCTTGTCCATCAGTTCTGGCTGGACTGCAAGATGGATGTTTTCTAACAAGGTGTGGCACTTGGTTAGTGAAGCAAGCGAGACCACAAAAACTTGAATTTCTGTCCATGCAGCTCCTTGGAAAAACAAATTATAATTAAAATGTAAATTGTTTAACACTGTGTTGATAAACTTATTTGCCAAATCGCTCAAGAATGAATATAAGTAAACTGTAGAGATCAAAAAGGAATAAATGATCTTTGCGTGCATTAGTGAAGAGATCTGACAAGGCATATCAGCAGATGTTCAGCTAACAAGAGCAGCTTATCTCTACTTGGCGTGTGTGGTGTGTTTCCTTGGAGAATCGAAACCGTATCATCGTGGAAGCTGTGAGCACAGCGCTTTTATCCACGTTTTCCATCGAGTCTGGTTCTGCAAGAATTTCAGTGAACAGAGCGGTCTTTATCCTGTGCGCTCCAGTCCTCAGCACCCTGTGGCAGTCTCCAACCTTTTAAAGACAAAGACTCGGGGTGCCGGGAAATGCTACATACAGCTTGCTGATACATCTCCGTTTCCTTGTGTTTGGCTGTGTGTGCCCATGACATGCTTCAGCAGGGATGCTCCCAATTGTGACTCTTTCTATGCCATCATAGGAGCAACCATGCTCCCTCCTTCTCTTTGCCTGCCGCATTGTCACATGTGAAGCAATGGGAACTGTTGGCCAGTATCAGTTCTGTTGGGCTGATGTACATTTGACTACCCCTCCTTTCACCTTCTTTTATGCCTCGGCTGCACCTGTTTCACAGGCGATGAAGAAGTGAGCAGATATTCATGAATTTGAATGTTTAGAGCCCATTTCAACCACTTTTGCCCAGTTTCAATCAGCAACGACCACATCTTTTAGACTAAACCTCATAATGCTGTCTACTGCCCTTGCCGGAAATAAAAAGTAAGTAAGGTTTTGACAGGACGGACTCCTCACTCATGGCTGTGAACTCGTGATGAATGGCACAGTGCGTGAGAAAATATTAATGTCACAGCTTTTACACTGATCTGTGTAAACGAATGACCAGCTTGGCTTGAAAGTTGGTGAAAAGGAGGCATGAAATTGTGTTTTCCAAATCACCACAGTAATGACATCTTTAAAGACAGCTGATTCTTTAGAATGCCAAGGATGTGTGCGAAGTACATCGTTTAATAGAAGCAGTCAAAGCAGTGCAATACAATGGCCTAGGCACCTAGTGTCGCATCACAACAGTACGATATTCCTATGTAGTGCCAATGCAGCACTGTGAGGCTCTCTGTGTTGCACAAATGGAATTTTCACTTCTAAGTTAAAGGACTGTAGTCGTAAGAAGCTTCTCTGCAATGTCATCACATGCTTACTTTCGGAACAACTCAGTTGCAATCATCAGGTTTCAAGTCACGAAGTAGCCTTATTTTATTCATTCAGTGCTGATGAATCTTTTCAATAATTGTTCATAACTGAATAGAAGTCAGCCTGATTGATGAAGATAAATCTAGACAGTGCTTAATTGATAAAAGTTTTACATATGTTTCCAGTGCCGAATGCTAAAAATTGATTTATTGTAGTGTAGTCTGATCTCTGTAATGAGGAGGTTACAGCGCACATGCTGTTATATGTTTTGTTGAGACCATAAAGTTAGCGTTGGTCACATCTGAAAGTACTCTTAAAATGTGTGCTGGACTTCTATATAGTGCTAAGGAGGATTAGCAGGACATGTCATTTTTAACTTCCTTGTCTCTTATGGTGCTAGGAAACTTGATCTTATGGTGACACTCCCGTGGTTCTAATCTGTAATGAACGAATGAACTTGCGGAAACACCTTTTGGGTGGTCTCTGTGCAAGTCTGTTGCATCAGGTGCAGCATAACTGAAAGCGACCTTCGCTTCTACCATCTTGTGGACTAAAGTGTAAAAAAGAAAACATTTCAGTACCTTAATCCTTGCGGTTAGAGAAGAAGTGACAGCCGTATTTTTCGCCACCGCCCATCCCCAAATAGTCCTTCTGCCTACGCCATCAGTGTCGGACTTTTAAAAACTGACCTCAGACGTGGCAAAGAACTTTCATCCTTTCAAGACGTATTTATACTACTACTTTTTTTTTTCCTCTTCAATATTCGTGCGCGTGATTGCATATTGTTGGATGATTGAATGCGTGCATTTGTACATGTTCTACAGGAATTTAGGGTCCTTGAAACGCATCTGCCTATGCGTTGTTGCGACTTGCCTCTTCAACGTGTGCATCAACATCAGAATGGGCTGAAACAGTTCTTGCTCAAAACGAATGTGCAAGTCGTGATAGCTTCTTTTTTATTCCCTGTGTGTGCGTATGTTATTTTAACGCAGTTTTTTGTGAAATGGCAAAGCTTGGGCGCAGAACATTGAGCTGTGTCAGCATTGTGAACTAAACTGGTTATACTCTCGACGCGGGACCTGTTCGATAGTTCGCTGCCTCTAATCGAGTGCAAATGCCAGGGGAGGCAGGGAAGACCGACAAGGAAGTTATCTAGTCACTTATAACAAGTTGCCTATGAATTCTATTTGAACGCATGCATTCTTTTTGCTCTTTCGCACTATTTGTAGGAGAACTCGTAGCGGTTTTCCAGACGGTTAGCGGGAAACTTAGGTCGCGAGGAGCTACTTAACTGAGTGACAAAATTCGTCTCGTCTGATCATAACGAAATAGGGAACTAGCTTGTTACCATGTGACGTGGATTTGCACAACGTCTTGAATTCTTCATTTTGATTTTCTGGATCAGTGCGCTGACAGAGTACACATCAGGGGGCACCAAGCGCAGTCATTTCTTTTGTATTCTTATTGGAGCCGGTTAGCGGGCCCTATGAGTGAGTCGACTTGTTTGAACACTACAACCGGATTGTTGAACCGCGTCGCTGGGTCTAAAAGCTTGTGACCAGGCTCGTGCATGTCCGTAAAATTGGCCTCACAGCTCTCAAAGAGTGATGTGAATGTTGACAATTGACACATCCGGGGAGCAACAACAAAATGTGTGTTATCGTGAGCCTCAAGGGATGTGCACCGCATGGCAGTTTATGAACTTCCAAACTAAACGTTTATCTCATTTGACTTTTTTCTTCTTTGAAGCATCGAGAAATTTTGTAGTTGCATACATTTGTAAAAAATCTTAATTCAAAAGATTGTTGACAATTTTTCTGATGGCTTCTGAATAGCAAACGTGTCTGAACTTTGTTCACATATAGAGCACGTTGAAAAGAAACCGTTGGATTATTTGCGACTTTTCCTCAGCTGCAAGAACGGCATCTACGAACATTATCTATATATTATTGATATTTTGTAAAAGTAGCGTGAGCGCGTCAATAGCTGCCGTTTTTGTGTGTGGAACTATGCATATCTCCGTTATTACTGAAGAGGCTCTTTGGGTAATCGTCATGTGGCCATCAGCAAATCTGTGCGTCATGCAAGATACTACTACAGGCGCAAATTTTGCGTAATTAATGAAAAAAATAATTTCCGCTTTAGGCCTTGTGCGACGCGGCCACCCAGACTTAAAGCTTGGCTCTTGTCAAGTATCTGCACCTTGTATACTCTGGCGCTGTTTGAGCTTTTGGGGAAATTATAAACCAACTTTACCGTTTTCCTTCAAGTTTTTTGTGTGATACAGCGAACGGAAGAAAGTTTACCTCGGCAGTGTTGTGGGTTGTTTCAATCAACTTCTTTATCTTCTGTTCGTCCCTTTCGTCCCTCATATGCTAGCATCTGGCCACACTATGTGTGCAGATCACAATAGGCAGGTTGCAGTTTAAAATGTGTGCGTACAGTTGCAGCCAGTGTGAAAGGGAACAAGTGATCGCTTGTCACTGCGGGCCGTTGCGAGACTGGGCTTTTCTAGGCTTTACTGATGTCCCATCAGACCTTTATGTCGTCTGCGCTTGAAGGCGAGAAGGCAGGCCTATGTGCTCGTTCGGTGGGCACTGTAATTATTAAAATGCTAAGCAGCCCTTTTGAAACTCTGTCTTCTCAATAACTAAAGCGAAATCCTAAAGTTGGCAGACATTTGATGCGGAGTGCCTCCAGTGTCTGGAACAGTCAGTTGTGCGTGACAGCCCGTATCGACGGTTGCTCACATGTGTTCCCCGTACGTTTACTCGCGGCTGTAGTCACATACTCGTCGTCAGGCCAGCCCTAAACTCGCCGCAAGCTTCTGTCAACAGCAGGATTACCATTATAAGTTGGGGGGGGGGGGGGGGGACGATTAAAAGGCGTTTCATTCTGGCTAGTTTTACCTTTTGTGTTGGTTGTTGGCGCCGCTCGTAGCGTTTCTTGCACTACGGAAACAGTTCGCCCAGAGAACCTGAAAAAGACGTATTGCGGGAACTCTGCGACCACCGTTACTGACGTAGTCCTCCACCCGTGCTTCTCTTTAAACGGATTTCATCTACGTACCGAGTGCCCCGAAATCGGTCCATTGTCCATGGATCAGCCATCGTGGGTTCCTGTGGCAGAATTGTAATTACTCAAGCGCCCGCCTCATGGTGTCGCGATGGTTCTGCCTTTTGCCAAAGCTAACCACAACTTCGCTTAATTGCTATGTACATTGACCAGTTGAGTGACGCAGCGGGCTGTGGTAAAGATGCTTTTCGCCCACAACAACCTCAAAGTGGTTGAAATCATCGGCGAAACAGCAAAGTGAGTTGTTACTCGTCGTGTGCTGTCGTTTTGTCAGCATTTCCTCGTATAATTGAAGCAAGAGTACTGGTATGATTGGCGGTATAGACTTATACTGATATGAAGCGATACTTTGCTGTGTCCATGAGACCACTTGCATATAATCATTCGCATGTGGTGATGCGTTCCGGGTTAGAGATGCGTCGTGGTCTGATAATTAACAGCGAGCAGTATGGAAGGGAAGGCGCCGCATTCTCTTCACTTGGCCGAGGCCCGATACTCGTGTAGCGAGATGCGAATGTCTATATGATCAAAAGCGTGATCCAAGAGAGAGAAAAAAAAAGACCACTTTTCGTCACCGCCGACATTGTATATGTGCAAAGAAAGATTTTTCACACTGCATGTATCGTTTTTCAGTAGTTGTTGCGCAATGAGACATGCATGCGGCTAACTTATGTTGAGCCAGCTAAGCTCTACTTCTAGACTTTTTTGTGGTCTATAAGACCACATTCTCATACAAAAGTAAAGAGCAGCAGACGCCAAACCTTTTTATGTATCATTATTTTTATTTTTTGGTCTGCTACTTCCGTGTTTCGCTGATGGAAGACTCGGCCCCGAAGCACTGTATATACGCGAGCCGAGGCTGTTTTTGTACAAAAGACGAAAGAAGTCTTTTTGAGCGTTGTATGCATGGCTGTACTCAGCGGTTGTCTGACGGAATTCTTGTTCCGGATTTTTGTGGTTGTTTAAATATTGTCTGCTCTCATTTTTCTTTGTTCAACTTTGTTTTTTTTAACCGCAGTTTTGGACGGCACAAATGTATGTTCCTTTCTTCTTTTTTGCAAAGCCTGACCGGATGTATGTGCCGATGAGTGCAATATGCTGAGACTGCCTGATATTTCATTTTACTTTTCTTGCGGTGCAATTAAAGCGACACGTACGTGGTTTTCAACTCTGGGTGTCCGCGTCCATTTATTTGAGCAATACGTCCACATGAGAAAGTTGCGCCGACGTGGCTGCGCGTTGGAAACAATTTCAAAATATATGTGCGCCGATTGGAGTTTAGATAGATGTGAATTTCGATGGGACATGTATCTCATGCACGTTATATTAGAAGTGGCCTCGTTTCGCAGTATAATCGTACAGACGTGAAGATCGGTGGTTTTGCATTGCAGCAACATACGGTGGACGCCAATTTTACGGGGGAAAGTTCGTCAATAAAGTCAAATGACAGGGAAAAGCAAGAAGTTGAAAATACTTTGAGTAAAGAAAAATGTAGCATACTGTCCGATACTGATGGCTCAGGCCCGGAAATCAACTGCCATTGGTAAAGTGTTCAAAACAAAGGGACACTGCGGACCATTACAAGTCTGCCTTTATCTGTAGGGTTCCTAGGTTAAATTACGAGGAGAGAAAGTTGTGTTTCCGCTTCAGGTGACTAGAAAGTGAGCATCTCGTTGAGGAGAGAATCGGGATTTGTGATGTCTATATGGCTTAACTGGCAAACATTCACATACACGAGGACTGGTGAGCTTAGCTATTTATTTACGGCTTAATACACCAAGTACCGAGCAACGAGAAAACTATTTACAACATGACTAAACCATTCACCAGACTTATTCATCCATAGTCCAACCCAGTGCGCTTTGTTTTAAACCTCCTCTCCCTGCCCTCTTCCCCGATCAAAGGAAGATAAAGTTTCCTTCCACTGATCAATGATTGTGGAAAGGGTATCAATGGTTGAGGAAAGGATAATAAATTTATCTGCAACCCCCTTTGCCAATTAGATATTTGGGAAAGAAGAGGTCAGAACTCCCAACCGGAAATGCAAAAAGCGATTACCCGTGAGGTAGTCTGCAGTGATCGCTACACAGGAAAGAGAAATTACATGACTTCGTAATTGTGCTTGGCATGTGGGTTATTCCTTGTGTGTTTAGAAAAAGTTTTAGTAGACATTGTTCCTTGTAGGTGTGCAGTGGGATGAGGGAGAGAGGCAGGGAGAAGGTGCAACTGTTGCTGTGGCTGTAGGAAGAAGGAAAAGAAAATTCACGAGCCTGCTACTGGCTCTGTAGTTGAGCCACCTTCGTTGCCGCGTGCGGACAGGAGAGAAAATAAAGAAGAAAGGAAAAAGAAGAAGGAGAGAAAGACGCGCGCCGCAACAACAGCCGTCGTCCACCACCGAAGTAGTGGCCGGTGCAATGACGGCCTACAACAGATAAAATTCGGTAGCTGGCCAGCCCTCGCCGCAAGCGGCGTTGACCTACCGTGCCAGCCCCGTAGGGCCAGGAACTGCCACCCTTCACCACTTCCCCTCAATGTGCAGTGCCATTAGAGCGACACGGGGATAAAGACCCGTCTCATTCCTTTTCCTGCGTAGCCTAGCGGCAGAGTAAGCTTTGTCTAACATCTGTTTTTGTTTCCCGCCCCTGTTTTAACATCTGTTCTTACTTCCGCACACGTGTACTAGTCAAACGCCAGCAGTGGAAAAAATCACTTCAAGATTTTCCGTTCACCGTTTGCTTTTAGAAGAAAGCGCTTAATGGTCACGCAGGCACACCCAACCGCTCGTTCCGCTGCCTGAAGATAAGAGAATCATCTTGCAACACACAAGCGTCACCCATCGCAGACATACTTCAAAACGGGTGGCGCGCATATGCGGCTTCGGACAGAAGTCATCTGCGGCAGCAAAACGAGAGGGAAGCGGGCCCTTTGGCGGCAGCATTGCTGACGACAATGTAGCCGTTACCGATTCTCTGTCGGACAGCGCTTTGAAGGGTCACACAACCTTGGTGATAGCAGCAACTAAGGCCCACAGGTGTACAGAGAAATCTCAGAAGAGATATACCTCGTGTCATGCATTCTATTACAGAAGATTGAAGGGCGCCATGGAACGTTTGGTGAACGTCACAATCTATGTCAACAAAAATGGAGTCGTTATACGCTAAGACAAAACTACCCGACAAATTATTGTACTCAGACCAAATGCTAATTGGGTGCGCTAGCACGACTTGTTTCACTTCGGTTTTGGTTTAATTAAAACCGGTGGAGACCAAATTTTTTCTTTAAGTGGTAATGCAAAGGATGTTTCCTGGTCACATTTTCTGTACACACCACGTATGGGGCAAGAAAGGTCTTCGCCTTAACGCACTTAAAGTGCCACAGAAAAGGATGGTGTAATACCCCAGTCAGACGGGCAAGTTTAGTGACACTTTCACGAAGTGCACTTACATAGGAAGAGTGACACTTTCGGTGCTCGCTGTCACACGGCAAAATCAAGTGTCATTTTGAAATGACGGCAGTGCCGATGCGGATGCTGCAGCCCTATGTGGAAATTAGTTTTCACAAAAATACCTTAAAATTCAATTTTATTGCAAGCACAATTACCTTAAGCTAATATTCAGTTTATTTGTGCATTTCAGTACATGGTTTTCACAAAAAAAAAAAAGAAAAAAAAAAAAAAGCATCGCGATGTCACACGCACTTTTCGCTAACATGCATGGTTACTGCTGTTTACACGCAAAACCGCCCTCGTTTATTATATATAGTTGCGCTACTAACTGCGGTTATCGTGAACGTAGCTTTGCGACTTTGATTTGCATCGTTAACCGATAGCGCCTAGGTATGGAACAGAGTCACCGGTGTTCGAGCGCGAAAAGTGCACGAGTTGTATGATTCAGAGTAGCGTGCATTTTTCACACGAAATCATCTCCGACGGCGCTTCTATATACAGCCTAAAATGTCCAGCTGCGCAGTTCCCACGCACGGCAGCATCGTCTCGTCTTCACAGCGTTTGCTTGGCGTGTAGTTGTAACACAGTGTCGAAAAATGTCCAGTTTCCGCAGCATCACGAAAGTAGGCGAGAAGTTCGCAGCGTTCACAGCACCGGATGCTACTAGCTTTCCGCTGTATGCCGCCCGTGAGCGCCCGTGAACGGCAGAGCGCGCGGGGCAGGTAGCGCTTGGCCGTGCGCTCCTCCGTGGTCGTCGCTAGGCCTATAGTTTGTTTCGCATCGAAGTATCAGTGGGCGGCGTTTTCGTATGGCCAGCTTAATCGGATATATGGCTCACTTGTGGCACTGCCTTGAGAGAAATGAGAATAATGATAGAAACGTGCAATTCAAATCGACGACTCCTTAGGAGCGTAGCTAGCGTATACGTGTACTACAAGGGTGAGCTGCGCCGCGCCGCCGGCGACGATGGCTCTGAAGTAGTGAACAGAAGTTTGCTTGTATCGCAGCTATTACTCCTGCTAGCGACTCGGTACGGGTCAACGATCCCCAACAAGGATTAATTTCTGACATTGCTTTACTCCAGGGATTATTATTTACGGGAAAAACTAATTCTCGCACACTTTTCTTACGCCGGTGACAGCGGGGCCGGATGCGCCGTAAAGGTGCTAGCTTGGAGCTGGCGGCTTGCGGGAGCAAAAGCGGTGCTGTCTTCGGCCGGCACTTGAGCGAAATGCTGCCGTGTCAAGTGACGACGTTCTAGAGATTGGGTTACAAATAACTCCAACTTCGTTGATGCAGCTTGAGATACCGCATACCATCGAGGTGCAGCAGCAGACAACGCCTTTCTCTTAGCGCAAGCACTTAGAGCGAGGGTAGCTGTTCAAGTGTACGCATTGTTTTTAGTTGGTGACAGCTTAAATCCCTTGCCTAATAATAGAAACGCTCATAAAATTACGATAAACATTTCAAAACATTGTAATTCTCAAAAAATGTATGAGTAATATGAAGTGTCCTGCTGTCGAGACTACACACTCGCCTGCCGGACAAAGTGTAGTGAGTTCCCCAAACTCACTTTGCGCTGAGTGTGTTCGGCAGCGAGTGTCATTAAAGTTCATCGTGTGGCACGATGCGAATGACACTAAAGGCGAGTGCACTCGTTGAAAGTGACACTAAACTTGCTCGTCTGACCGGGGTAGAAATCACCCAAAGTACAACTACTTGTAACGAAGCCAACGATTTATTATTAATCTTAATAAACAGCGCTTTTTCTTTAAATTATCTGGCAGATAGGGTGGTGTCTGGTTGTGAACTTTGGGAATATTCTTGATAGCACTTACGTAACTGGTATCAGGCCATTCGCTGCTGCCACGGCGGCCGCGACGCCAAGCACACACTTCCGGTAGCTGCGAAAGTTGTGTGCCCTGCGTTAACCCCTTTCACACAAATTCCTGGGGTTGTAAAAATTAAATAGCGGAAGAGGCTTTTCATTGGTCTTAACTTGCTTTGGCGATGAAAGTGAACACGACAATTCTCGCGGGCATCGTACTGATGAGGCACGACTTTCACGCACCGTTTTGAGCGTTGCTTTCTTGAATGCGAATCTGGTGATTGTGGAGAGAAAATTAAGAAATTTTAGCGAATGAAAATGGCCCTCAAGTATAGTTTTGGCTTCAGTGAATTTAATTCGACGATTTCTTATACATCGCAAGACGCGCGTACAGCCAGCCCCCACGAAGGCCGGTGTGATCCGGTCCGCCTGACATACAGGTGGCTGGGCAACAGTTATTTAGCCAATGTAAGCAGACACCGCGCCTACGTCTGGATACATCAGCTCATAGCCAATTATGTAATTACCACTGCCGCGTCTTTCTATCGGTCAGAGCCATTCTCCGTGCTTTCTGCGTCCGCTGATTGAGTTCGTAGGTCCATGTCGGAGGGGGCCGCTCCAGCCGAACAGACAAAACAAGCTGAGCGGCGGAGCAGGTGCTCCAACCGGAAGTAGACAAACCTACTGCTCGGTGACGTGATTGTGGCCTGTAATCTTTGTTTTCTAAGGCGAAAGCCTTTCTAGGTTCATGGAACGAAATCCCGTGCGCGAGAGTTGTCCGCGAGATCTGTTCGCGAGCTCTGCCATATTCCGCGAGATTCCGCGAGATGTGTTCTTGTCTAGCGTTCCTGCCATCTGCAATCCCACACTTGAACGCGCACGTCAAGGAACACCACGCGACAGGAGCGATGGTGCACCAAACAATGGGTTACCTTTCAAACACGCAGGAGAAGGGAGGTTGTCACGCCTGCGGAACGAGCGGACGGGTTTTTCCTGGGTTCCATGTTTTTTTCTTTGAATTGCCGGATTTTTTGAGTCGCACCTCAATGAATTGCATCGACCGGATGCATGATGTGCGGACAACTGGGAACCCAAATTCCGAGGTAAGGGCTGCTTTTTCCGAATTTAGAGGACTTTTGTGTGCTAAGAGGAGCGCCCGCCGCTGGTAACGTCGACTCCGGCCTTAGCCGGGGGAGCGGTAAGCCCAGCCCCAGCCTCGGTGAAGCCGCCAGCGGAACATCGAATCATCGGTGATTGCGCAAGTGAGCATTGACATAAGATGATTACCGCTATGCGATTAGAGGTGGACGGCATCGAAATTTCGCCGGACCAGTGCAGAAGATCGCAAGGCTGGGAAACGGCCAGTGAGAGAGTCAGGCGCGAAGACATGGGTAAGCGAGGACTAAATTCTGTACTTCAAACGAGCTAAGATGGCGCCAAGGCCACGGCTGATGTCAACAGCCGGAGCAACCACCTCGGCGGAGGCGTCACTGGCAGCGATGCACGTCACTCAAGGGCGAAACGTATAAACAAGGGCAAATTGTTGAAGTGCGCGCGCATGCCAGACTTGACGCGCGGCGACACAAATATCGTGTTACGACCACGAGGCGGGCTCCACGTGAGCGACGTGACCCGAGTTGCACTAAGTCGTGCAATTGCGGCTGCGGCACAGATCCTCGCCAATGAAGCAAGTGAAGTCATGTGCCGCAACCTCCAGCAGAATATCGTTATAATGAGCACCCCCAAGACAGAGCACGCCGACCAATGCACTGCACTAGGAAGGATCTACATACGCGCCAAGGCGCACGAAGTACCTACGAAGCGGCCCTCCACGACACGGTGAAGGGCGTCCTAAGGGGCTTCGCACTCGAGGGTATGGCCCAGGACATTCAGGACACTGTTGTGCACAAGCATAACACAACGGCCCTACAGGCAGATCGAATCGGTAAGACCTGATCATTCGTAATTTCTTTCGAAGGGGTAAAAAGTACCCAATTACGTGAGATACATACAGTACCCTGCTCACGAATTGCACGTTACGCAGAAAACAAATCCGCATATGCTATGCGTGCGGAAGAGTGGGCCACAGAATGGACGTGTGCCCGGATACGATCTGCCGAGGGTGCGAAATCCCGCCCAAGATGACGGATATGTCCCGAAGTATGGCCCGTGCGGAGGCAAACACATGACCGCGGACAATTAAGGCCTGCAAAGTCCGCTTCAAGACGCCCTACCTCGTCCGCGGGCGGCGCTGGGAACGGCGCTGAGCGGAGCAAGAAGACACTGGAAGAAGGAATCGAGACAAGAGAGGTCCTGCAGGTGGACCCCGCCGTAGCGCCTCCAAACAACGGGCCGGTCACACACGCCAGGCCGCAGCAACAACAGTGGCTGTCAATAACAACAGTCTCCAGAGTGGAACCAGACGCCGAGGAATCGCCGAGAAAAAGGTGAGCCGGACAAACGGGTCTCTCGTCGCTCGAGCCAGTGACACCGAATTCCCACCCCTCATCCCTTCCCAGCCCCTTAACTCACAAGCGAATCTGCCAAAGGAGAGTAGTGAAGTTATAGAGCTTCAGAGGATCATACAGCTACAAAACGCTCAGATCCAGGAGCAGTATGCCCAAATACAGGCGCTTATGAATAAGATCAAATCGCACTAGAGTAACGGCAGGTCGGCAAATTCAGGACACCAAGACAACAACACGGCGGCAAACAACGCCGCAGGCTTGAGCAGGGTGCTGCAGGTATCCCCCTCGTCCCGCCTATGCGGGTGGCGGGAAAAGCTGAGGCCGTGCAATGTGCAGCAGATAATCAAGAGGCGATGGACGCAGAAGAGAGCACCGCGAACGGAGAGGAAGCGGCGACCGCAGAGACCGCGACCACAGCAACAACGCAGATCTCACGAGAAGGAAAGCTGACGGCCATTTTGGCCGCAATTTCCCAAATTAACGAAAGGCTAGGCAAAATAGGCGACCGACTCGAAGCTATCGAGAGTCAGCCTCACATGCCATCAGTGTAGCACAAAAGCCTAGCGCTAAAGTAGCCTCAACATCGGTGAGAAACCGCTTCGCGTCCCTGAAACAGGAGCGGGCCTAAAGAAATAAAAAACCCGATCGCGAAAAGGCGAAATCAAATCGAGACATCCGGAAAGGACGATTCAGAAGCCAAGTAAGAAGCGCTAGAAGCCCGGGGGACACCACCGTAATTTACCAATGCAAACTGCCGTGTGATTCGCAACAAAGAAGCGGAACTAATGTTACACATTAAATGGCAAGAAAACAAGTCAGATGTAGTTTCTCTACAGGAAACACACGGGAAACCAGGACTCCCGGGGTACGTCACTTATACTGACCCCACGGAGAACGGAACGTCAGTGCTCGACCGCAGCAACGCGGCGGCAACTCAACATGTCACGGCGCAGGGCGGGTGTGAGCCCACGCTGGTCGAAATTCATGCGAGAGAAATTTGCTCGGGCAATTTATTTGTAATGAGCGCGTACTGCCGGCCGTCACAACAGCAGTACGAATTTGGCCGCATCGTGATCCAGGCGAAAGGGTTGGCGGGGACCAGGCCGCTCCTGATCCTCGGCGACTTTAACGTCCCTCACATAACGTGGCGCTTTAAGTTCCAGTCCAAGGGAGGAGAGCATTGGCCAAAGAAATAGAGGATCACGAGATGGCCCTCCTGATCGAGCCGGACATAACCACCAGAAGAGGCAACAGTGCCGCGAGGGACACTACGCCAGATCTGTCGTGGTTATCGGGCACGCTTGACGTTTCCTGGAGAAGCGAAGAAGTGGACTTGGGGTATGACAATAGCGTGATTGGCATCACGATCCGAGGCTCTCGATATCGGGCTGTCCTGAGGACGACGCGGATCACGTATTGGGAGGAGATGGGAAAGTTCCCCCAGGAACAAGAAGAGGCGTCCGAGGAAGAATCGGGACAAGCTAAAACACAACAGGCCTACACCGAATAGGCGAGGGACCAGAAGAAGGAACTCCAAATTTTTATTTAAGAAATAGCAACGACACCGTACGTGGACGCCAGACTGACCAATATGTGGGCGGCGCAGCACTTGTTAACGCGGCGGTGGAAATTTCAGACACAACAGATAGCTGGCCAAGCGCATAGCAGTCTTGTATAAACAGATCGCCGAGCACGCGGCTAAGCTATGTAGGAAAAATTGGCTGACGACCTGCAACGGCCTGCAGGGCAAGGTCTCGACGCGAAAGACGTGGTGTCTATTGAGGCATCTGCTCGACCCGCCGAGTAGCAAAACTGCGACCAATCGCAACCTCACCAAGGTATTGAACACTTAGAAGGGAGACGGCCGCAGGCTCCTTGAAGACCTGAAGGCGAAGTACCTAAAGACAGAGAAGGGCCAATACCCGATGCCCGAGAGGTACGAAGGACCTGACAACGAAGAGTTGGACCTGTCGTTTACCATGACGGAGCTGTGGACAGCGATAGATGAAAGTAACAAGAGAAGTGCACCCGACAGGGATGTTATAACACAAAATACTCTGTAACATGAGTGGTACAGCGGACCGCGGCCTCCTAGAGCACATCAAAGAAGCCTGGGAGAGATCGCGGTTGCCGAAGAAATGGAAGGACGCCGAGGTATGCTTCATTCCAAAGCCCGGCAAGGCCCTCACGATAGACCCTCACATGCGGCCCATCTCCCTCACATCCTGCGTAGGGAAGGTGATGGAGCGCATGGTCCTTCTCCGGCTGCAGAAGCACCTCGAAGAAACGGATCAGATGCCGGAGACGATGTACGGCTTCAGGCAACATCTCAACACCCAAGATGTGATGATCCAATTTCACGAACTGGTAGTCAAGCCGGCAACAAGACACGCGCCGAGCGAGATACTCGCCCTCGACCTGAAAGAAGTGTTTGACTACGTGTCCCACGCGAGCGTGTTGCAGAATCTGAATACCAGGTGTGGCCGGAAGGCATTCGGCTACACAAAAAACTATCAGACTGAACGGCGACAATCAGGGTAGGGGAGAAGTCGGACCCCGTCGAGCTCGGTGATAGGGGCAATCTTCAAGGACCGGTCTTGTCGCCCCTGCTCTTCAATATGGCCCTCCTGCCCCCGGCCGATCTACTCAAGCAAATCGAAGGCGTGGACTACGCGTTCTACACCGACGATATTACGGTGTGGCCGGCCCGAGCCGGGTCTGATGCTTGGACAGAGGAAGCCTTGCAGAGGGCGGCAACGACCTTGCACGAATACCCAAAATTGTGCGGGCTGAGCTGCGCTCCCCATAAATCAGAGCTGCTTATGATCCAACCAGGAAAACCCCAAGAAAGAGCTGCCGCCGAACGTGATCGTCATCATCTATAGAACAGCCAACATGCCAACACAGCAGATTAGGATTCTCGGCCTACTACTTCAGAGCGACGGGAAGGCACTCGCCGCCGTCACAAAGATCAATACTACAACTGAACAGATACTTAGTATGATTCGGAGGATATCTAACAGAGATCGATCACCTAAAAGAGGAAAATGTCATGCGCCTGGTACGCGTATTCATCATGTAGCGGGTTGCCTATTCCGCCCCGTATCTCCAGCTGACGAAGGCGAATCAAAACACCCTAAACATGATGCTTCGTAAGGCAACGAAGCAAGAACTGTTCATGCCCATATACTCGTCCAAGCAAGGACTGCTAGGCATGGGCGCCCACAACACGGTGGAGGAACTCATTGAAGCCCAAATCTCTAATCAGGGAACCTTGCTCAGTCACACGAAACATGGAAGAGCCGTCCTACGCAAGATAGGATGGCAGATCGAGCCAGTACCCGTCAATGCGGCCCTTCCGGAAGACTGGAAGACGAACATTCAGACCAGACCCCTTCCCCGGAACATGGCGCCGGGCAAGGACGACAAGGGGCGCACCGCGCGGGCCAAATACGTAGCCCGAAAGCTGAAAAAGAACCCCAGTGTCCTCTACGCGGACGCCTCGCTCCGAAAACGCAGTCACTGTGCAGCGGTGGTGGTTACATCAAACGAAATGCTGACCATCAGCGCGTCCGTGACGACAATAGACTCCGCAGTTGCCGAAGAAGCGGCCGTGGCCCCCGCACTCGCACAGCCGGGCATGGACACCGTGGTCACCGACTCAAAGACAGCCTACGGAATCTTCCGCATGGGGTTAATATCCTCCGCGGCCCGAGCCATTCTATCCAAGTGCAAGCCTCCGGGAAGAACCATGGAGCTCGCGTGGGTTCCGGCTCACTCCCAGGTAGCAGGCAACACCATCGCCGACTACCCTGCCCGAGAAATTTCCATCTGGGCCGAGCACGAGCCTGAAGGACTACCGCATCTGGTTACCAGCTTTCGGGACATTACCCGGATGTACCAAGAGGAAAGGCGCAGACTGCCAGAACCGCAGGTTCACTCCCAGGTAGCAGGCAACAACATCGCCGACTACCATGTCCGAGAAATGTCCATCTGGGTCGAGCAGGAGCCTGATCGGACTACTGCATCCGGTTACCAGCTTTCGGGACATTACCCGGATGTACCGAGAGGAAAGGCGCAGACTGCCAGAACCGCACCCCAAACTCACCAGGTAACAACAGATGATCCTGCGTCAAGCGCAGGCGGGATCGCTTGCGCATCTCGTACTGATGAACCGCATGTACCGTGCGGAACACGATATATGCTCTGTCCTTTTTGCAAAAAAAAAATAAAAGGGTACCCTGCCGCAAGTTTCGACAGAATGAACAGAACTCAAGACCTCCTCCTTCCCTTCCCACCAATATCGCCAATCTCCAACCCCTTGCGCGATGGGAGACCTTGTTATCCAGCCCCGCCCTGTCGATTCAACCCGAACTGAGGACAGGGGCCAGAAGCTGCTGGGAGCATATGGGTCCCGCAACTAAGGAACTACCTCGTCTAGGTGGTGCCTGCGTGCACCACCGATTTATTTCGGGCCCAATAAATGTTGATTCATCATCATGCCGGAGAAGCGTAGCATTTTGAATGGGGACGTCAGTCGGAATTTGAACGCGTACCTGGACATCTCGCCTTCTGGCTGGATATTGCACTTCGGGAATGGGGATAGCTACCAAGGTAGGACGTTTATTTAGTAAAGGATTTTATTTAGTAAAGAATCAACTTTATTGCGCCAAAACACTGAACAGAAATAAAAAGAACAAATTCCATATCTCAACACACTGTACGCCAATGCATGTGCTATTGTTTTCCTTACATAAATTGGGCATAGTGCTTTAATAAAATACAGCAGGCAGGCTATTTTGCGCAGCCTTTCACAAACGTTAGCCAAGTGAGTGTTCCAGGATATGTTAGAATCGAAATGAACACCGAGATAATTGACACTTGAGAGGTATGGAATAGGAGAGCAAGAGCAATTGTTACACAGAGGAGAATGAAGAAACACTGGAGTGATGACAGGAATAGATTTCAGCGGATCGTGAAAACATACTAATTTAGTTTTATTTTACTGAACCATCTCTCACCCGCCGGGGTGGCGCAGTGGTTACGACGCTCGACTACTGTTCCCAAGGACGCGGGATCGAATCCCGGCCTCGGCGGCAGCTTTTCGGTGGAGGCGAAAAGCAAGGCGTCCGTGTGCTGTGCGATGTCAGTGCACGTTAAAGAACCCCAGGTGGTCGAAATTTCCGGAGTCCTCCACTACGGCGTCTCTCATAGCCTGAGTTGCTTTGGGACGTTAAACCCCACAAACCAACCAACCAACCAACCAACTGAACCATCTCACGAAACCATCTCACGAGTTTTAATACTGAACCATCTCACGAAACGTTGGTTCGATCCCCTGCGACAAAGATTTGGAGCATGGAAAAGCGGGGGCTGACGCCGATCTTTATTTCTGTTTGGTTCTGTCAAATGTCCTCTACAAGTGGATGCAATTGTTCAAGCAATGAGGACGACCTATTTCTGGCGATGTCAACAGTCCCAATGGGTGGGATAAGTGCATTGACACTCACAGGCACGTACTCCAGAAGCTTAGGAGCGTTAGCGAACTTTGGCACCATAGTAGGAGATGAAGCAGGGGGCCTCTGGATCATTTGTCGTGAAATGATTGTGGATATACTTGGTGAGGGAATCACCGATGATCGCATATTTTATCGGATACTTTGGGTAGTTACGAATCAGGCAGTCCGTCGTTGGATTGCTGGCAGCGTTCTACATTCTTCTACAGTCTGGAATTGCTGGCATTCTTCTGCAGTCCAGCTTCCTCAACGCCTATTACAGGGAACAAAGAGAACCATACTTCATTCATAAGTTTGACACATTCACTCACGGCATCAACGATACTCCTGGGAGACTTTCCTGCCTAAATGAAGGAACTTAGAGAGTCCTATCCGCTATAGATCATCAGAACTCGTGAACGCTAAGCTGAGCCAGAGCGGAAAGAGAAATTTTGCACATTATCACCGTGCTGCTTTTTCGAAGCCACTGACGGCAGGAAAAATGCCTTCAAGTTCAATGCCAATGATGAAAAATAAGCGCGTGTTGCTCGCGGAAGCAGTGACTATGCGCTCTTCTCGAGTGCCTGCCTGCAGCAGTCTCAACTAGCATTGGTGCTATCGGTTGTCGTCATCATTTCGTCAATCTCTTACATACTATCATGGGCGGGATTTCTGCCGCACTATGAGCGTTAGGTTCCTGAATCAGATCCGAAAAGGCTGATAATTCAGTCGCGATTGGCCTATTGCACTTCAGGACATGCTGCAAATTGTATTAGCCCTGAATCTTTAGTCTTCAAAACTGACATTGCAATATGCAACATAAAATGAAGAGTTAAAATTTAATTAACGAAATTTGGATAATTTTGTTAATGTTTCCTTCATTCAACAATGCAAATGCCATTCCTGGAAACAATGTGCGGGCATTGCCTTAGAGTGAGGCCTCATAACTAACTAGTGGTATGGTGTTACCAGTGAGGTTGCTGGCCAGAACTGGCTGCTTAGCGGCGGGTGCTTTTGCCTTGTGTGGGATGCCACTCAAGTCATATACCTATACCTCGTAAATGGATCGGGACTGAATGTCACCCTACTTAGCCATTGGTTAGCAGCATTAAAGGTGATGCAGTCAGTAACCACGTGGTGCAGTAGCCAGCTAGATCACACTGCAGCAGAGTCACAAAGATTACATTATATGGTTTTTAGAATAATCCCACACAGTATGAAACAGGACAAGAAATAAAGAGAAGGGACACAGGACAAGCACCGCTCCTGTCCTGTGTCCCTTCTTTCCTTGTTCCTTGTAGTTTTTGCTGTTTACATTATGAACATCTACCAACTCGCCCAATTTAATGTTTTGCTATATGCAACAGAAGTACCCAAATATTGCTACTGTCCAGTGCATGCCATCAAAACTGCCATCAAAGCATAAGTGCACGGTTACTAGTAAACTGCAAGCAAGTCTGTATAACCTTTTAATACAGTGGTTTCATGTGATACCACAGACACCATGACTAAGTCTAAAACATAGCTTCCACAGTGCATAGGTTAGGAAAGCATGCAGGTTTCCGCAGTGCTTCTGGTTTAAAACATGAGCCCTGTTTACATGCACCTGACTGTGGGGGTCAAGTTGAGGAGAAGTTAGCAGACTCGACCCCCGCAGGTTTACATGAATCTAGCCCGACGAGCGGCAATTACGGCTGTGCCTTGCGTCGAGATGAAGAACTAGCAGATGGCACCAGATTCTGGTTTTTCTCCCCAGTACATCCCAGGCATTTTTCCCAATGTTCTCCTGTCCCACTATTTGCAACTCAACTCGACAAAGTTGACATGCTCCCTGCAGCAGGGTCGATAGTGAGTCCCCATCCCTTGTAACAGAGTTTACTCGAACCCTCGACTCCCCAGCGTTTACGTGAACGAAGTAACCAGTTTTCGACCCAATAACTCAACTCAACACGCTCCAGTTATGTCCATGTAAACGCCGCCATTGTGGCTGATGCAACTTTGGTGCCACAGACTGCCCACTAGAATAAATTTTGAACATTGACGGGCTGTTTCCATGTTTTCTGCCTAAAATCTTCCGAAACGAACAGCCAGGAAAACTTTATTAGATAAAAGCTTTCGAAAAGTCAGAATGCAGTTTGAGGCGACAACACGATGAAGAACACTAGAAGAACATCATCACTAGTTGACCTGACACTGCATAGCACACAGTTATAAAGCACTGAAGAAAATAAAAAAATGTGCACGGATTTCTGGATTATTCTCAAATGAGCTCAATGACTTGTTAACAAAAGTATTCACAAAATACTTTTGCCTTCAATGTCAGGCGCAGCCAAGCGATGAAAAATAGGTTAATTTAACTTAAACAGCTGTTGCGTTAATAGCATGTATCAGTATTGCGCATTCTGCCTCCCGCAAAGCTGTTGGTTAAAGTACTAAGCGTAGAAAGCTGAGCTAGTTGGTTTCTAGCACAAATGTGAGGCATTCTTCCAGCGCGCGCAAAACACGGACAAAGGTAGGACAGACACACACGAACGCCGGCGCTCGTGTGTGTGTCTTCTACCTTTGTCCGTGTTTTGCGTGCGCTGGAAGTATAGTGTACTAGAATAAGGAATGTCACATTTGTGGTGAAACTAACCTTGTTCTCAGCACTGACTTTTTACTTACCAAACAACGTTGACCAAACAATCGCAGGTCGTAGGCTTGTAGTAGAAGTCGCATCACATTTCTTGGCAGAAGCTGTCACACCACATAGACCCGTTAAAATTTACGCAGACGTTTCAGACAAAATTATCTGAAATCATTCCTACTGATGACGGCGTTTAAAGCTTGTTAAAAGCGTGAGCTACTGCCGCGTTCGCTAACACGAGTTGATACGAACGACAAGGATACGAACCGCTCATTCCATAGATATCTACATGGAGGAAGGAAAAACTCCATGATATCTAGACTTCGGAACGGCTATATTTGCCTAGTGTTCAAGCCATCGTTCAAGCCGAGGGGATTTTAGTCAAATTTCTCGCAACACTATAGCAACATAGAGCAAATGGCTACTAATATTTGTATTTTTATAACCATCCACTCCAGTCCGAGCGTTTCTCCCGATCATCAGAAGGCGCGTCGTCTGCTGCACAATCAGACAGTAAATGAACCAGCGAAAGACGCAGAAACACAAGAACAAGAAGTACATTGGACAAAATGGTCACCATGTAAAGTGGTTAAAGTAGATGAACAACCTCGTACATTACACTGAAATAAAATTTAAAAAAAAAAAAAAAAAGAATCGCGAGACACGTGACATGCGTATAACGTATGTTATCAACATGCTGCAAGAGTTTGGAACAGCAGCAGCGCTAGCAACATCATTTTTTCGCGAAAACAAACATGGGAACTAAAAACTACGCTGTAAACTAATGCTGAAAGTAAGAAGAAACGAAGAGTAACATCTATTCAACACATTTGTAATTGTTTGTAAAGTTATCTTGGAAGCGTTGAAGTGATTAGCAGGGCAATTTCGCCTACCGCTTCGAGCTCGCGTTTCGTGGCCAAAACTGAGAGGCAGTAACCGGGGCCGAATATGCATATGCAGCGTGCCAGTAACTTCATCAGATACGTTAAAGATTTGCGGATGCCTTACTTCGACGGCATTATCGACAAGGTAGGCGATGCTTTCTCTGTCCATGCATGCATCACCTGTGCCTGCAGTGCAGTTGCAGTGGGCAGATAGCACACGTTATCTGCTGCGCACAAGTACCACGCTGCAAGTTAGTGAACGCTGAGCTTCTGAAAAAAAAAAAAAAAAAAAAAAAAAAAAATGCACGGAGTGTTTTCTCACCTCTTGGGAATATAAATGGAGATGCTCAGTTTAACCTCATACTAAATGAATTTTTACATGATACAGCTGATGGATTGGGTACGGGCACATCTTTAAACAACCATGTAGTATTGTTTCAAGTGCTCCGAAGTCTCGGTACATAGACGCCTGCATTTCGGCATCGTCAAAATTCAGCCTCCAGTGCTGGTAATTAGGCTGCTTTTTAACTTGACGTAACTTGCGATGGGTGGTACCCTGTAATGTCCACTGAAAAAAATACAGAAATGGTTGTTTGAGCTCACAAGTACAGGGTCGTCCTCTTCTAGCTGTAACACTGTTACTGCTTGAAAACAACATTGCGTACGACCCGGCCATAGAATAAAGCTAAGTGGCAAGCCATGCGAAGCACCACCTCCGGGTCCCTCTGTGTTTCTATCGCTTTGCTTCAATGTGCACCTGTGTTGGCCAAAATGTTGCTTTGAAAGCAGTGACCGTGTTATAGTTAGAAGTGTATGAGCCTGTGCAGTGTCAATTATACAGCATGAACACGGCTCAGCGTGGTCACGCACATGCTTTGTCCCTTTGCACATAACTCAGTTGCGAAGCAATGCTGAGTAGCGCAAGATTATGGGGACCTCAAAGCGGTGCTTCGTCTTGTCATTAATTTTGTGTCAATTTGCTACTGGCTTCGGTGCAGTGATGCTCAGCACATGCACAGCCAAGTGTGATTGACTCTGTACATACCTTGCCACCTTGTGGCGGCATTGCTGGCAGGCCTCTCACCAATTCACTTGTGGAATAATTGTGCACCTCCGATGAATTGGTCTTTTTTTTTTTTTTTACGGCATTTGAAAGCTAGAGGATTAACTATAACTAGCTAATTTGCAAAGTCTGAGTGTTTTGTCTGGGAACAAAGCGGCCTCTGTCCTTGTGTCAAGTCCCGGTCGCAGCCTGTATGGGTTTGCACTGTTACAGCATTTTTCGTAGCAAATGTGTGCCGATCACACAAATGCAAAGTAATAGCATGTGTTGAACAGCTTGTTTCTTCGTGAAGGTAGCATCACTTCCAAGAGGTAGGGGGCTAACCAAAAATGTCTCGGCACCTCACAGCCTGTCATACAGCACAGCGCAATTCACGGATGATGAATGATGGTTCGGCAGCATGGCCACTTCAGCCCAGCACAGGCAGAAGTGACATCAAATGCCAGCCGTGTATAGCTCATTTGGCCATTTCTGCCTTTGGGATAATTTAGTAGCCTGCGATGGTCTGTAGACACTCGGCATTATGGGCTGTTGCGAGTTACGGCATACTCATAAGTCGGTTTGCTCATTTAGATGTCTCAATGCGCTTTCTCATTTCTGGTGCTTTCCTGTGTGTCCTGTAATTTTTCAGCACATTCTCGGCTTGCACAGTCACCAAGATGCAACTGTTGTGCATGGCTTAACAATATGCAGAGGCGGAGCTGCTCGTGTTCAATGAATCCAGGAAGAAACATATTAAATGGCCCATTCTGTGTTACCTAAAGCAGGTCATTATTTGACATAATGAAGCTGGACGTAACCTGACACATAAGTTCTTCCAAGGTGCTACTTATCTGAATACACTGTGGAATTAAATATACTCTTGTTACTAAAGAACCAAGTATGCCATGCTTGCTACCACGAGTATGTGTGGATATTGCTGTGACTGAAATGTGGGAAAAGTCGGTGCTTGATGTCAGTGGAGCTAACATTTTTAGGCTGTTACTGCAGGTTATAACGCCAGTGTTTGCTGTGAGCAGAGGTGAAGTTTGAGGAGTATAGACACCAAATTTTTTGCTGCATGTTTTATTATTTGCAATGATGCATATTAGTACATTACTATGCATGGACAGCCAAGTGTTATTTGCCTACAAGCGCTAAATAATTTATAATAAAATTTTTCTTTCTCACTTGTTTCGTTTTCAACAGCCACGTAATGGGTGTGACGTCAAAGTTAAGTCTGGGTCACTTGAGGAATTTAAGAACTGCGATATAACCACTACTTCATCGTATTAATTTGCTATGATGCTAAAGCCAGCCTGCCTTAAGAACAGGAATTGCAATGAGGGAAGAAACAGTGATTATATCATAGTTGTTTTTTTTTTTCGTCCCTTACCGAGGATCGTGCTCGGCAGAAAATTACCGTCAGTAGGGTCATCAACATCATGGGTTAGCATTACATGATCATGGCAGGGGGAAAAAATTTTCATTTCAAGATTGCATGTTTACCTAATATAGGTGAAAACAATATGGGAACATATGCACAGTGATATGTCTTACCCCCCTCCCCTGCCACCACTGCCAAGTAAGAAATCCTCCATATAGCAACTGTGTTCAGCACTGCTTTTTTACATTCCCTTCTATGAAACAGCACTGAACAATTGTTGAGGGGCAGATTCAGTTTGCAAACCGTGCCAACGTTTTGACAAGGGGACCTGTCTGTGGCTCATAAATTTGCCCATGCATGTGAGCCGTCTCTAGGATGAAGGAAGATTTTTTCTTGAGTTGGTTGGTTCATGATGTTGGAAAAGAGTGTGCATTTGGAGGGCACAGATTCCAAAAGTTGAATGTTGTGTCCTTGTCTCATCGTTTTCATCTTTTTCTGCTTCTGTTGCTGTTTATAATGTGCACGTTTATTGACATCTCTGGAATGAATTTTTCCTGAAGGGTGCATACTAGAGACACAGCAGAGTATATATTGTTTTGTTGGGCCACTCCAAGGGCAGTGTCCTATTTCCTTTGCATTAGAGCTAGCTTATTTCAATTTTATATCACATTAGGACAGATGATTTTTTAAACTGCTCTTGAGGAACATGCCGCCAATTTCCTAAGCCTGCCTGGCCCATAATACTTGTCATTTCACAGTCATAAACTGACTGCTGCATGGATGACTGGCACTTCACTTTAAAAGTGAGACGGAAATGATAGAGTGGTTAGTAATTTGTTCTTGACTATGGTCAATGACGTGTGAACCTCACCAAGCAGCTGGAACAAAAAGGTCGGGCTTGGGGGGATTTTACAGGCTGAATACGTAGCTGTTAGCTATAGTACTAAGCTGATCTTTGCACTCATTGTCACGGCTCAGTGACTTTCATGTTTGACTCATGCCAGAGTCTCGATGGAATCCGAGCCTAGGCGATTGTATATCATTTGAGGCAGAAGGCTAAAAACACCTTTATACTCTACAGTGTTAGCACACAGTAAAGAACTTCAATTGGTCTAATTTAAACCAGAGCTCTCCAGTACAGCATCCCTCATAGCCAACATCTTGCTCTGAGATGTTAAACTCGAAGTTTACATGTTTATTTACACTGATCCCCAGCATCTTGAAGAGATGAAGGAACCTGAACAAGTAGTCATCATCAGCACTGTTGGGGATGCAATGTGAAATGCGCAGTGAGGCATTTAATCTTTTATCAGGGAGGCAATGTGATCTCATGAGCTGAGGAAGAAGGCCTGTGCTTAGTGATAATAGCTGGGTAATATATTATGTTTTGCGGCACTTTGGAAGGGTCTTTTTCTTAATAATATCCCAAGCTTTATAAGCATCCAACGACATGGCCCCTTCACTACCAAAAGTATTTAACCACCTTGAAACTTGTTTTTAATTGTTAAGTGAATCTGTGGGGATGCATGTCATGTGTGTGTAAACTGTGGTTACAATTTTAAAGCAGAAGCCTAACCAGCCCTATTGATCAAAAAAGGTGTCGGTGATGTGGCCGCTTCACTGTATCAAAAATCAGCTGTTCGTCGGTAGCAGTATGAAGCCAGCAGGCAAATGTGGAAAGGAAAAAATCCGGTCCAGTGAAGAATGCATGTGATAGGAGTAGTGTGAGAGTGTAAAATCATTATCTGGCAAGTACACCAGGGACACCTTCTGTGCATACGCCTGTGTGTTCCTCCTCACCACCTGCATGGACATGGTTTATGGGCAGGCATCCTCGCAACTACGCAGATACCGATGAGAAGCACTGACGGAAGAATGGGGTGTGAATAAAAAGGCCGTTTTACTGTCGAAGTGTCGCGCGAGTCGTGTGAGTCTTTAGTGTGCCTGACGACATGCTGACTAAGTTTGAGAGGCTGAGGTCAGGTGAAAAAAATTCCATCAGACATAGAGGTGCAGCAACGAGAGGCTGAGGCGGAATGCCACAAACTTGAGGAGGGCAAAGAATTGAGGCAACGAGAAGCACCAGTTATGTTTTTGCATTGTCACATCTGAGCAGTCTTAAATGTCTCTATTTTTATGCGGTGCATACTCGTGAATTTTTGTACCATTTTTATACACGTCGCTACCTTTTCTCACAATGGTGAGCCCGGTAATGGTGTTGCAATTAAAGCTACCGGAAAGAATATCTGCTACACTTACTTTAATGCGTATCTTGTTGGACTATCCACTGAGGAAGCTTTGCCACTTTTGTAACTGTAGTGTCATTTGCAATGCATCTAGAACCCTGGAAATAGGGTTGTTTTGCTCGTACGAAACCTATTAGCGCTGCTAAACCTAACACACCACATAGCAGCTTGTGTAGCGCAGAGCAGAGTGGGTGAAAGCCTTTGAGAGTGTACAGATTGCTGCGTGGCACTTCAGGTGCCAACATGTTTTCCACACCAAGGAAAATCTCTAGGTACAAAATTGACAAAAGAAAAGATATACAAAGATACAAGGTAAGAGATACAATATCTCTAGAGACAAAATTGAAATAAAAATAGTTGTGCTGCCATGTTTACATTTCAATTTATAGTTAATTTTTTGTAAACACTGAAGTCATGCTCTTCCCCCAAAAAACTGGCATTGAAAGCTGCCCTTGCAGCGTGCACGAAACAGTGGAAGTGACTGGGCTAACATACTGTAAGCATGTACGCTAAGGAAAGGACGGTGTCTGTGCATTGAAATAATTTGATCGATGTCAAACCGAAAGTGCCTTGAAAGGCTTGTTCCAGCTTTAGTGGCATTTATTTTTACCCCTGCTGATTACAGAGCACTTTTCATCTTCCCTTTTATTGTTGTTATGACAGATGAAGCTGATTTCCTGTGAGGACCAAGCAGCCCAGTTCGAGTTGCAGGTGGAGAAGCCCCACTGCAACTTGAACAACGTCCTTCATGGTGGCATGGCTACAACTGTCATAGACCTTTGCACCTGCATTTTAATGAGTACGGCGTATGAGAAGAGAGTGCTATTTGCTACCACTGAGCTGAAAGCCAGGTGAGCACTGTCTTGTTTTTTTCACACTCCGTGGAAAGCATTGAGGCAGTCTGAGTTTGCCATTCTTGTGAGTGTTTAGCAGTGATTGCTTACATAGTTCACTACGAGCTTTCATCGCAAGACTGCTGTTCTTTGTCTCACTGCTGAGTGTACAGTGTGGAAACGGTTTTACACATAATGTGGAGCTCAACTTAAATTGGGGAGAGGAAATATGCAGCAAGAATATAGCACATGGTATAAGGAAAACACAAACATCAAATTTCTATCAGTGAGGTCAGCTGATAATTTTACTGCACAAATAGCTTTATGTTCAGGCACTTGAACTTGGAACGTGCAAAGGGCGTCCAGTCAGTTTTGCCTTCTCCAATGTAATTTCATATTTGTTAAAGTGATTGAATTTAGAAGGCACATTGACATTGAAAGTTACTAGGTGTTCCTATAAAAATTACTACTTTGCAGTCCTTACCAGCGGTGATGAAATTTGTGCACTGCTACCGTAGCCTATTTCATGGCGTCGTAAGAGTGTGAGTGAAGCTGTTGATGAGCACTTGATTGCATCTTGGATTGATTACCCCTAGCCCACCAAAACTGAAAGCATCTTTCATATTTGGGGACAGCCAGAAGTCAGATGATGCAGGGTGCAGGCTTGGATATAGTCAAGACAAAGTTGTCACCCTCATTCTTCCATAGCTGCAGTGAGGCTGCACGTTTCTTAGAAGCATGTCACCAAAGGTTCTGGGAATGGTTTCAAAAATGACATGCATCTGGAAAAGAGGTTCTGATTTTTCATTTTGTTGCAGCGTCTTCCGGTTTCATCACTTCGTAATATAAAGTTGCCTGGCAGCAGGCATCGGTTAATGATGAACCTCTGTAATTGAGACTCTTGTATATGGTGGTCTTCCACTCATACACAAAAGGAACTTTAGTCTGGTGCCTAGATCCTTTGTGTTTCGCAGCAAGAAATCATGTGGCATCAAATGATTTATATGTCATAAACATGGATGCTGGAAACAGTGCATTCCACAGTACTCACCTTGCAAATGAAAACGCCATCACAAAGAGCTCAGCACAGTTTGAGGGTTTAAAAAAAAAAAAAACTGCACCATTCCCTAGTGGGTCTGCATAACCTGATATTCTGTATAACATGCTCCAAGCAAGCAGATATAAGTGCCACTGTATTTTGGATCATTTATTTCATTTCATTTTTTTACAATTCTGTGGTGAGTCTTGTATCTTGTGGCAAATGAAGTGTGCTTTGGCAGTTTGTAGAAAGCTATAAAGGAAATGGTACAAAACTTGCATAGTTTCTTCAGTATGTTTAGGTGTGGACATAAGTAAATGGAGCACGGTTTTCTTTTCAAATTAAAATCACGCCTCTTGCACTGGAGATAAGAAAACAATATGTCTATGCGAAAGGGCGCTGGCATCTACTACCGGTTCGCACGTGCCACAGCTGCCAGTTTCAATTATGCAACATGTGAAAAAGTTTAGAAGAAAATATCGCGCTCCGTTAACTTTTGTCCGCTCTGGTACATATATATACATACAACATTAGTAGTGTTTTGAATGCATGGTAGCATTTTTCCATTGCATTGCATTAAGTATTCAGGTATTTTTGTTTACTTGGCACAATCATTTTCCTCTCTCTTTAACCTCTGCGTTTTCCATGTGTCCATTTTTCTTTTGACTCTCAGCTGGCAGCATACAATGGACACTATCCTCTATGTGCTGTCAGTTTGTGACACTTGTCTCGGATTTTTTTCACCTTTCTTGTGTGTGCAATAGTACCTTATTTTCCTATTTATAACACGCACCTTTGTATAAGATACACCCCTCATATTTAGAGGCTTTCAACAAAAAAATTGGTATATAAGACGCACCCTTGTATAAGACGCACCTCAATTTATTCAGGTTAGGACTTGACTATATGAACATCGCGCAAAACGGAAAAAAAAAAAACGCACATAAGGTGCATCATTATATGAGACACACTACCGAAATTTTTGTAAAGAAACCACATCTTATACACCAGAAAATACAGTAGTGCTAAAGAAGGCAATCAGCCCACGGCTAATTCTGTCTTTTCTGGTGATGCTAGCTACTGGGTTAGACAAGCATACTTGTGACATTTTTAATTTGTTGACGCTAATCTTTGGTTTTATCTGTGCCACCCACCATTCACTTCAGGGCAGGGTAGACAATGAAAGCAGCAGGTGCTGTATACATGGCTTTCGGTACCAGCTTATAACTTGAGGAATGATGTCAGGACGCTTGTACTGCAGGGCCCTTCCCTTATGCAGTGCAACAGGTTAAAGATAATACAACAGAGTGTGGTATGGCGATATCACCAGGTTTCGCACATTCCCTCGAAATCCTTGAGTATCCTTGGTTTTGAAAAACTGTCTCAAGGACCTTTGAAATTTTGATATGCTTTTTAGTCTCCCTGGAAAATTAGAATTGAGCTGGTTTATCTCTAAAAAGCTAAGCCACATGGTGACTAGAAGCGCTCTCGAAGGGAACATTGAAAAGCAAGGAATGATGGTATAGGACGTTCTGTGTTCGCTGTTTTGGACGAGGGTGGTGCTGTTGAACAAAGGATACATTGTACCCGCCGTAAATACTTACGAGAGCATAAGATTTAACAGCCATCACTGTAGCTGAGTCAATAGAGCACCAGACGCAAAATTCGGAGGTCGTGGGTTCGGATTCCACCGGCAGCATGTGGCTGTTGGTTCTGCTTTCTGTTCAGTTACCTCGACGATTACATTATTGCTTCATATTGACCAACATCAAAAAAATCCCTATGCTTCCCTTGGTGTCACTGGCTGTCTGCTGTCGTCATATGTATCACTCAGGAGGGGGTACTCTAGTGGGTTTCTCCTTCTTGTGAGCCTTTTCGAAAGAACAAATTTTGAGGCTATATGCTGGTTTACATTTCAGCAGATGTAAATAATTTCCTCAAACCGAAGAATTGGAGCTGAGCTTTTTAAAAAAAACCTTTCCTTCTAGCGCTTCTTACTGGCAGAGGTTATTGAATTGCCTCAAAGGTTCCAGCAAATATCTATTGCACACAGCATGACCTGCAGGGCATTTAATGTGAGCCAGCTGAGGCTTCCACTTTATAGCAAACTCGTGCATCCTCGGGCAGAGCACATAACATTTGCGAATATGTATTAGGCATACTCTGCTCTTTTCGCAATCATGACGATCAGCCTTTGGGCACTGCAGTACAAAGGCATCCTGCATATTTCTCTAATAAGCTCTGTCCTTTGCTCTATGTAGCCATGCTATCCCCAGAGACTTCCTAACCTAACCTGCTCCTCTTACGTCATGCCACCCCCTGCTACGCTTTCCTTCCCATGGATCCACTCCATTGCCCTTGAAGATCATCGGTTGCGTTGCCTCCATATTGCATGGCCAGCCTGTTTCCATTTCTTTATTCCAACTAGAATGTAGTGAGCTTGCACTTAATATCTTATCGGCTCTGATTGACTCTTAACCTTTTACTTTTCTTTCCATAGCTCAATGTGTTGCCCTCAATTTATGTAGAACCCTTTTTGTTAGCCTCTGCATTTCTGCTTGTAGGCGAGTAGCAGTAACATACGGCTGTTTTACACTTTTATACCGAGGAATGCTTATAAACTGCCGTTTATGATCTGACAGTATGTGCCAAATGTGCTCTGTCCCATTCTTATTCTTGTGGGTTGTTTCAGTTTCATGTTCCAGATCAATGGTCACTACCTGCCCTAAATAGCACCACACTACCTATCGTGAATTTTGTTTCTCTTCCAAGACTGTTGAACATTAGTTTTCTGCCTGTAAATTTCAGGCCTGCCGTTCACTGTTAACCATCCAAGTCATTGATTATGATTTGCAGTTCGCTCCCTGAAAGTATTAAGGCAATTTCGTCAGTGAATTACAGATCACTGAGATATTCTAAGAGTCTTATCACCACCTCTCCCCATTCCGGGTTTCTGAACACATCCTGTAAACATTCTGTGAATAGCACTGGAAAGATTGTCTTCTTGCCTAACACTCTTCCTTGCTTGGATTTTATTGCTTTCTTTATGGAAGTGTTGGGTGACTGTGCAGTTGCTATAGGTGACTTCAATGGTACACATTGCACAGAGTCTATTTCACATTGAGTTTTGCCATTTGGCCTCTTCCATGTCATGTTCATTTCTTTCATTTGCAGAAAAAGGTTTTCATTATGCGTAAATCATTTTGCCCTGCAAACTCTACTACCTCTGCCCTGCTATTCCTAGAACTTATGCCATAATTCCCCACTACCTAGTCTCCAGTCTGCTTCTCCTACCTCGGCATGAAGTGTGCTCTTTCCTTCAACACCTAAATGCATAATTTTTCTGGCGCTATTTGGCTTGTGCTGCTTTGCAAACAGTGTCCCTACTACACCATTTTTGTTGCACTTTATATTTAGCGACAGGGTAGTAATCCCCTTTATGGTAAGGTTACTCGGACCAGCAAAAACCTTTACTGTATATCTGTTTTTTTTTTTTTTTATATATATCAGTTTGCATTGATGGCACTGATATACAGCTTTTTTTATATCAATTGCCATCAATATTTATATCAGTTTCCATTAATGTCATGGCTCTGAGGACGCTGTGCAGTAAGTAATTGATGCATTGATTTGATTTTGAAAAGACACACTCGCAGTCACCTTCCCACATGCTCTTTTCATGCTATCATCTGCTGATGATTCATATTTAGTAATCACCTTTTACATTACTGCATTTTTGACTTTGTGTTATGGAGATACCAGACTTTTATGAAGAGTACAGTGCAGCCATGAACATAATGCAAGTTTGATTCTGAATGGAAACCAAAGCTTTGCATGGACCTGATTTTATCTCTTGTACCATGCAGTGTCATTTCAGAGGGAAGAGTTAAAAAAACCAAGTGACACTGTAAAGCATGACAAAGAGCTCACACGTTTTTGCCACACCTTCGCTTCTTACCTCGAGTAACTCGCTGCCTAGGGCTGCGAAGTTCGCCCCTCTTATTCCCTTACTTGCTGCTTACTGCCCCTTTTCTGTCTTCTCTTTCTCAGCTGACTACGCCACCGTCTTTCCATGTTCATGGCCAGCTTTACTATTTTTTTCTTGTACGCTCAGCATGCTTTCCCTCACAGCCCCAGAGCCTTGAAAAAGTGGGCTTCTCACCACAGCTTAGAGGCCAGTGTTTGAGCCATACCTAGAAGTCCCGTTTCATAGCATTTGGTATCCATTTGTCTCCGAATGCTGGCCTGGCAATTATATTGTTGCATATCTACGTCATAATTTTGTGGCCAGCACTCTCTACTAGATATGAGCTGCTTCATTAAAGGTGCCTCTACTGGTTAGCAATACAATATGTAAACATGTATACAGAAGACAAAATCATACTACAGTTTCACTTTGCTCTGCCTGTAGCTTACTAGAGTGGTTTGTGGCCATTGCTGGCAGTGCTTTAATAAATATGTGTGTGTGTGTGTGTGTGTGTGTGTGCGTGCGTGCGCGCGCACGCTGGTTCTGAATAAAAGGACTGCACTCAGTGATAACTTTCCTTTGCAATCGTGTGGAAGCTTCAGAGCCAAAATACACTGCTTCTATCAGTTTTCTTTCACAACATAGTACTAGTCAGCATTCCTTAATTACGGCATATTTCTAACACTGCTGCCAACTTTCAGTTTCAAAGTCAAAGAAGAAATAGTTTACTTCATTACAACAAATCTTCAAGGGTTATCTAATTATAGGAAGGTTCAGTAATGGCACCACTTGCTGCAGCGGCCAGGTGCACCTTCGTGCAAGTGAACTTTTTGAAGGAATGACGCACTTATAAAGGCTGTGCATGTCCCCCTGTGGATGCCTTCCCTTCGTTTCTAAGAAAAGCTTTTGCAGAGTGTAGCTGTTGGATCTTTATTTGTTGAAGCATTGTTAGGTTTGATGTGTTGACTGTTCTAGAGGTAACATGCAAAATTTCGGCTCTATGCTTTAGTACTCGTACATATTTAAGCAGTCTTGGTTTGCCTACTGTGCGGGAAACTTGATCTTGCTGTGTGGGCGGGACTAATTTTGGTGGTGAGCACAAATTGCCTTTCACATGAATTCAGCACTCTGTGGGCCTACCTCCATCTCCAACTGTATTGGCTGGAGAAGTAATCCAGTGGATATGGATTTATGAAAGCCAGTAAAGTGAAAATTACCTCTCATAGGCTCATCTTGTCTTAATGATTTTGGTACCCAGGGTGGGAATATTCATGGATCATGACCACTAGAAAGGGGTTTATTAATCTGCTAGACTTTGGTAAGGACCAAATGCAGGTTCATAGCTGGCGTATAGATCCAAGCATGGTATATGACAATCACATTGAAGGTGGCTCACAGTAAAGCTCGCTCAAGACGGTATTAAGTAAGGAATAAGGCTCAGTACAGAAGAAACTAAACCAACCAAAGCATCGGGCTGAAATTTTTTTTTAATTTCCCCAAAAATAACAGATCCATAAACATTATGAAACAGGAGGTGGCGCTAGTAATGGCTTAGTGCTAAAAAATTTTACTGCAGCTTTTTTATTGTAAACTCATGAATGCTACAGAAAAAAAAAAATTTAATAACATCAGTGAATCAAAAAATGGAAACTACTGTTTGTGGATAGTGCTGTTTATCTTCCAAGAGGGGTGGCGCAGCCATTAGCGGACAAGGCTAACATGTAGTGATGGATTTTTTATTTTCTGGGCTGACGTATAACCAGCTATGTTTGCAGAGAAGTATAAACAATGATCACCTAAAAGGGCCATTTCTGGCAGTGAGCATAACGTGGCAGGCGATTCAAGTTATGAGGATTGCTCTTGTCAGATTACAGATACTACATCGAAAGGAAGTTTTGAGCATGAAATTTGTAGACTGTGCTTTCATCTTTAACACCCGGAGCTGCTACATCCAAAATTTAAAAATCGTTAGTCAAGTGTGAACAACAAACAAAGTCATGCAATAGTTTGGTATTTGCACTAAGAACTGTTAGCTGGGCTAATTAACTGGAGTTGAGGATATTACATGGCAGTTTATAAAACTGGTTTTTACAAATAGTGTGCTGTCCACCTGGAAGTAATTGTATGTATCATTTTGTAAGTGATTGTTATGCAGTGTTTGTTAGCTCCTGTGATGTATTGATTTGTTTCCAGGTATCTCCGCCCAGCCAAACTCGGAGACACTATTTTGATGGAGGCACGGATCATGCATCCAGGAAAAACAGTCGCCTTTGCGGAAATGAACATTCTTGACAAGGCCACAAGAAAGATTTGCGTTCAGGGGACACACACAGCACTTCTGGTTCCTCAAGAGTGAATCAAGGTCGTGAAGATACTGGTGTCTCATTTAGTTTCAACGAATGTCCGCTCTGTATAGTACATGACACGTGCTACCAAGAGTAAGGACCTTCAGGAGGATTTGTGGATGACAGCTGTCACCAATCTCTCTGCTACTATCCAGCGGCCAGAGACCACAAATATTTGTAAAGGTAAAAATCGGACTCGCATGCTTTAATAGAGAGTTTTAGTTTACCGCTATCCGCTACCGCGATCCACCACCATGCATGCCTAGATCCCCTTGACGCCAATAGATTGCGCCACATACTGGATGCCGGCACATAGACCTGCCGCATCGAGACCAATCAGCTTGTGCGCCCCGCTCACGGGTGGTAGAGGGTCATGGTGGCGGATTGCGGATCACGGTAAGCTAAATCTCTCTAATATTTGCTAGTGACTTGACTACATTTTTGAAAACCATGGTAACTATGCACTTCGGTTCTTTTCACATCCAGAGAACTTTTCTCCCCATCATTGGAGCATTGGTTTATGCATTTTACATTCACATGACTGTTGTGGCTTCTTTGCCACATAAATTTAAGTTGTCCCATTGGGGTGGAGCAGTGGTTAGGGCTCTCGACTACTGTGTCCAAGGATGCGGGGTCCAATCCCGGCCTCAACGGCCGCTTTTCGGTGGAGGCGAAAAGCTAGACGCCCGTGTGCCGTGCGATATCTGTGCACGTTAAAGAACCCCAGGTGGCTGAAATTTCTGGAGCCCTCCACTACAGCGTCTCTCATAGCCTGTGTTGCTTTGGGACACTAAACAACATAAACCATAAATTTAAATTAACCTCTCATATTACAATTCAAAATGCTGTAAAAAAAAGATGGCACCTCTTGCCATCCTCTACTGCAAGAAACTTTTATGGTGTAATTTATTGTGTACCCCAGATAAAATATTAACCTGGTTGTAATTACCAGTTACCCCAATTACAGAATTCAGTATTTTTAAAGGTAATTGAGCCTTTCCTACCTGAAATGCTCTTTTGTTCGAGTTCGGCCGAGTAGCAGTTTGCTGTCAGAAAGCATGAAAATATAATGTTCATGTAGATCTTATGTATGGGGACAGTAAGGATAGTGGATCTCATGATTTTTGTAGCACATTATATAATAAATTCACAACAAAAATAGTTAAGCCAATGTCGGCAGTGGTGCTGTTCTAAGTTCAAGCTTCGTCTCTGTACCTGCAGTTGGGCTACATAGCATGGAGTGGATGTATAGTACATTTTATTGAGAGAGCTGAGTGCGTTGCAGAGGGTTATTTTTGTTGATGTGAGGTCCAGGTGCCATGATACTTTTCTCTATCACAGTGAGACACTGTTCCTTCAACAGTTTAATCCTGCTTTCCCATCTTGTCAATATGTTTTGAGAAGGCTGGCTGCCACTATATATGTTCACAGTGGCTTTGCCATTCACAGCACTGCTGCTCGAAAAGAAAAAGCACGGCTGCAGGTTTATGGGATGGTTATCTTCGGTCTTATTTGCTCGATATTAACTATATAGTTACCAATAGTTTTAAAAGTGTTATGCATATCAGTTAATGGAATGCACATAATTGATTAGACTGTAGTCAGTTGCCACATAAAGTGTATTCCCTTGTTGAAAAACGGAGTTTTATGGTCAGATTTGACTCAACAATCCAGCAACAATTGCCCCTCTAAGGAGGTCTGCCGGGCAGTCACGTCAAGCATTTATTATGATGTCACAGTTAATTCTTTTACACCCTCTAACATAGCATTGCAGGTGGCTGCTATGTTCCAAGGAGTTTCCCCATATTAGACTCAAAACGACATTTTATCAGCACTATTAGCTGAAGGGTCAACGTTTTTTACTGCCGGCATTTTCTGGCACGGTCTTGAATTGTATCTTGGTATCATTTCTTTTTCCATGTTTCTTAGCCCAGTAACTAGATTTATATGTTTCTTTTTGCCCTCAGCTTATAATTGAAAGGAAGAAAATATATGGTATGTTAAAGTCAGTAGATTGTTTTTTAAAGTTGTCTAGAATGTGTTTACTCAAACACTGCACATTGCTGCTAAAGAAGATGTTTACATATTTCATATTTACTTGTTAATTACTAACGTCTCGTTAAGACTTTTAGGTGCCAATAAAAATATATACCAATGCTGATGTCTCATGTAAGCAGCATGTGGGGGTGCTGTCACCAGGCTGGGCCGACTGGAGGTGTAAAGAAGGCTAGCGCTCACAAGACTACGCCGAGCTAAAAGTTTTCAAGCTGGTTTTAGATTTCAAAGTGTGCCTATGATGTCATCCCTCAGTGCATAGTAACCATGAACATCCTAGAACAGGTTGTCAAAGTATGAAGTCCCATCACAGACACTGAGTATTCTTTAAAGCACCGTGAAATGTAGTATGTACGGGTCTAGAACAGGGCCTATAGAAACGCGTGCCAGAAAAACTCACCGAAATATTTTGGGGGTTTCGTAGAGCAAAGTTGGCTGGTTGCTAAAAATTAGCTACTTTTAAGAAAATTGTGACAAAGTATGCGGCATCCTTTCTGAGTCAATCTATCTTTAAAATGCCCGGATATATGAGTGTTGGGAATGCAGGCATATCCCCAAAAGGCTCATTATTCGCTGGATGTTTCTCCTATTCGTGTAGGCTTCTACTGTCGTCGGACATGCTTCGCCAGGGGCTACATTCCCTTACAAGTATTGCCACTCAAATGATCCAAACGTTTACGCTGAGTACAGTCCTCGTGCAGCACAATAAACGGACCACTCGCAGCAGCAGACGACTAAAACCATATTAAACATGTACATGGCGCGCTCGTAGACACTGGAGTCGTCTGCACTTGATTTGAGCTCCGTCTGCACTGCCATCTGCAAAGGTGCAATGCACCATTCTTTTTTAGTCTTTTTTCATGAAGTTTGAGAAGTTTTATATGAATACAGTTCTGTATAGGCTGTTTAGATTGAGTGGCAGTTATTAGTAAGCAGGTTTAGCACATACAGGAGTGTGTCAGGCTACACGAGAAGCTTGCGCAGTTCAGAGAAACACTAAGTGGATAATAAGCCATTTGGGAATATGTCTTCTTCACAAGGCTCATTCACAGCGACGTTTTAAAAATAGATTGCCCCCAGGGTGGCATAGCAGATTTCGTTCCATAGTTCTTTAAAGCAATAGCATTTAATGACTAGCAGCTTTCATCGCTGCTCTGCGAAATGAGAAACGTGTTATCGCGAGCTTTGCTTATATGAATTTCTTATCCCTTATCATTATGTATTTCATGGTAGTTTGAAAATACTCTGCTTTTGGAATGATGTATTATACCTTCACTGTTGGGTCTATACTTCGTCTCGCAAGATGTTTGCAACGCTGCAAAAGGCAGAGGCACCCCGGTCCAACCAGGATCACGCGCACTACAATAAGCAATTGTGCTTCTACACGCCTCTCACCTCATCTTCAGAGTCCATAGCTTATGAATGTTCATAGCTGGCAAGTGGTATACCTGATTGTTTTTGAAAGTACAAAATGACTGCACTTTTTGGAAGGATTAAAGAAATGACTGCCTTAGTTCCTTTTACTTTCTTTAATCAGGGGTGGAGGTGCTCTCCATTCTTCCCCAAAGTGCCTTCCCTGCTCCATCCTGCTCCATAACACAACACTACTCCAAAACTGCTTCAAACTGGCTGCCATGATGCTTTACTATCTGTTTTGTCTATTTAGCTATTATATCTATCTATTTAGCTGAAAATTGGAACGATAGTAGTGCACCAGTGGCAGAACACTCATCTTGTGCTGAGCTTAATACAAACAAGATTTTTGAAAGCTACGGAAGCATGAAGTATAATAAATATTTTTTCACAGGTAACTTTAATATGGCCCACAAGCGACTGGAGGTAATTAATTATGAAAAAATGCACTGTGACATAGCACATTTTTCCAGCATTTTGAATCGCCGTGTATAGACAAGCGTCATGTTTGTAAACAAAGGTAGTGCTGCGATTGGCAGCGACATGGGGTGTAGGCAAAAACGCAGTGTGCCTACACAGCGCCAAGCGACGCTGCCTTCGAAACCAGTTTGCGCGTGCGAATATTCTGAAGCGTAAGCTTCGTTTGTGCGTAGAAATAGTTTTGTTTATGCCTGAAGAGTAGTTCAGCACTTTATCAGCCGATTACTTCTGGAATTACCTGGCGAAGAGCGCTGAATTGGCTTTCTTCTCCGTGGCTTCAGCAGCGCGCGGCTACGGTGGGCGGCTGTAGTGACTGAGTTAAATGAAAACTAGAAAGCGCAATGTATATGAAAAACTACCAGCCAACATTGTTCAACTCCCGTGCCTACTGCTAGCGCATGGAAGGACGACGAATGAATGACTGGAAGTGTGTTTTTCATATGGCAACTCTTAATTGGCTTTCTGATGCTCTAAGCACCTTCGCTCTAAAAGACAATATATTACCGATAACTATAGTGAACCAGAAATCATATTTATAGCTCAGTGTATCGGCAACTTAAGTCAGAATTTCACTGAGTAAGAACTCAGTCTCTTAGTTATTTGTAACATATTCGCCTAAAGTGCGCGCTGTCAATGTTTTATCCTGCTCGATAAAAAGACGTTTGACGTCTGTTTTATCGTGCAGACGTAGCCAAGGTCATTCAAAATTAATAGATACATGAAGGCCCATAAGAATGTTCTATTTTTTTTTTTTTTTGGGGGGGGGGGGGGGGGGTCATTTGGAGAGGTGCACGAATGGAAATGCAACGTTCTCCACGATCGCTTGCAGCAAACTTTGCACGATCTGTTAAGCTTTTTTAATATACTCTGAAACTGTTTATTCAAAAGTGCGTCATCTTATCTGCTTATTTTGCACCCCTCATTGCTGATTACTCTTTGGGACATTAAATTGCATGTACCATATATTCCTTACTTAAAGGGACACTAAAGAGAGAAAGGAAGTGGGTTTGCATCGATAGAGTGCCAGTTCCTGATTACAAAAAGACCACTCTTACTGAAAACAGAGCTGTTATAAGGTAGTAAAGAAGAATAACAGAAATACAGGTATTGCCACCACAGCCAAACGGCCGAGGCTCGGAACTACAAATCACGTGACGCGCTAGGGATCCCGGAGGCTGACAAATGCGAATTACGTTGAATGTTTGAATGCGGTAGTACGTTTTTTCTCAAACATGATAACACGCTTTTATCATACGTAAACGACGGCGAAAAGACAACGTAAACGTTGCAAGGCAAATACAAAAATATACTTGGAGGCGCCACAGGCGCCCACTTCAGTTTTGGTTATGTTTCGGCTCAGGCATTTCGTGCGCACTCGGATAGTTTGTTTGAACCTGCAGCGCCTGAATTACGAGCTTGGAGCAAAAGATGCGCCTTGATTGTTCCCATTTGAGCATTCGGAGGCACGAGCGAGCGAAATCAGCTACCGCCGACACACTCCTTCGTTCACACTTCTGCGCCAACATATCGCCGCCGTTGCCGCTTCGACTGCGACCTGACCGCTTGACTGCAGCTACGTACGCCACGAAAAGCATACATATGCTAAGCACCGAAGGAAAAACGCATTATCATTCAATTGTTCACTAAATCATGGCACATCTGACCAACATATACTGCGTCAACAAGACCTTCAACGTGCTATTTGCAGGCGTCGTAAACAAAAGGGGCATACTTGCCGCTCATACCAAGGAGAGCGTCGATATATTGCGCTCGTCGCCCGGCGAAAAAAAAAGGGCCTCGGGTAAAAAGTAAAAACTAAAAATAACGAAGCACCAGAAATACATTACAAAAGGTTAAAAAAAAATCGATTTGTAAAAAAAAAAAAACGCCAGAAGCGGTGAGACTCGAACTCGCTACTACTTGCTCCGTAACGTTCGGCGCTAACCGCTCGGCTACGCCGCGCCACAATAACCCTGGAAATATTTTTTGTTTTTATGTCATGGCCCCATTTACAAAAAGTGTTTCTGCTGCTGGTCTAAAAATTACAACTTCTTGATCATCGGCGCATGCTGCCTGCTCTCACGTCTTGCAACTAATGTTCTGGCTGCCTATGCGCACTATATTGTGCACTGGATCCATTTTAACATGTGGAATTTCACAGCGCTGGCAAATGTAGTGGCGCCGGCACTTCGGTCATGTTCTGCTACCGTGGACGTAATTTTCGCTGAACACGGAGCTGTAGCACAAACCTTGAAGGAAAAAAGTGCGACGAAGCTTCAAAACTGACAAGCGCAGCAGCGAGGACACTATTTTGTTGGTAACTAAGTCTTATTTTATATAAACATGTCAGGAAGCGTTGCGATGACCGAGGGCTCGGTTTGTTTATACACAGTGCAACAAGGAGCGTAAAAGCTTGAGAAACATGTAAAGTATTGTGCATTACAAGCCCCCTATGTTTTTTTTTCTTCCTTTATGGGCCCATCGCTCGGTAAATTACTCTCTTCATCGTTTTATTTATTTCGGCTGAGGCCGTCATTGCGAGTACGCTGTTGCCAAGTTGGCCCTTGAGGGATGCGACGCCGCGGGCCGCGCCGTCTCGCTAGCTATCACGGAGTCTCCGCTTACGTCATAGTGTGCGTCACTCAACTCCAACAACTACGTAGTTGGAGGCCACAGTTTGAATTCGACCGGCGGGAACAAGAAAAAACCTCGACTTCTTATCGCAATATCTCAGCAATTATTCGATTTTTTGCTGCCGGATATGCGGCGACAGTGTCACCAAATGTAGTTTATTAGATTTTCATACCATCTTTGGCTGTCTTTAGTGTCCCTTTAAATATATCCTGCTCGATCAGAGCTACGTTGTACGTGAATATTTAATTAGTTCGTAAAAATCTTAATGACATTAAGAAAGGAAGTTTTCAGAAATGACGCTGCTTGACTTTGCCCGGATCCTAACAGTGTTTACTTGCTTTCTATAGGGCCGGTGATGAAGTCACGCGTTGAAACTCGCGAAAGTGATATCAGAGAAAAGCTGCTTCACAAGTTCAGGTCTGTTTCGGCAATATCGCGCTGGAGTGACCGGTCAAACTAACAGCAGTTACCTTCGCAGCAACTTTTGTGTCCTTTTCTGTACGAAGATATGCACGGGCACAAGTGAATGGAACTTGCAGGGCGGGCGGCGTCTTAACTTGATATATTATATAGAACAAAACGTGCACGAGCTGCAGTAATTTGCTATTGCGCTATTGGCCGAAAAGCAGTCACGACAATTAAAAATTGCAAACGAACTGATGAAGTTTCAGTGCTGAATTGTGCAAGGCACGTTAGCCGCGAAGGCAATCCGTCGCCGAAGGGTCTACTTATTGTGCTCAACGCTGCTGCCCATCGCTCTCATATTTGTCCGACTGCAAGAAACATGTGAAAACATGTGCTATTTTCCTTTTTGTGCCGCGTGGCGAAACCAACCACACCACAGCTTGCAGGAATATTGGGAATTATGCCCGAAAACACAGCAAGCGCCGCGCATCCAATGCAGACGACCCGAGCTTTAGCCTACGCCACGAAAGTCACTGCTGTCGCCAGCGCCGCCGCATCTCCGCTGACGTCACAGGCTGACACTTGTCTATAGAGAAGCGAGAGACAGCAAGCGAAGCAGATAGTGCAAACTACCACAAACCATTAGAAAACTTGTCCAGCTGAAAAAAAAGCCCAAGTTGTCACAAAACAAAGTTACTTCACAATCGTGCCTTTTTGTCAATGACAAGCGGGTCAGGTCTGCGTCAGACAAAAGCATACCTGAAGCAGTATGGGGTGGTGTGCCAATCACTAGAAACCTTCTCAATGGTGTTGAAAAGCCTGAATCTGTTGCCGTACAGGGCTTATAGCCAAGATGTTAAAACTGAAGTACTAGTATTGCTCAAGCAAAAACGTGACTGCTCTTTCCTAAACCACTACCCCTAACCTCAATTTTCCCCAAAATGTTTATCAATCAGTCAAAGAAGCTGAAGGATGAGAAGGCTTCCTTCAATGCCATCTATGCTTCCTGAAGGCACTACTGACTAGGGCTTGGGAATTTATCAGCACAGGCGTTGGATCAAGAGGGATATGCACAAGACAGAGAGTGGAAATGTTGTGCCAATTGATGTGAATTCCAAAATAACGGCACTGCTTGAGTGCATAGAAGTGATATACCCCATGTTTGAATCTGTCAAGTAAAGATAAGCAGATCTTTAGATCAACGAGGTGTTCAGTTAGGACACACAAGCATGCATTCTGTTCTGCTAGTTTGTTCTGAATGGCTGCTCAATTAGGTCTGCCTGTGCTGTTTTAAACATTTTTACATGTTTTGGCCGTTACATGTTTTCGCCAGAGGGGCATGCAAAGTCGGAAAAGCATTGAACTTTGCATAAAAAGGAATTAGATTGATGATTTTATATGCCAGGCATAGAGAACTGCATTCGTCGATGGTGTTTGACCCTAGAAACATGCTTCACAACTAATGTTTTTGCACCTAACCTGTTCCAAAATGGCCTTATTACTGCTTCCTGGGCTGTTCAAAAATGCTCGATCCTGCTTTTACCTGTTTAATGCACTGTAAATTTTACAACGTAAATTATAAGATTACAACTTAGAATTTCAATGTACATAATTTAATGCTGATGTAGAATTGTAATTTTGCTTTCTAAATTTTACATTACCTTTATAAAGAAACATAACAAACATTCTAATAACTATCTTGGGTAATCAAGGGATCAAAAATGAACCAAGTTGCAAATATGCAAATATCTGGGTGTAAAGCTTTCTTAGGATGGAACGTAGGCTCCAAGTGTACTTGCATAACT
Source organism: Amblyomma maculatum (assembly GCF_055883805.1). Lineage (NCBI taxonomy): Eukaryota > Metazoa > Arthropoda > Arachnida > Ixodida > Ixodidae > Amblyomma > Amblyomma maculatum. The sequence continues at coordinate 84,028,326 of NC_139352.1, forward strand.
AGTAAGGAGAGTACTGAGTATTTTGCAATAGAATTTAAACAATGTCTCTAATGAAGCAAAGCAGGCTGTGTATCAGGCATATCTGCAACTGATATCAGGTATGCCTGTCCAGTATGGGATCCATTCCATCGTTTGCATGTTGTCTCAGTTGAGCATGTACAATGTTTCTGCTCGATTTGTTATGGGGAAGTTTGACTTCTCAGCATTACCAATATGAAACGAAAACTTTGCTGGTAATTGCATTTAGCATTTTTCACAATCAAAGAGGAATTACTGCCTCAAATTACTTACAGCAACTGCATTGTGTTTCTTCTCGAAATAGCCATCAATTGAAGGTTTAGCCTTACGACTGCCATGCTGACTTGTTTAAACGCTTATTTGTTTTCATTTACCATAAAGGACAGGGAAATATTACGAGAACATGTAGTTTGCCAAAAAAACTGTGCATTTTTTTGTGATGTTTTATTCACCCTGCTGTAATGCCCTACTGACGCTGCGCGTACTGTACGAATAAATAAAGAATAAAGGAAGGATGAAACAGACAAATGGAGTTATTAGAATTCTTTACTGAAGCAGTAAAATAAACAAAAAGAAATGCTTCTGAGAGATCACAGAACACAATAAACAGCCCTTGGTGATGCTCATTACGGTAGTGTGCTCCTTAAATGGGTCTGCAGTGATATCTCAGAAAACTTTCGTCTATATCCCACATTTCGTATCTTGGGAAAGGCTAGAAAAAATAAAGAACTTTAGCTTGGCACATGCTGTATGCCCGAGTGTGCCTAGAAGGATGTAAAAGCTGCCAAAATTTTGAGCTGTCAGCAGGCAGCATAGGGGAGTATTAAGCACAGGGACTCTCCGCAAATAAAATATAAAGGAAAGAAAACGTGGCATAGATGTCAATTAGCAGCTTCGACGCTTTTGTGCCTAGCTTTCAAATGTTCACGATTAAGTCCAATCGTCGTGAATTTCCATTGCACAGTGAAGCTCGCTGGAATCAACTGTCACTTGCTGACTAGTAATTGCCTCTTCAGCCCAGAGTGACTTTCTTTTTTTTCATTGTATCTACCATTGCCTGGTTCATGGCGAAGCCAGTGCTGTGACACCTTTTTTATTTATGCATATGTACTATAAGAATTAATGCCTGCTCAAAATGTCTGCATTTCATTTGTAATTTTGAAAGGCTCAGTGCTTCTGTATTCCAGAAGTATGGTTCTACTGATACAATAGGGGAATGGGGTTTTCTCAAGCCTTTATCAAGAAAGGCTTTTGATCATTGCTTCTGCCTTTGGGGACTGATTGCACCTAGAAGACTTTTGCTAAGCAGCAACGTTTTCCGTGGGTAAAGCTGGCTGGATAAAATAAAGCCTTGACCAGATCAGAGGCTCGCGTAGGATACGAGCACAAGCCTTTCTGAGGTTGCTTGCTGATATTCTTCACGTCTACCTGGCTGAAAACACCCCATAGCTGTGGGCTTGACTTAAAACCTGCTGGGACTGTCTTAATTTGACTTTTAGTTCGGTATTGTCGGCGCGCACATTATCCCCGCTTGTACTGCCTCTTCCCTTTAGTACAGACTCATGCGAACGGGGACGTGTCGTTCGTAGATGTTGGAGGTGTAGCGTGACGACAGGTTCCGGGGCGACCTGATGGTGAGCACTCCAGTGGGGCTGAGCAGCGCGCGGACGGTAAGTGGGTCGACGCCGTCAGGGAGTGGCACCTTGCGGTCGAACTCGCGCGTGATGTTGCCGTCGGTGCGCTTAGCCGTGATGAAGACCATGCCGTTCCTGGTTTTCACCGACAGGTCGTCCGGCTTGAAGTGCAGGCCGATGTCGAAGGAAACCTGCAAGTCGAGGGTGGGGAAGCGAGAGGGCAGTAGCATTTAGACAATGTCTGCTAACGTTTCACGCTCGACAAAATCTTCACAAGTGTGGAATCGGGTCTGTCATCGACGGTACGCGCGAATGCAGCGCAGCGGGGGAGCTTCCTGTCGCGAACACAGTCGAACTCGAAGGGATTAATTCGACACGTCGATACTCAAACTCCGGGCTGCTGATGAGCTTATACGGGACCTATAAAGCAATCGTGTGATCATATTATACTCCGGAACTATATCCGAATTGGGGGGGGGGGGAGGCAAGACTTGTTTTTTATTATTCATTTATTGATTTGGTGCTCATGAATTTTGTTTCTGAGCTGTAGCTTCCGATAAGGTGTGATTGAAACCATCTAGTTAAAATATATGTGTAGTTGATGGCCACAACGCCTTCGGCAGCGTAACACCGCGTGAAAGCCGCCGGGAGGCTTCGATCCGTGGTAGGCTGTCTTCACCGCCTTAGAAGCGGTGCTCTTCACGATGGCTTACATGCAGGCGATAGCTGTAGTGCGTGGGAAATCTGTACGTCAGACAGAAGGTTGTGACAAATCACATTGCAAGTTCTCGTCGTCGCATATGTGGCCAGGGGTGATGGCGTAGTTTTATTACATAGTTTTATCAAGTGCCTATATAAGGTTGGGCAGCCGACGCGGCTCGATCCTTGCGCGAAACTTATTCGATTATCGACGCCGTAAGGGTGTTGACATCGTTGCTGTAATTACAGCCAATTGACGGCCGATTAGTGACGTTTTAAAAGGTAATATAGTTAACCAGCCTAACAGTTAACATGAATCACCTGTTTTCTGATGTCCGCCAGAACTGGTATACGGATTAAAAAAAAAACATCTTTTTACCTAAAAAAAGCATTTTAAAATTGAGTCGCGGGCTTCCCTGAAACGTGTACTAGCAGCGTTCGCATCACTGCTATAAAGCTTACTGTAGGAAGAAGGAAAAGAAAATGCACGGGCCTGCTACTGGCTCTAAGCTATGTTTGGGCTCCGCCTGGCGATGAAATTGTTTGGCTCCCTGACTGCTTCGTAAGCATACGTTAAGCATTTTTTTTTTCTTTTTTAGATTTAACGATCATTCGTTTTAGCAGCGGCAGCACAACAGGCAATTTTGATGCCCTATTTCAATGCGAAAGCATTACTTCGCTATGTTCACAGATTTCTGTCCGCAGACCGTGTCCGCAAAATCGTGTCCGCAGCAGTTGTAATTGAGAAGTGGTAGAGGTTCAATCGATAGAGGGTGACGTAACGTGTCCTAAAAATAATTAGACAATTAAGTTAATTAGGTAATTAATTAGAATAACTGGTTCACATGAAAGGAAAGGCACAGTATCTGTCACACTTGTTCTGTGGACACTTGAACCGCGCCGTACGGGAAGGAAGTTAGAGTGAAAGAGAGAAAGGGCTGTCGGTAATGGAGACGTCAAGGATGTGACGTCACGCAACCGGAAGTAGGACCGAAAAAGGGCATAGGAAAGGATTGGCGCGCAATTTGAAAGTGCCAAATAATAAATTGGGTAAACGAAGTGAATTAAGCAACCGGAAGCAACCAACAGCAGCATCCAATGCGGAATCTGCAGTGTTCTAATTTTTTTCCAACCTTGTCTGCAGGTTGTGGTGGCCGATGAGCTAGCTCGAGGCAAGGTTGTACTTCCTTTTTGTTTTCTACATCCTGGTGCTCAATACTGTTCGTCATGGCCTCGCCTCTAGAAAGCACAAACGTTGAGCCAGGCGCCTTGTCTCCTGCTCGGTGGAAAACCGCAGAGCGCAGCACCTATTGGATTGGTAAAATGTTTATTTGTGGCCTGCAATAGAACGCGCGCTCCGGACGGGGCCTACGTCGTCCTCAGGGCACCGGCCGCGCGGCCTGGGTCCCCGCTCGCCGTGGCCGGCGCGCTGGTTCCCTGCCGGGCCAGCGCCTTGATGACCTGCTGGACGGCCCAGAGTTGTTCCTCTTGATTGTAGCTCCCTGCGGCTGCTTCCAGTCGCGGCGGGATCCTTCCAGACTTAGCTTCTTCCTGGTACTTGTTGCAATTCCACAGAATGTGTGCGAAGCCAGCCGTCTCCGTTCGGCAGACTGCATTTGTCTGTCGGGTGCGTCTCGGGATACATTCTGTGCATCAGCGACGGGCTGGGGAGTGAGCCCGTCTGTAGCTGTCTGAATAAAACGGCTTGCTCTCGACTGAGCCCCGAGCAAGGGGGTGGAAGAGTTCTGCGAGCTAGGCGGAACGCCTTGGTTATTTCGTTGTAGTCGGTCATTCGGTCTTTGGTGCTGAACCACAGCGGCGAGTCGACCGAGGCGCGGTCCGTTAGCGCGCGCGCCTCGGCGTGTGCCGTCTCGTTGTGGTTGGCGTTGCGGTCTGACGCCTCGCCCGCGTGCGCCGGGAACCACTTGATTCTCACTTGTCTGCTGCCATCGTCGTTCTTGGTTGCCTGCAGTATGTGCACCGCTTCCTTCGCTATCCTGCCTTTGGCGTAATTTCTCACCGCCTGCCTCGAGTCGCATAGCACTGTGTGGCAGTCGCGGTCGGCGATGGCCAGGGCGATGGCCACCTCCTCCCCTTGCTCTGCCTTGGTGCATCTCGTGCTGGCGGTCGTGCGAACGGTGCCGGTCGCGTCGACGACGACCGTCGTGAACCCGTGTATCTTGGCATACTCAGCCGCGTCAACGTAGCGTGCGTGTGTGTCGGCCGCGTGCTGGTCTATCAGCGCCTTGGCTCTCGCTGCTCTCCTCCTTACACAAAAGGGGCATGTGGTCATCGTGCGCAAGGAGGTGGAATAAACTTTGTTTATAAGAAAATATATCTAGCCCCTGCATCCTGGAAGGGCCCTTAAACGTCCAGGAGCCGTCTGATCTCCGCCTCACCCCTCGGCCGGGTGACCAGCCTTCGCTGGTTCATCAGGTCGGCCGCAAGTAGAGCGTCCTCCAAGGAAGAGCAAGCAAGGTGTGTCTGGGATGGGCCCGACGGATCGGTGTTGCGGGTAGACCCAAAGACGAGGATGGCATCACCGACCTGGAGCCGAGTCGGAGCACAGGAAGCAGCATGATGGATGGAGCGCTAAAGCAGCAGATAGTTAACCACCAACGATTCCATGGGCGGTCGTTGACAACCTGTCGATAGAAAGCGCGCCTGCCGTGGGAGGCACGTAGCGCGCTTGCCAAGCAAGAAATGATACGGAGTAAGTGGGACTGGATCGGCAGAATCCCAGTCACGTGCGTCAATGGCTGGCTGTTCATGTTGGCTTTTACTTCCTACAAACAGTGCAGCTCCTCGAAAGTTAGTTGCGCTCAAGAATACGGTTCAGTGTGTGCTTTGTAAGCAGGATCATCCGCTCTCACCATTCACCCACGTGCATATGGTGCTAGCTCAACGTTAAACTTCCACTCGATGTGACGCTCAATGCAGAAGTCTCGCACAAGAGCGTCGGGAAAGGTGCGGAAGACGCGGGCGCAGTGATGAAATGGGAGGGCATTGTCGGAGTAGATGGCGGAGGAGATGGCACGTCGTGCAGTGACGCGTCTAAAGGTCACGAGGCTGTCATGTTTGATGTTAACTCCAGACGTTGTGTGACGCCTCATGTAAACACTGATATACGCTTTCGAAGAACCTGGCTTCGATTAACAGAGCCCCAGATGTCATCGTAGACTGCTTCAAATGGATGCGCTTCAGCTACACGGTCACGATGGAGAGGGGCGACAGGGACAGCGTCGGGAGAAAGTCGAAGCCGGCAGCAGAGGCGAGAACCCAGATCTCGTTCTCCTGACTGCAGTTTTCTGAAGACCCAGAACCGCTCCCCAATCTCCGTCAGAGTAGCGTCTATGCGCCAGTGTAAGATTCGCTCTAGGTGCGTGAATCAAGAACTTCGCCATGTTTTCGCAGCCGGTAAGCTTGATAAGACGCCCGATCTCAGTAGAATTGTGTAATTCTTGTAGACTGCCACCCACAAAAGGAATTGCAGCTTCTTCGAGGAAAGGGTGCATCTGAATAATGCGGTACGATAGCATCAGAACTGCAGCAGTTGCCAGGGCCTCTACTTCGGAAACGAACGTCACGTGGACTTAGCGAATACAGTAGTACTCTGCTTTGAGAATTCTTGCTGATAACAGAGGGCCCGTGCTAGAGGTTCTCCCAACGGCAGTGGTGTCTGTGAAGTGGAAATCTCAAGTCGCTACACGTATCAAACGCGAGTATCAACTGTAGTCGCAACTCGAAGGACACTCGGTAGGAAAGTAGTCAAGACGCAGCAAGTCGGTCATCGCTAGAAACTGGTCTGCTCAAGTTAAGGCCAGTAAAATGGGCCCAAGATGAACCACGACGGGCCATGCCACCAAAGTTCCGACGCGACAATTGCATCTGAGGTTCCAAGTGTGGAGATCCGCCGTGTTCTATTTTCTGGGACAGTGAACTGAAATCTCTTCAGCCGTCCGCTGGGTTGGTAAATTGGTTTACAGGAAAGGAAACGCGCAGAATCTCGCACTCTCCAGCTGCTGGATTGCGAATTGGCGTAAGCAAGGAAAGGCGCACTAATTATTCTCGGTGGACACCCAAACTGTGCCGTAAAAGGAGGAACTTATGTAAAAGAGGAGAGAGAGAGAAAGAGGTAATGAAGGGCCCTGAAATAATTTCGACCACCAGGTGATATTTAACTTGCACTGACATCGCACAACACACGGATGCCTATGTGTTTCGCTTCCACTGAAACGCAGCTGCCGCGATCAGTTTCGTTCCCGGCAACTCCGGTTCAACAGCCCAGCGTCTTAGCACTAAGCCACCGCGGCTGGTGGTCTGCTGATTTTATTCTGTTTTTGGCAAACGGTTGTCAGCGCTCTGGTTTTCCGAGTATCGTGAAGGGCATTCTTGGCAGAAGATTGACCTTGTTGCAGGCAGGCACAGAATTCGCTAATTAAGCATAGTCGCCACAATAACGGCCGATCGCCCACGACAGCCGTCAGTGCTTTGTACAGTTGGCCAGTGCGTGCGCTGTGAAAGTTGCCTGGACGCAGAGCTATTGCGGAGGCCCGCCCGATGTGCCGAGTGCTCACTGACTTAAGACATTTGCGGGTGGGTCTCAAGCAAACTACTGTATACTGTGCCATAGTGTATATATTTCTTTTATTTTTACCTACCCTTTTCTTTCTCCCTATCGCTCACCTCTTTGATTTCCTCTACCTTCTCCTCGCTATCCCTTTATTTCCGCCGCCCCAGTTCAGGTGCTTCAGATATCAGATAGCAGATACCGGGACTGGCAAACATCTTTTCTTTCCCTTTGTACATACAATAAATAACCACTACAACAACAACAACAACAAGCATAGTCGGACAGACGCTGTGGGTGCTAAGACATATGGTACCAGCATTGTCCTCATAGGTGCGATGTGCCCCATGCTGATGAGTAGTGGCTTGCTGCAAGCGTTCGAGATGTGGTTGCGAAAGTAGCTAGGCAGCTGCGCCATATAAACCCATGGATTTGCATTAACGGCGAAATGTGTATAGAGAAGCTTCTTGACTACCTTTGCGGAGCGGAGAAATTACGGGAGAGGTAAACGTCATACAACCCGAACTCACTGGACCTAGCGTTCCATCCGATAGTTGGTCTTGCGATAGCAGGGTTTCCCGGGGGTGATACAATTTCCGCAAGTCTTGGAAAATCAGCTTTGTTCGAACGCTGGAAAGGTTCAGGGGACTTAGCGGACCGATATGCCTTGCGAATGACTGAAGAGCTTTTTTGTAGCAGGCCTGGCCGACACAAAGGAATAGACGCGGTGTCCGCAGGCGCATACTCTTCGTTAACTTGGTTCCAGGTTACCCCAGACCTTCATGCTGCTTTCGTCTTCGCCACCATCTTTCGGCGCAACCTTCTCACAAGAACTCATTTCGCAGTGAAGAAATATTTGAAGCCCATTCCAGTTACCAGCATCAGCTATGATCTCAGCCTCAATGTAAGTCTTGCGAGTGCTGCTGATGTCTGCCGACGACCAAGACGTCCATGTAGAACTTGTCAATGAAGCTGACCAGTCTCGGAAAACTTGCTCCTTAATGTAAGCAAATGATGTATCGTTGCGGACAAAAGGTATACACTCAAGGTTGCACCAAACGGAACTCAAGGCGGTCGACCCACAGGAACCGCAAGGCCTCTTTGTCCTGCTTACGAATGACAGTCTGTATGTCTTCCTGATGCCAAAAACCAGAAGGATTGGCTGACATCGAAACACGAGAAGCGTCGGGAGGTCGGCGGACAGCGGCGACAAGCAGAACGGGATTCAGCAAGCAATGCACTCGTCGACTGGAAGTATAGTCTAGAGGGACAAATTAAGCCGCATCGGCAATGGAGCACCACAGTAGTGGAGAGCTATGCCTCCTCCGGGACCTCCACTTGGATGTGGAGAAAATCGATGATATGCTTAATTTTTATCCTTCGGGCTGCTGGAGCTGGTGCCAAACGTATATTCTGAGCTCTTGAAGGATGCTAAACTCGTACGGAAGGGACATCATCAAAAAACGATGAATGACTGCTTAGTAATTGACCGCAGAGGCCCCGATCCCCTTGGAACTTGATGCAGTCGTACAGGACCCGCAAAGAGATCACATCTCACATCTTCTGAACTGCGCAGTAGAGTCTAAGCGGGAGGGGGGTATCAGGTGTTCAACACCAGTTCGATCGGGGGATTATGAGATCGGGGAGGATTTACACCGCAGAGACGTGTTTACCGTCTCTGCAGTGGCCTTGCCGTCATATTGCTCCGTAGATATTTAAATTTCGCTATCTTCCAGCGGGCGACATGTTATGAATCGCTGCTTTGTAATGGTCCCAAAATCCTTGCCAGTATCGGTAGTACCTAGAGAACGCTGGTATATAAAATTTGTGGCAACGCAACACACTGACCCAAGTAAAACAGATGGGGTGTCCGGAGGCCGATGTTCGTGAGGGCGGCACTCCGCAGTTGGTGGTGCGACGGTGAATGGCAAGGCGAATACATGCCCGTACTAAATTGACTTTGCATTCATATTCGAACGTAGATAGCATCTCAGCGTCGAGGTCTTCGTCGCAGCCCTCTCGAGGATGCATTGGTCCAAGTCGATGAGCTCACTTTACTTCACCAAGACTTGTTCGAGGCTTATCTAGAGATCGAGCGCCGATGTGGCCGGATCCTCCTGGAGGGCTTCGAGAGACAACGCGGCCTCCAAGATAAGGGCGCGCATAGACCCTTGGCGACGGCGGAGCTGACTCATAAGTGGGGGGACCGGAGGGACCAAGCGGTGATTGTCCCGAGTGTCGGTACCAAACGACTCTGAAAAGTCAGCAAACGCATCCAGCCGGTTGTCCTATGCCACATATGGAAGCCAACTACTTCGAGCCATTGCGCAACATTCTCCCTATGTCGGAGAAGTTATCGAGGGACACGCATACATTAGTCCGCTGCCTCGCGACTAACACTTCATTACCCCCGTCATTGAGGCAAAAATTATTCCACAACGACCCTGACGAAGGGATGTGCTGTCACTGCCGAAGTTCAGCGACCGCTGCCCATAAGTATGGGACTGTCAACGACTATTCTGACATTCGAGTCAGGGCTCTCGCCGAAATTCCAATTGTCATCCGCCCGGCCAGTTACTTCGACTGAGTCCTTCCGCTGTTTCTCGACAGCGCGGCCGTCGCTATGCTCTGGGCAAATCTCTGAGAGTTTGTTGACTTGGGCCCCAGAGCCAAGCATTGTAGCAGATGTCGAAGACAAACAAACCAGCACCCGCCTCGGCCGCCGTGACTGTGGGGAGGCCAGATGCCCGCACAGATGCCAGAAGCAAAAGTACATGACTCAGAGCTTTCAACAAACACGTGTTTCAATCGGTCAATCGAACCCTTTCGTGAGCACGGTGCACGACAGCAAGCCGAACGTCCTCATTTTCTGCAATTGCTTCTCAGTTTTTTTCTTTCTCTGCCCCTCTCTAAGCTGGGAGACGGTTATTCTCAGCGGTAACTTCGTAAAACGATTCACATTCATTTATCTCTTCGACCCCTATACCGCTACCGGAAGAGTAGCGCAGTGGTCAAAACCATTGTTCGCTCGCGGTAAGTGGATGCGCATGATTCGTATGCAGTTTTTTTGGTAATATTATTTTGAATGATATTTTCAGTTTCTTCTTTCTCTGCCTCTGTTAAAGCCAGGAGTTTGTTAATCTGTAGAGGAGAGCGGTAACTATACCACGTCTTTCACATTTATACATTTCATTAACCCCATATAATGTCACGCAAACAAAGCTCTAGTCTTCTCGTCCCCTTCTTCAGCGCTTGTGTCGTTATAGCCGCCCCATTCGGAAGCATACACCCGATGCTGAAATGAAATCGTGGTGGCAGTAAGGGTCGGTGCTTGGTAGCATCAAAATATTTCAGGCAGACCGCGTGTACCAGTTTGGGGCGCTTGTGAAAACGCATCTTCGACGAACGCTGCAAAGGGCCAGGGGACCTAGAGCACCTTTATTCCTTGCGGACGACTGAACAGTTATTTGGTACCAGGCCTGGCCGACACAAATGATTAGATGTGCTGCCCACAGGCGTATACTCTCAGGACTCCAGGTTAGCTCCGCAGGATTGTCACGTTGCTATTGTTTCACAAGAGCTCATCTTGCAGTGTTGAAATATTTGAAGCCAGCTTCCACAGATGCATACTAGCATCAGCCATGATCTTAGCATCCCTATAAAGCTTGCGAGCGCTGCTGACGTCTGTGCTGACGACCAAGACGTCCACGTAGAATGCGTCAATGATGCTGGACAGTCCCGGGAAACTTGCTCCCTAATGTACGCAGATGATGTATCGTTGCGGACAAAAGTTGCGGGTTCGAGGTTGCACCAAACGGAACTCCTGTCATTTTGTCATTTACCATTTGATGGCGGGAGCTTTAAGTTCCTGCTCGGTCGGTAGGTGGTCGACCCACAGGGACCGCAAGACGTCCCTGTCCTGCTCACGGATGGCAATATACAGGTGTCTTCCTGATGTTGGCCACCGGGAGGATTGAGTGACATCGTAACACGAGAAGCTTCTGGAGGTCGGCGGACGGCGGCGAAAAGTAAAACTGACAGAACGGGAACAAAGCTGCGTCTGTCCTCTGGATGGTGATGGAGCACCGTAGGAGTGGTGAGCTATTCCTTCTCCTGAACCTCCACTTGGATGCGGAAAAAATAGACGATCTCTTGAACTTGCCTGCCTCGGGCTGCTGGATTTGGTGTCTGGCGTATTCTTTGAGCTTTTGACCGTATAGAGGATGCCAAACTCCTGCGCAAGGGGCATCATCAAAACATGATGAACTACTGAGTAGTCCGCAGAGGCTATGAGCCCCTCCAAAGCATTGAAACGGAACTTGCTGCCATCGCACAGGGCCAGCAACGAGACCACATCATCTGAGCTGCGCGCTGAATTCTGAGTTGTTCACCCACGACCAGGTCGCGATGTACGAAGCGATCGCTGGAGATTTGCACCTCAGAGTTGTTGCCGTCGACGAGCCTGATGACATCAACTGCAGGATTGGACTTGCCGTCAGGTAGCGCAGCAGGTATTTGAATTTCTCGAACTTTTGAAGGCTGACATTCTATGAATTTCTGCTTGGTAATGGCTTCAAAATCTTTACCTGTCTCGATGGTCCCCAGAGAACGCTGGTATCTGAAGCTTTGGCAGCCCTACACACTGGCCCGGGTACAACTGAAGGGGCTGTCAGGGCGGTGTCCCGCAGCTGGTGCTGTGACGGCTGGATGGCAAGCGAAACGCCTGTCTGGACAAAACTGGCCTTAATGCGGTCACATATTCAAAATAGATGCCTTCTCAGCGTCTAGCTCTTCGTCGCAACCTTCTCGACGATGCTTTAGCCCAAGTCGGAGAGCTAGTGGTGCTTGTCCTAGACGACGTCGGGTTTCATCTGGAAGTCGAGCGCCGGCGTGGCCGCATACTCCAGGAGGGCTTCATGGCCTTGGGAGCTGGCCCATAAGTAGGGATCAGAGGGTCCAAATGGCCATTATCTCGGGTCTTGACACCGAACGATGTTGACAGTCAGAGAATGAGCAACCAGCTGTCTGGCCTATTCCACGTATGGAAGCCATCTGCCTCAGCCCATGCGTGAGTGCAATAACACTAAAAAAAGGCCGAACTTCCTCTTTCTTTCAAGAGCTATTCAGTTTCTTCTTTCTCTATCTCTGCCTAAAAGCCGGGAGTTGGTTAATATCAGCGGTAAATTCGTAAAACGGTTCACATTCATATACCTATTCAACCCCTATACAGCTACCGGACGAGTAGCGCAGTGGTCAGAGCCACTGCCAGCTGGCGGTAGGTGGCGGATGAAGCCACCGGTCAGGTATGCGCCCCAGGTTGCTCTCCCAGAAATAATGGGGCCCAGAGCAGGGTAGAGCAGGAATAGAGCTCACGCAAACCTCAATTTTGCGCTGACAGTTCTACGAAAAACTTTCTTACTGGTCGCTATCGTTTTTGACGGCCATGTTATTTAGTAACATCTTCTAAGGTTCTTCTTTTTCTGCCTTTTTGTCAAAACCAGGAGTTTGTTAACCTCTAATAGCGGTAACGTTGCCAGGACTTTCACATTCTTAAATTTCATTAACCCCGTATATTATCACGTAAACGAAAACCCTAGAGGGTGCGTCAAAGGCCGAACCCGCATAACCAGGAACAGCAACGCTAAAAGGAAGGTCCGATACTTTTATGACAGGCCCAATTTTATTGCTAAAGCAATACTACTCGCACTTTCAAGCCTTCGCGTGACCCGGCCGCAGTTACGTTTGACCTTAAGCGGAGTGACGTCACACCAGCTGCTAGATTTGGGGGACCAACTCGCTCCTTCATATTTTTTTTGCGAAGTTTATTGCCTTAGAGCATAAAAGGAATGTTATTATGGATGTAGGGTGTGGTAAAATAAATGAAAAAAGGTTGGCTGATGCAATGAAATCGAGGAGTGAACGATGGTAAGGTCCCAACGTCCAAACGGCATATGACTGCGGTTTATGGGAGGAAAGGCCAGCTGCCATCAGGTGCCGGATCCGCGTCGGCTTCAACGCTGGACATTGCCACAGCAGGTGATGGATGGCAGCTTCTATATTTCTAGACTTTCTTTATATCCACACCCAGGGTGTGGATATGAATATCGAAATTGTGGCCACTTTCGGATCACTGGTGGTGTTAGTGCCACCCCAACTCTAATTTTCCGAAGCGCCACCTCTGCACGGGTTAGACAGCGGGAGAGGCTTACCGTACACGGGGGTATAAGAGCACGTGTGCGGCGCCGGAGGTGCTCCTATAATGGCGATGTCGACGTTGAGTTTGAAAGGCGGTTGAGGCATGGCTTTGAGCACTTAAAAGGTCACGCGGAGTCCATTCAATACGAATTGGGTTTGGTATGCTAGCCGCTAGACTGTGTATGTTTTGACAGATTTCCGGTCTACTACTAACGCGTCTAAGTAGCTTTATCACCTGGAGGGCATCAGTACGTATGACAATACGGGCCGTGGGAAGCATGGGAATGGCGGTCGCAGAGCGAAGCTCCCTTTGCACTGCAAGCAGTTCCGCATAAAAAGAAGATGGTTTCGGTAATTGAAATGTTCATCTCTTGTTCATTGAAGACTTGCTAGAACAGTAAACTGCAGTTGTCACTTCGCAGGCTTGGATGCTTGCGTCGACGTAAATTATAATGGAACATGTGGCAAGCGTGCGTCTTGTTCCATAATTCGGTCGCGAAGTGACGACGCCGTTTCCTGTGTTCTCGGTCGTCGTAAATCAGTTGGCTTGTTATCGCTCAGCTGTACAAAACGCCATGGAGGAAGAACTGGCAGTGGCGGCGGTAGTAGTGAATGTGTCGAAGCATAATCCCTCAGATCGCACGTTGCGTGAGAGAGTGTGGCCTTAAGCCTGCATGCATCACGTCGTTGCTGCACCAGTTCATCTATTGTGTTTAATTGTGCGTTTTCTAGGAGCGCCACGATTGGTGTATAGCGAGGAAGGCAGGTGATGACCCTCATTGTCTCTCGATTTATAGCCTCAAGTCGATCCCATTGTACCCTTGTCAAATGCTGAAATTGGGCTTGATAAACAAGGCGCGGTTGCACAGCTGCCCGCACCAATTGTCTTGCAACATCTGAGCGAGCGCCGCCCGTTTTTGGAGCAATGCGTCTAATCAGACCCAGTGTCTGTAACGCCTGTTTTTTAGCGCCAGATAGCCATGAAGTTCCAGTTCCTGATTCATTAATTGTTAAGTCCAATAAGGAGCCCAAAAGTTCAACAGCAAAAATATTGGGCTCCATCAGATCGCCCAGCCACAGTTACGGCGCGTGGTTGCTGCTCCGCTCACCTACGGCTGTGACGTTACACCAGCTGCTATATATGCTGGCGTTGACTGCTCTAGCCGAGATTCTTCACTATGTCGTCGACTAGTAAGACTAAGGGAGAGAGCTGATCGCCAGTGTGAAGCCCGGAAGAGAGAGTCACAGAAACCGCCGAAGAAAGGGAAGAACGGCTTTCAAAACGACGGGCACGAGATGCAGCTCGACGAAAGCGTTCTACCTCTACGGAATCTGATGTCAGTTTAATGAGTTTGCTTAACGCCAGTCCATCGCCTCATTACTGATTATACATAGACTAACCAGTTAAGCTAAACATTCAAGCCACGCTAAGTTTTAGCCCAAGCGTAGCCAGGCAATTATTGCTTTCGCAATTCTCCATGCTTAACCAAGTTGAGCCACAGCCTTTTTTTTTTTTTTGCTTTTCGTTTTCTCCTTTCTCAGCACGTGTCATTAGCCGCCAAATTCGGGAAGCATACACCCGATGCTAAAATGAAATCGTAATGGCAGTATAGGGTCAGAGCTTTGTAGCATTAAAATATTTTAGGCAGACCACGTGTACCAATTTGGAACCCTTGCGACGTCCAAGGGCTTTTTCTTCATGAGGAACAACATAATCCAGGTTATATCAAAGGGTCGTAGTCTGCCGGGGCGAGAAAAACCGCGTCTGCAAGGGCGAGGGCCCCCAACGCCTCGAGCGCTAAAAATCCGAATCCGCGAGGCTTAAGCCCGGGGGCCCGCTCGCTAAGGACAGAAAAAAAAAAGACCTCGATATGTCCTGAAATAACGGCGGAAGAGTTTTTCGTTCAGTCTGCCTCGTCGAAATTGGTACTAAACACTCCATCGCCGCTGGTTATATACAACATCGCCCATTTCTGCCTTGGTGGTTCGAGATTCTCACCCCCGCGAGTTGGCGGGCATCTTCAGCGCGCTGTAAGAAAGAGCGACGTCGCCATTTTAGTTGTTGTCGGCACAAGGTGGCATGGCGTTGAACGTTCTCATCATCTCTCGTCCGTAAGCTGGTGTAATAGAGTTATGTTGGTCGTTTCCTGACCGGCTGCATTGTTAGCGAAAGTAAGACCTTATCCTACGTTTTATGGTCCACGTCCAAATACATCGACAGAATGTCTTCAAGGGTCTTGTTTAGGCGTTCCTCAGACCGTTTTGTTGGCAGAGAGCTGGTATCTAGCTCTCGCAAGTCTTTTTACCAACAGGTCTATGAAATACATCATCATTGACTGTGGCAGTCGCTATCACATCCCATACAGGAGTTTTTCACTTTCGCTTCTGTTTCCCTGTATGGGATCGCCGGATTTCTTTGACTTTTGACGGTGGTTTTGGTATCTGCGCCGTTACGTCTTAGTAAACACGGCCGTAACATGTTCTGTGTTTTCTATTTTAATCCGTGTATGCCTAAAGCACGTCCTACAGTGTAGATGGAGGTGAAGAAGGAGGTGGGTGCAACAATTAAAAGGTAGGCGGCACATGACTGCCAAAAAAAAAATGGGTCACTAGCGTGGGTGAAAATCACCAAGGCGAACGCCTCACTCGACTCATGAGTGACGTGGGCAGGAAATGTCCACAGCAAGCGACACGAAAATCCAGTCGTGCATCGCGCGTGCCACAGAGAGAAAGCTTGGGAATTGGGATTCGCGGAGTGCATTGCGCTAGAGAGCTATTGCCTTCGTATACGTAGGCAGTCCTAAGTGTCGCTGCCGAATTTTTGTTGCTTTCATGTTAAAGACAAGCTTATCTATTGCTGACGTTTCTTGTCGAATCGCCGCTGTACGTGTTGAACTGATTCGCAATTTCCTTCCGGTCTGAGTTTCTACTGGCACCTAACGGCGCTAGTTCATGCGACACCTTGTGTCCCTGGCGTCCACAGATGCCTATTCCAACTTCTTCATTTACCTCTCGGAAGAATGAACACCAATGGCCTATGGAGCAAACGGAGTACACACACATAGCAAAACGCGCGCTGGGGACAAGTTGAATTTGGCCTTTATCGATAGGGTACCGCGTCCTGGTGACAAAAAAAAATCTTTTGTCACGGAAAACAAAAGCCTTAAAAGCTGGAAGTGTATCACAATCAAGACCATTTTCGCCTACCAAGCTGAAGGGATGATAAACTTATGTTTCAATTCTTTATTCGCGGAGGTTAAGCTGTACCACTTAGCCGACATGCTGTCAAGCAGTGAGCACGGAACCTGCTACGGCCTTGGTATCATGAGTTTCCATTTTCAAAGCTAAACTTAGTTCAGCAACAAAATACGTATCTATAGGTGCTGAACAAACACTAGCGTAACCACATAGACGCTTACAAATCTTTAAAATAAAGGACAAAATTTTATATAGAGTTGCCTTGGCCCTGGAAACCAGCCACGGAACCGTGCGTGCGAACAAACACTATAGCGTAAACGTGCTTACAATAGATTCTCAGTAAGGACAGAATTTATATGGAGCTGTCCTTAGTGGCCCTTAAGACAGCTTCACGGCAACCCTGCGCGTACAAGGGGAGCGCACCTTAAACTCCTCGAGGTCCTTGACCCGGGAGGGCCTGGAGACATCCCGGGCGAAGAAGGGGTCTGCGTCCATGCCATCCAGACTGACATCGCGGATGATACGCCTGGGCGTCGTGGTGGTTGTCGTGGTGGTTGTCACGATGCCTCCACCGGGTGTCACCCTGTGGCGCACCGTGGTGAACTCGGAACCGGCCGGTCGGGCCTTAGGGAAGTCGAAAAAGTCGTCGACGTCATCGTCGAGCACATGGCGCCTCACGGTGGTAACCGTGCGCGTCGGGATGGTACGCACCCGGTATGTCGACATGTTGCTTTCTTCTGGACTGCTCGGCTTATACTGCAAGGAGAAGAGGTATTTGGTTTATGAAACCCTCCGGTTATGAACTACAGCCCGCGTGTGCCTGTTATAACAGCGCACTCTTGTTTTGTAAATGATTAATGCTTCTTCCCTGCTTTCTAGCTGCAGCTTTTTTCATAGTTTTATGATATAGTGTGGCCGTTTAATAGTGCTCAAGCTTAAGGGTAGAAGCGTTTCCAGGTGTCACGTTATTAGAATTCCACGGTGACGCTTGGTTGTAACCATTTGAATTACATAAATTGTTTCGTCACTATCGCGTGGAGAAGTTTAGCGCGCCGTCACTTCGTTATGGCGTAAAAAACTGAGAAATAAGCTGTTCGCTATACTCATTACAGCCACTCACTTCAAAGATGGGGAAAACTTTTTATGGAGAGGTTTGTCGGATACTTAGTCTGGGATTCCATTGGCTAAGGCAGCTGCCCTCGCTCATTCAATGGTGGCTCGCTAGTCCTCAAGGTTCGAGCTGGACAGGGCTGCCTCCCACCAATCCCACGTTGCCTGCTGTACAGTGTCTAATGCATTATTGGCCTGGCAGGTCTATACCATATGGTACAAATCTGTTTTCTGCCGTAAAATTTGCATTCGGCTGAAAAGGATTCCGGATCGATATCGTGAAGCTTTACTGGATTGTTAAAAGACAAGGTTTGTAATAGGCTAAATTCAACTGTTCTACTTTTTAAGGCAAAAACCTTTATTGCCTCATCATTGCCGTCAGCAAAAGTGTCATGCTTTTGCGGCGGGTCTGATTGGCCGACACGGGATGGCGTCATGGAGGTCTCGACCAATCACAGAGCACACCCACAGTATGCGCGAATGCGTGCCTTATATGGCCATATGCCAATAAACGATCAATTGCTAATGAATGACTACTTAATTAAGTTTTAATTCCTTATTACTAAAAATGCTCAATTAATTCATTAATCACTAAATAATTCCTGCTTACTAAATAACGTCTAATAAATAATTACTAAACGATGATTACCTCATTAACACTTACTGATTGGTAACAGTTGCGTAATTAATTTATTGCTTAATTACTAATTAATACCGCGCATCCGGTAAAATCAATCACACAACATAAAACGTAGAACAACGGCGAAGATAAAGGAGCGCAATCTCGTCGCTGCCAAGCAGAATGCACTGAATAAATGCACTCGCAGAATTTGAAAGAGTAGTCGCGCCGGGGTGGTGCAGTGGTAAGACGCCCGACTACTGTGCCGGAGTACTCGGGTTCGAACCCGACCGCGGCGGCTGCGTTTCGATGGAGGCGAAACGAAGTGGCGTCCGTGTGCTGTGCGATGTCAGCGCACGTTAAAGATCCCCAGGTGGTCGAAATTACTCCGTAGCCCTCCACTACGGCCCCTCTTTCTCTCTTTCCACTTTAATTCCCACCTTCCTCCCTTCCCTTACGGCGCGTGCGGGTGTCCACAGAGCAAGTGTGACAGTTACTGCGCCTTTCCCTTCCTGTGAACCAATTATATATATATATATACAGGGATTTGAATATTTGGGGGCTAGGATTTAAAACATTCCTATGCAAAATCTACTACCCCCTTCGAGCTGAAATAACGTTCACAAAGTAGCAAAATATAGTCTACGTTATCTGATAAGCCAGTCAACATCGGTACTTGCCTAGATTTTCCGAAATCAAGAAAAAACTGCTCTCGGTGGCGTGCACAATTTTCGCAGAAGAGAGTCGAAAAGCTATTTTGACATGGTGCGTCATCTGTCGGGCAGCGAGGCAAGCGCGCCAACGGCCGGGATGGCGCAACGGCGCGCCAACGGCCGCCGAGGTCGGGTTCGAACCCGGGAACTCCGGCACAGTAGTCGGGCGTCTTACCACTGCGCCACCCCGGCGGGGCCAGCAGTGTTCAACCCTTCTCATTTTTTGGTGAACGCCTTGTACGATGACCCAACGTCATGTTGCATGACACAATACATTCTCTTTCAAGTAACGCGCCCCGCCGGGGTGGTGCAGTGGTAAGACGCCCGACTACTGTGCCGGAGTTCCCGGGTTCGAACCCGACCGCGGCGGCTGCGTTTCGATGGAGGCGAAACGAAGTGGCGTCCGTGTGCTGTGCGATGTCAGCGCACGTTAAAGATCCCCAGGTGGTCGAAATTACTCCGTAGCCCTCCACTACGGTTCCTCTTTCTCTCTTTCCACTTTCATTCCCACCTTCCTCCCTTCCCTTACGGCGCGGTTCGGGTGTCCACAGAGCAAGTGTGACAGTTACTGCGCCTTTCCCTTCCTGTGAACCAATTTAAAAAAAGTAACGCAAATCTGACGACTTGCGGGACCGTTCACAACATGATAAACTGACCGCGCACAGTTGCAGACGACCATGCACCATCCGCTGTCGCTAGCAGACGCTCCGGAGCTGGAGGCGGGCCCCGGTGAGTATCACCATCTACGCTGTCGTCTGCTGCAATGCGCGAATCTCGTTCGGTTCATATTATCGTATGGCGTTTGGCAACTGTTTTTTTATATGTAGTTCTGTTTAGGACGTATCACTGGAGCGACAGTATTATCAAGCTTATTACCCTACGCGGCAGAATATCAGACTGTAAGCGAAACTGTGGGATTCGCTACTCCCAGCTTGCCTCTTGGCGGTGTCTGAATTCGTTATTGGGGGAGTTTTAAAAGTAGACTGCCTCCATAATGACGCACCACACCATACTTTATTACACACTTCAAAGAGCTGGTCAACGTTTAACGACTGGCCACCACTTCTGACGCTCTGCGAAATGAGAAAACTGTTCCGGTAAGTTATGTTGTATTTCTACGGGTCGCCCTCCCAACTCGCACCCCAACATGTTTCGCGGTGTTTTAAAACTACTTCGCCTCGGTAATGAGATTTCATATTTTGACGATCTGTTCTAGGACGTTCATTATTACTTTGTACAGAGTAACGGCATCACAGGTGCCCCGTGAAATGAGAGAACGACTTAGAAATATTTCGGTTCCATGTATTCCTATGGGTGCTAACCCTATTTTTCACCCCCAGTCGGCTGCGACGCCGTGAGCGTCCCCTTTGTTTGTAAACACGGGGTTGGTCTATAGGAAGGGAAAGGCGCTGTAACTGTCTCACTTGTTTTCTGTGGACACCGCAACCGAGCCGTAAGGGAAGAGAGGAAGGTGGGAGTGAAAGTGGAAAGAGAGAAAGAGGAGCCGTAGTGGAGGGCTGCGGAGTAATTTCGACCACCTGGGAATCTTTAACGTGCGCTGACATCGCACAGCACACGGACGCCTCTGTTTCGCCTCCATCGAAACACAGCCGCCGAGGTCGGGTTCGAACCCGGGTACTCCGGCACAGTAGTCGGGCGTCTTACCACTGCACCACCCCGGCGGGGCTATGGACAGCTCAACCGCGCCATAAGGGAAGGAAGGAAGGTGAGAGTGAAAGTGGAAAGAGAGAGAGAGGAGCCGTAGTGGAGGGCTCCGGAGTAATTTCGACCACCTGGGGATCTTTAACGTGCGCTCACATCGCACAGCAGACGGACGCCTCTTCGTTTCGTCCGTGTGCTGTGCGATGTCAGCGCACGTTAAAGACGCGCGCTGCAACAACAGCTGTCGTCCACCACCGAAGCAGTGGCGGGTGCAATGACGGCCTACAACAGATAAAATCCGGTGGCTGGCTAGCCCTCGCCGCAAGCAGCGTTGACATACCGTCCCAGCCCCGTAGGGCCAGGAACTGCCACCCTTCAGCACCTCCCGCTCGTCCTGCGGGTAGAAGAAAGTAGAGAAGAAAGAAAAAGAAGAAGAAAGACGCAAGCCGCAACAACAGCTGTCGTCCACCATCGAAGCAGTGGCGGGTGCAATGACGGCCTACAACAGATAAAAATTCGGTGGCTGGCTAGCCCCCGCCGCAAGCAGCGTTGACATACCGTTCCAGCCCAACAACATCTAGGTGTTGCCCAGCCCCATAGGGCCAGGAACTGCCACCCTTCACCACCTCCCTCCATCCAACACCTCCATCCCGTCAGAGCGCACGTTAAAGATCTCCAGGTGGTCGAAATTACTCCGGAGCCCTCCACTCTGACACCTCTTTCTCTTTTTCTGCTTTCACTTCCACCTTCCTCCCTTCCCTTATGGCGCGAGTAAGGTGTCCGCAGTTCAATTTGGACAGATACAGCGCCTTTCCTTTCCCATGAATCAACAATAATAATGGCCTTTCTTTACCGGCGCTTTAAAAAGTTATTTCTACCTACAACAGCAAGTAACTGTCCTGGGTTAGCTTTGCGAAAAAAAAAGTACTTGCCGCGAGAAATGTCCCCAGAAAAAAATGTACCCATTTGTGAAATGGGAAAAACTGACATGATTGAGTGCTATCAAATGTCCTGTAACCAGAGTATAAACGAGCGTTTGGTCTAATTAGGTATTGGTTAGCGTGGCGTTGTTTCGTGATTATTTCTGTCGCCATCACCATCATGTTCTGAAATGTTCAGCTCCTGTTTTTTTTTTAATTTATCGCTGTCGTTATGTGCAACTTTGAAAATGTAGCCACGAGGGCTTTCAGGCTGTCTGAAGAATTTACTAGCATAAGAGAACATTCTTCTTCCTTCTGTGCCAAAGCGTTAGTCACTTCTCATCGTTCTGTGTTGCAACCATGACGTTGAAGCAAAGGACGGGAATGCTTTGTGCAGTGTGTGTGTGTGTGTGTGTGTGTGTGTGTGTGTGTGTGTGTGTGTGTGTGTGTGTGTGTGTGTGTGTGTGTGTGTGTGTGTGTGTGTGTGTGTGTGTGTGTGTGTGTGTGTGTGTGTGTGTGTGTGTGTGTGTGTGTGTGTGTGTGTGTGTGTGTGTGTGTGTGTGTGTGTGTGTGTGTGTGTGTGTGTGTGTGTGTGTGTGTGTGTGTGTGTGTGTGTGTGTGTGTGTGTGTGTGTGTGTGCGTGTTCTTTTTTTTAAGGCATGACGAGACGTGCACTGCACGGCCGTGGTGCCATTTGGCACTGCAATACACTTCATGCTTACATTTCAATTCAAGAGGATGAAATAGAGTTACATTTTTTGTGTAGTTGTTTCCCGAAAGCTAATTATCACTTGGGAACATTTTTCCGCCTAGAGTATGATCGTTCACGCAGTTCCCGTGTAGTCGGTTGCAACTCATGCAGTGCGACTGAAAAGTTAGTTGGCGGCCATTGGCGAAGGTGGTGGTGGTGGTACAAACTTTATTCAGTGAAGGCCAAAAAAATAAATAAAATTATGTTGCCAAGGGCATACTTCAGCGCACGGCGAACTTTATACTAAGAGGTGGAGGGAATAGACGAAGCCATATTTCAGAGCACAAATTATGACAGATTCTGAAGTTCGGCGCGAATCCTTACGATAGAGAAATAGGAAGTCCGGCAACAGTAAATGAAGCGACGTAGCAATGGTTAGTTTTTCTGTACTTGTGGTGGTGATGAGGGTAAGTGTTAATGCGGGGAGTACTGATTGTAAAGCCGGGATAAAACGAATGAGAGACGTAATACTCGTTCGTAACGTATAGAAGGAAACCGGGAAAACTATTTTGAACAACAACATCAAGGGCGACTGCATAGTATATAATAAAGTTCTCAATATTAAATAATTCATACCTATATAACGATAGATAAAGCACGCCATTTTTTTAGACAGCATTCAAAATTACCGAATCGACGCAATCGGCTTCTTCCCACCGCATTGGAGAAGCACGGACAAAGTCGATCATTGCGTGCTGTGCGCCAATTATTATTAATTATTATTATTATTATTATTATTATTATTATTATTATTATTATTATTATTATTATTATTATTATTATTATTATTATTATTATTATTATTATTATTATTATTATTGCGTTCTGGACGACAATACTTCTTATTTCCACAGCGTTCGCTAGCATCTTGTGGTGCGTCATTGCATGCATTTAAAAAATGCTTCAAGGGCTTTTTCTCACGGTCGGGTTGTGTTTACTCCGTCAAAGCAAGCGTTTTTGTGGGGAAAATGTGCCGTTACCGTATATAATGTCATGATGCGCCCCCACTCGGCGCTGAGGAGAAGCCCGAGAGCCGTCGTGGTTTTAATCGGTTTAAAAAAAATTTGCATATTCAAATATTTCGCCAAACGATATCGCGTGCCTAAATTACAAGCCTTAAACGTTCGACCCAATAAATGTTACTGATTTCTAAAACCTGTGCAGCTTCCCTTTAAGTATCGTGAAGTGCAAGGTGGTGAAAACGGCGTAAGATACGCGATGACTCAGCTTAAAGCGATGCACAGCCGAATATTACGCAATCAATTCACGAAACAAAAGTTCCAATTCTACGGGTCGTCGCTTTAACTAACACTCAGAAGGGGAACAGAGTTTGCGTTAGGGAATAGTATTCGCCCCGGCTTGTTGTAGTGACCGTGCAGAGGGACGATTCTTGCCGCGAGGATGATGTGCTGCCAGAACCACCCTTTTTAGCAGCGTTGCAGCACGTGCTTGGTGTTAGCTGACAGTCGAAGAAGTAATTTTTGCGACTAGTGGACCTTAGTACGCATGTTCTCGTGGTATTTGGGCACGGGGCGGTAACCGAAGCAATAGGGCTTTCACCAACAGCCGTAGACAGCAATCAATAATGCACAAGTTCAAGACTTAATAGCGCCAAACTCACCCAATTGTCATCCTTAATTAATGGCATACTATATCTAGTTTGAGGCCTAGCTACCTACTTGGCGGCCACTCAAATCCGGGTCCATTTGCATAGCATGGCGGCGTGGTCGGACTGGCCGCTGGCTAGCAGCTATTCTTCAACTACATGAAGTACACGGCGTACGTTTTCTATATTTAAAACCCGTGTATTCATGTTGCCCTTGGCCACATGCATACTTGAAGTGGACAGTCTTGAGAGTTTGTGTCATCTGTCATGTAGGCCAGGCCCCTGTTTTTGGTTGCCATGCTGCGGTATGCTTGCACACATCTGGCAGTGTGTGCTCTATTTCTGAGTGAGACGGGGGTATACATGTTTGCGACGCTTCTCTCCACTTGCCAGTCGCGAAACTCATCGCAGGGCAGATACGTATCGAAATCTGGCGGTCAGATGGGGCCAAAAGTAGCATTACCTTTATGGCGCAATAGCTGAGGGCATCAAAATAAGCTGTGTACACTCAGTCGAAGAAAACTACAGAACTGTGTTGAAAATACGACAAAATATCCTGTAGTTCTGTCGTAACTATCAGATTTTTCTGTAGTTCTGTAGTACTTCTCTGTAGTATATTTCTGTTGTCTATAGTTCTGTACCACTTTTCTGTTGCAACTACAAAAATTTGGGATGTTAGGACAGAAATTTCTGTTGTCACAACAGGTTTTCCGTCAAAAACCGCACAGAAATTCAGTCGTAACATCACAAACTTTTCTGTAGTTTTTTTCCGACTGGGCAAATTATAAAAATGTATTTTGTAAACTTGGAGCTGGTTGATAAGCACACTGACAACAAAAAATCACACGTTAAATAATCCGAGAGACCAGTACGAAACATTGAAGGAGGCACTGCATTTCAGCCCTCCCGAAGTTAATGACGGCAAAGGGTTAATTTCGGCTGGCGCCTTCATCTTCTACTCTCTGTGAAGTTAATGTCACTTTCTAGCTTTAGAGGAACGTGAACAATTGGACCTTTTTTGTGAAAGTGGCGAGCAAATAATCTCCGTGCGAAATCTCAAACGCGAAATGTACCGCCGCACTTACTTTACGAGCCCAGCGGCGACAATACTGTCGGCGCGCCTAAGGGAGGGCAGGGGAAGGGGTGGGGGGGGGGGGGGGAGGGGAGTGACAGCTGAGTGTTCTTGGCAGCCTCACTTGTTTTTATATAAGGCGTCTGGCACCTAATGCGTGCTTGACGGCGTAACCGTGCTCTCCGGGTGGAAACAAAAGAAGCGAGGCGATAGATCCTGGCAGCGGTTTCATTAGGCCGCAGCAATCTGATAAAAACAATTAGTCTGTTCACCGCCTCTTCCCATATTAAAGAGTGCCTTTCTTGCTGGGTCGCTGAGTATACTTGAACTCTGCGCTGAGCGCCAAGGCGCTATATTTACAGGGCGAAAAATTCCGGAGCCCTGCAAGTC
Source organism: Amblyomma maculatum (assembly GCF_055883805.1). NCBI lineage: Eukaryota > Metazoa > Arthropoda > Arachnida > Ixodida > Ixodidae > Amblyomma > Amblyomma maculatum. The sequence goes on from NC_139352.1 coordinate 84,053,483, forward strand.
ATTCTTAATGGTGATCGCGTTTAGCTAAATGCATATAAAATGGTGCACAGCTACCAAGAAGCAGTTTTTGAATGCCGGCCAACTGCGGCTGTTTCTTAACTATGACGGAGTGCGTTTTCAGTGTGAACATGAATGATTAAAATCGATCTCTCAGCGCCGGTTATAAGCGAAGCGTTCGGATGCTGATCACGACTTCTGCGCGTTCGGTCAGCGCTTGCCCCCCACAATGGCGGCATTACGGTGGAAGCGAATGTCTCGAAACCATCTATGTGTCTTGAGCTTAAAAAGCCCCGCCTAGCCGAAGTTACATCACAACTGATTAGCAGTGCATAATATTGCTCTACATGCACGAAACTTCATTAACCTTTCCTTGTTTTGTTATTTTTTTAATCCTGGTTTTTCTGTGTGACTACAGCCCGAAATTTATGCCTGTAGTCTTTATTAGCTATGCAATATTTCGATATGGCTCTACCTGACGATCCTAAAAGTTATTTTCACTCCTAAAGTTTTAAAAATATATAAGCGAGAAACAGCCACGCGTCCTTACATTTGCTCGATTAGGCAGTTGTTTTTCCTTTGGGTACGGTCTTAGTAGATAAACGGTGAGTGGTCACGTAGCTTGACAGCTGCTGGGGCTATTCTTGCACAGAACGGAAAAGCTCGGGATGCTTCGTTATTTTTATTGACTCGCCTCTTAAAACTCGAAGAGTTACTCAGATCCCCTCTTTGCAGTTACCAGCCACCGATTTCTGACTTTTCTGCTACCAAAAATTAACATTTGCAAGGAAATTTACACTGTAGCTGTACGCACGCGTGACTTATGGCGATTTCCACTGGTCGGTACGGAGCACGTTTTCTTGCTCCGGGACGACGATTTCGATTTCCACTGGTCGACCAAGATAGGTTGCGCGTATTCCGCTGGTCGTTCGGGGCAGCTCGGGACGCTCCAGCTCGATCCGCCGACCGAAGTCGGATCTCGCCGGAAGTCCTAGTCGCTGACGCGGTCACTTCCGGATGCTGCTGGATTCTTCTGGCTGTTTTTGACCGTTTCAGCGACATCGGCAGAGGACGCTGTATGTCACCGTTTTTTGCGCGAATATGTCGAAGTGCGTCTATCGAAAAACGTCTGCAGCGTTAAAAAAATGAGAAAGCAAGTTGTTGAGTGCCGCACTCCTGCCTATTTATCAACCGCAAACATTTTGGCGCTGGGATGCGGCTACAACTTTCGAAACCGGCTCAGCTTTACTTCCGCGGCGCGCTCTACACGTTCCGCTGGTCGACCAAGGCTGGTTCGCTCTGTAGCGCTTTAGGTCGGCTCGGGCGCCCAGCTCCGATCGACCAGTGGAAATCGCCATTACATAGTGAGGACGAAGACATTTTCTTGCTTTCGTTGTACTTTCAGTCCAAAGAAAGAAAGAAGACGTTGGGACGTTGCCACCGTTTTCTTTTAAGCTGTTGGACTACTGCTGCGGGCGATTTTGTGTGGTTACACTCCGTAATAGAGACGTTTAACACAGTGCGCATCGCTACCACGGTCTCTCAGTGCGCATGCGCAGATTTTCATGAGAGCGCCAGATGGCGCCACGTGCCTTTCAGCTACCCGCGTATATCCGGAGCGCCGGTAGACTAGCGTTGAGGCCAGTCGGCGAGCATACGGTGGCAGTGCGCGGTTGGGCAGTAAGAAATAGTGGAGATGGTACGCCCGATACCTTTCCTGTGCTTGTACACATAATGCTAGCGGAAGTTGGGCGCCTGTATCGCGATAAAGGTGTTCTTTTTTTTTTCTTTGTTCATTGAAATGAATTCCGCGCTGACGACTGGATATCTGCCGGCTGTATCGCTCTAAAAAAAAAGAAAAGAAAATGACCGAACCTCGTCAGCGTAATATGATAACCTGAGAAGGGAACATAGGCGTGACCGTTTCTTTCTGGCAGATCGAAAAGGAGACAGTGGTTTAAAAAAAAAAGAGGGGGAGGGGGGGTTATCGGGGAGGTTATCGGATGGGGTGGTACACGATACGAACACTGGCATTTCGCCGTGCTTCTGAAATTGAGCAGTTCTACTGAATGCTCTAAAGTCCATCAGCATATTGAGCTGCACGTTGGTCTATACTTGAACTTATATTACTCGTCGATGTTTACTCCTGAGCTGGCTATCGCAGAAATAACGCATGATTTCCTGGCTCCAAAGTTTCGAACTCTCTCAGAGGTGGACAAATAAATATTTAATCAGGACATCACGACTTCCAATGAGACACAGACGCTCGCAGATTTAGACCAGTGCCATCTGAAGTTGCATAGAGAGCATATTATACTTCTATGCTTCAACTGAGCAATATGTTATCGCACATATAGTTAAGTACTCAAGTATGCTAAATCTGTTTTGGCGAAGAGACCGAGAACCCAAGAGCTATGCACATCTATGCGTTAATATTGAGTGCGAGTAATCGGAACCAATATCATTGAGGACGCACCCTATCTTAGCCAGGTTTCTCCCAATTTACAGAATTTCGCTTTCGGAGGTTATACTGGAGTTCAATCTCTACCTGTTTACTCATTCGTTTTGAAGTCGTACTGACCCGTATGCACGCAACAGCAAAGTGAGCTGAAGTAAAACTTTTTATAGGCCTGTCATTTCGCTTCAGTCAATAATCGGAACAGCTTCGGTAGCCTCGTGGATGGGTATATAACGTACTCGACGGCATATATCAACCTGTCTGTCATACAAAACAATGACAAGTTCCTTTTTGGTGTGGTGATTTAAAGAGCCGAGTTCTTTGGACAAAAGACAGGGGTACATTGTCGAAATTAGCTGTATTCTGCAAAACTGACGGGATATTCAGCGCTCATCTAAATCTCCTTCCTAGACTGATTCGGTCACAAAGCCGTGACAGGAAGCAACACCCAAACCTTTAGACAAGTTCTCGCAGCAGGTTGCCGTAAAGCCTCCTTTCCTAGCTACGTCGCAGCTCGCAATGATTATATTCCAGCAAACGAGCGATGTTTTTTTTTAGTTGAACCTTACCTTTTTCAGTTCCCTGGCCAGCGGTTTATGGGCTGATCCTTCAACCTTCCTTTATTTTCCCTTACATTGCCTTTTATCGCTGTTGCTATTTGAGCTGAGTAGCTAAGATGTAAATTTAAGGAATAAAAAACCTTGAATGCGATGCCCGCTGTTCTTAATATCCGAGTGTATAATAAAAGTGACAGGCGCGTAAATCTCCGTCGGTGCTGGGCCCGGCACGTGGCGCGTACTCACAGGTTTGCAAGGTGGCGGTGCGGCGGTCGGTGGTACGCGCTAAACCCAGACGAGAGCTGTGCCGACGCGCAACGACTGCAGGGGCGGCCAGGAAAAAAAGCCCGAGATGCGCGGCGACTGGGAGAGGGTGCGAGTGGCGAACGCCTACCGGCGCTGGCGTAAATATTCTTGACCCCTCGCCCAAGACGCGGGCGCCAAATTTGGCCTCGCGCGGGCCACCTTTCTCGCGAGCGCGCGCGTGAGACACGTCAGAAGGGATCCTCTCCTTTCCAACATCCCCGTCTTTTTTTACTATTACTTTATCCTCGTCTTCGTGTTGTGGTTGCGGGCTTTTTTCCCACTCCCCTGCCACTTGGTCATGAACAGCCTCTGTCTGGAGGCTCCCAGGCTTCGCCAAGAATTTGGAAGCCCGAGTTGCACTCTCAAGACAGCCCGTCCGCTACAGCTTGAAGGTCCCAGGTCCCCGCCACTGACGATGACAGTGCGCAAGCGGGTCGACTGAACATGACATCACGAGATTGGGATCGCGAGTTCTGGGAGTGCACTCAGGAATTCGGGGTGGCGCTTTCGCCGGTTGTGACGTTGGAACCGTGACGTTACGAGTGGAAGGCGAGAGTATACTTCACTTGCTTCCGGTGCAGGGGGACTGTTCTCTTTTTTGCCAGACTTGATGCTCAGACGTCGGCTTGAGTAGTTCGAGGCCGGGTCAGTGCTGGTGTTCTGGAGGCAGTACTGCGCTTCGACGGTTATGTATAGACAATTGCGTCAGGCGACTCCAGGCCAAGAAAGATTCGACGTTTCTTTTCTGCGCTGCGGAACTGGGCTTTTTCCAAGAATCTAGACGTCTAGGTTGCAACGTGGAGATATAGGTTCTGCACAGGATATACATCAGGGTTCGCACGCGTATGCATCGACGTACGACTTCAGCTCTCTCTCTATCTTCTCTGTCACACGCACGCACGCACGCATGCACAAAAAGAAAAAGATAAGAGATGGTTGTTCGTACGATTCTGAAGTTTTCAGCATAATCACCCGGTAACTGAATGCCACTGAAGGACGTTGCCAGCGCACTGGTTATCCTTGGCAAATCAATCCGCGGGCGTCACTAGGGCAGCCATTTTGCTTTCAAGGGTACTGGTTATCCTTAACAAATCAATCCGTGGGCGTCACTAGGGCAGCCATTTTGCTTTGCCAGTGCGCTGGTTATCCTTGGCAAATCAATCCGCGGGCGTCACTAGGGCAGCCATTTTGCTTTCAAGGGTACTGGTTATCCTTGGCAAATCAATCCGTGGGCGTCACTAGGGCAGCCATTTTGCTTTGCCAGCGCACTGGTTATCCTTGGCAAATCAATCCGCGGGCGTCACTAGGGCAGCCATTTTGCTTTCAAGGGTACTGGTTATCCTTGGCAAATCAATCCGTGAGCGTCACTAGGGCAGCCATTTTGCTTTGCCAGCGCACTGGTTATCCTTGGCAAATCAATCCGCGGGCGTCACTAGGGCAGCCATTTGCTTTGCCAGCGCACTGGTTATCCTTGGCAAATCAATCCGTGGGCGTCACTAGGGCAGCCATTTTGCTTTGCCAGCGCACTGGTTATCCTTGGCAAATCAATCCGTGGGCGTCACTAGGGCAGCCATTTTGCTTTGCCAGCGCACTGGTTATCCTTGGCAAATCAATTCGCGGGCGCCACTAGGGCAGCCATTTTGCTTTCAAGGGTACTGGTTATCCTTGGCAAATCAATCCGTGGGCGTCACTAGGGCAGCCATTTTGCTTTGCCAGCGCATGGTTATCCTTGGCAAATCAATCCGCGGGCGTCACTAGGGCAGCCATTTTGAAAAATGTTGCCATGATAGCCGTATTTCTATCTTGTACAAACTTTTAGCGTGGACAGACGACTTTTACAAGATTCAAATGTGCCGACTCTTTACAGATAATTTTAGTGAAACCATATTTCGACTGGTAGAATTCGACAAAACAATATACGCAGCTGTGCTTGACATCAGCATTTCCGCATTTCGGCGCTTTTGTGATTGATCCGGTGCAATATATGCTTTCATCAGATGAAGCTAAGGAGTTGCCTCGACTTTAACCACCGAAGCAAAGCAGGGGCAATGTGACTAACCTAATAATCTCTGGTAACCAAGCACTTGGGTGTTCACGTTTCGTTCTGTCTTCTCAATGCCGTTGGGTGACAAGTTTACCTAATATTTGATATACCTACCAGGCTTTTTCTCACCATTCCAGAGACGCCTTAAGATTACCCTCGAAGGCGCCAACCTTTACGCTCCTTCCCCCTATAACGTTATTATTATCTCCTTTCCTAGGTAGCGGGACTAAATAACAATCCCACGCTAGTCTCGAATACTGAAGCATTGATATCGCATATTCGCAAATCATACCAGGTGATATTTGTTATTGCTTACCGAATCCTGTTTAGAAAACTATGGAACACACGCTACAATACACAGCAAAACTATATTGTAAAATTAGCAGGAAAAGATCGATGATCAACTCCCGCTAAAAACGTTTCTTAATATCTTACTGCAGCATACAGCTCTTTATAAGTGCAACGGGCAAACAGGTTATATCTGACAACTCGTTCAATATAGGTGCTATATAAGGACATTTTGTAGCTTTGCCACATTTAGTACTCACCCGCGGAACACTCTAACGACGGGCGTGCCCCAAAGGAACAGGTTTTGAATTTGCAGTATAAATTCATTGCTTAAATAATAAAAATATTTTAAATTCAGTTTCTTGAACAGCTTCAAGTGGAGGCATGTAATTAAACCAGCAGTTTTGAAACTGCTACCAGTAAGTATTCTTAGCCGATGTGGTGTGCAACACACTTTTAGCCATGTTGTATAACTTGCGGTTAATTCGGATTTTTCTACGTGACACATAAATTTAGAAACCTACACATTCCGTATCTGACACCGCTGTATACCCCCAAGCCTACGAATTTTCTGTCTGATGAGAATAAAAGCCTTTTGGCTTTGGGGAATCATGACGTCACATATGGTTGAACAAGTGATGGACTCTATTGTATGGGTGGTCACGTGGTAGCTAATCAAATTATTTGCAATGCTGTAGCAGAGATCACGTGACTTAGCCGCCATCTTGAATCTGACAGCGACGGAGAAACGGAAGAGAAACCGACAAATGTAAGTAGTGATAACTAACGCTCTTTAAAACCAGGCCTGGTATCTTCAGACGCATGCTGGAGAATGGAGCAGTTAATTAGTATAGTCTTGTGGAACTTTCCAAGCAAACAAGCTTACTTTTGCAATCGTGAGTTTTTTCATATTTCAGCTGAACCAGTCGCAAAGTTAACTGTATCCGTTTGCAGAATTTGAATATACATGTAATTTAGCTGATACGTCTTTATATCAGCGTATCACCCGCATAAGTTACACCAAGTGCGTAACTGTGTCTAAATCGTTAATATATAAATTAAAGAGAAGCGATGGTACGACGTTCCTTGTGGCAGTTGCAGCTATAATGCAGCGATGAAGTATGCTGACTACCGACCATCACAGTTTGCCAACGTTCCGAATGGCCGTTTTCGAGTAATGCCAAGGACGGCCACCGAAATCTTTAGTGGAAAAGTTTGTAACACAATAATATGATGACTCACAACATTAAAAGCTTTCTTTAAATCCAATAATAGGCCATAAATGACCTTGTTATTGACTAAGTCATAGTGTTTAGCTCTGACAACATTTCTTGTAACACTTGAGCCCCAGCCCTCAAGCAGAACAGTACTGGCTATCGCATAGCACTCCATATTTTCATAGAAATGTATTCATAACTTACACAAAATGATTTTTTTTTAATCTCTGAAGTATGGAAAGTGGTAGCGATTTTTAGATAGTCAGCGGTATAATCAATGCTTGCTTCCGCTTTAATCACCGTGACAATATTCACATGATTTAACGAGCATGGTAGAACATCTCTATAAAATATGTAAATATGTAGTTTATCAACGCCTCAAAAAATGTCTTTGTAGTAGTTCATATTAATTCCTGCAGAAACGTCAATAAATTCTATACAAAGAGCATAAATTGCAGCGTTTTAATATGTCTTAAGGGAGTAATTGTAGTTATAATAGAGAATAGCTGGACAGTTCTGCGTTTCTTTGCTGTATAGCTTTTCTCTGTAGCCGCATGGCTGCACGTTAGTGCTTGCTAATGAATAACTGCGCCCTTATTGCAATACGCTGGGTTTTTGATACGTTAACGCCAAATAAATTTACTGATAACAGACTAACAGTTCTTGTCTTGACATATCCTAACATACACATGGCTTCCGAAAAAATTGATGTGGCTCAGCTCGGCTAAGCCTGGTTATGTAAGCAAAAGCTTTGTTACGCTATGCACTCAGAGTGGAAACTTGATTAAGCATGGTCAGACATGGTTTGCTATGGTTACTGTATATGTGGCTGTGGGCGAACGTCAAGGAAACGCAGCCGAAGAGCAGAATATAACTCTCGCAGACTGGAGCCACGTCCTGAATGAAAGTTGTCGTGATGCAGCGTTTGACAAGTTCATCAGTTTAATAACAGAATGCCTTAGCTCTTCTACAACGACTTTTAATCAGGAGAAGAAATTCTCCGTGCCTCGAAATCCATGGATTACGGGAGGGTTATTGCGTTCCATTCGCAAAAAAGATAATCTTAGGAAAAAACTTAAAAAGCAGCCATTTAACCTCGCACTTCGTAACCGCCTCAAAAAGTATTGTCACACTCTAACAGCTGTGCTTAAGACTTCCAAGCGTACTTATTACCAAAACAAAATTAAAGCTAATGGAAACAACACGCGTAAAAACTGGGAACTAATTAAAGAGTGCTTAAATCTGGCTGCCCGTGAACCTACCATGACTAACCTTAGCGATGGAATCGACACTTTCTCAAATGCTATAGATATCGCCAATGCTTTTAATCGTATCTTCAGTTCTGACACAGCTGTCAACTCACAGTCACCAGTGTGTACTCGCACCCCCCATTCTTTCTTTTTATACCCAACTTCTGCTAACGAAGTACTTTTAACCATTAGGCAATTAAAAAATACAGGCCCCGGGATAGATGGGATCGTCCCAGCTAAAATGAAGCTTATTGCCGAGGACATTTCACCTGTTTTGGCTCACCTAATTAACTCAATGTTTATAACTGGTAGTTTTCCTAATCAGCTGAAACGAGGAAAAGTGGTACCAGTTTTCAAAAAGGGCGACCGCAGTATAATAACCAACTACCGTCCCATTACTATACTACCGTTTTTCAGTAAACTGATTGAAAAACTAATTGTCATTCGGCTAACAAATTATCTTCTTAAATTCGATCTCTTAACTCCATCTCTCTCTCTCTCTTAACGGCGGCACTTCCGAGATGCAGTTCGCTCAAAATCCGTTTTCTTTCATCGTGCAGTGTCTGGTCGTCCTGCTGCTTCACGCCACGACTGGGAGCACGGGACATACCAGCGTACTCCGGACGGAACGAGGGATCAACGACACAGCTTTTCACGTGCCGCATTATCTACCTCCCTCGACAACAAAGGCATTCCATCTGCCCCACCCATCGGAGACAAGCTGCGGATCATCTGCGCCTCAGCAAACAAGAGCGCCACCGCTGGACTGGCTGATATATGTCAGCGGCGAACCTACGGCTGGCACTGGGCACGGCGGCACTTCCGAGATGCAGTTCGCTCAAAATCCGTTTTCTTTCATCGTGCAGTGTCTGGTCGTCCTGCTGCTTCACGCCACGACTGGGAGCACGGGACATACCAGCGTACTCCGGACGGAACGAGGGATCAACGACACAGCTTTTCACGTGCCGCATTATCTACCTCCCTCGACAACAAAGGCATTCCATCTGCCCCACCCATCGGAGACAAGCTGCGGATCATCTGCGCCTCAGCAAACAAGAGCGCCACCGCTGGACTGGCTGATATATGTCAGCGGCGAACCTACGGCTGGCACTGGGCACGGCGGCACTTCCGAGATGCAGTTCGCTCAAAATCCGTTTTCTTTCATCGTGCAGGTGAGGAAGCAATACGGAAAATGTTTTCGTTCAAATGACCTGTGTTTGGTGGTGCTGCCGTGCCCGCGGCTTGCTGGGTTTGTGTTTTCCATGATATCATGTTTGCGAAAGCTATTGCTGTTGGGAGGGGACATAGAGACGAACCCTGGACCAGATATAGCGCTAATAGCTAAACAACTGAAGGAAATAGCCTTAGACATAAAAGATATTAAGGAGATAAAACTAGCCGAAATTGATAAAAAACTAAACACTCTTACCAGACTGGAAAATTCTGTTGCCTGCTTTCAGCAAAAATTAGCGGATATGGAATGTGTCATCGATAAGCTTGAAAAACGAATTGACGATCTAGACAATCGTAGCAGGCGTTCCAATCTGATCATATACGGCCTCCCTGAAATTGAAGAAGAGACCAACGAAATTCTTGAAAGTGCTGTGAATAAAGAAATAATACAGGACACCCTGGAACTAGAACCAGTGGACATCGAGCGGATTCACCGTTTAGGTAGACCGGGACCAAATAAAACGCGGCCGGTCATCCTTAAACTCCTGGACTGGAGACAAAAGACAGCAATTCTGAAAAAGGGTTTCAAACTAAAGGATACGGACTTCTCGATCGGGGAAGATTTCTCGCCAAAAATAAGAGAAATACGCAAAAAGTTGTGGGAAAAATCTAAACCTCACCGTGATAAAAAAGCAAAGGTATCACTAGCATTTGACAAACTTTATATCAATAGCCGCATATATGTATGGGATGATGAAAGAGGAGACATAGTTCCGTTAGAAAAAAACGACGCCGTGAGCGGACCAGTCACCCGTCGCAAGGCACATTCAAAGATGTAACCATATTAAATATAAATGCCCGAAGCATCCTCAACAAAACTGATCTTCTCGAAAACTTGCTTCTAGTATACGAACCTGATATTGTAGGCATCACTGAAACTTGGCTGTCGGCAGATATCTCGAACCGAGAAATCGCCCCTCCAAACTATTCCGTAATTCGTAAAGATAGACAGACACGTGGTGGTGGTGTAGCATTACTAATAAAAAAGTACATTTCTTTCGTCGTATTGCCAGAAGTTGAGGATGCTGAGGCCATATTTTGTAAGGTGTCAACCAATGGTGGTCATATTTTTGTAGGATGTGTTTATCGAAGCCCTTCATTGGGACACGAGAGCATATGTTTTGTTCAAGAGTTCATGCAACGCCACATTCGCAGTAGAAATTCACGTGTGATACTAATGGGTGATTTTAACCTTCCTGAAATGGATTGGACTCACATGAATCCCTCATCCCCTGCATCTCATGCGATAGTCGATTTAATGCTAAGTTTCAGCCTTCGCCAAACAGTGACATGTCCAACGCGAACACAGGATACATCGAAAAATGTGCTTGATCTGATATTCCTCAGTGAAAACTTTCCCTTGGACAGGACCCAGAATAACATCATCAAAGGTATCTCCGACCATGACATTCCGATTTGTATTCTACCCCTGGGAATTACCGACATACCTCGAACTGCTTTAACAATAATACCGAAGTTTAACAGAGCTGACGATGCAAGCATCCTTACCTATCTAGAACACGAACTTAACTCCTTTTCCGCATTTTCCTTTAGTATAGATACTGATATCAACGCTCTTTGGCTCATGTTTAAAAATATTGTAACTCACTGCATATCTCATTTTGTCCCCCTGTTAACAAAAAGGCCCGCAACAAAAAATCCCTGGATTACTCGTGAAGTCATTCAAGCAAAACGTCGTGTTAAGAGGCTTCGACAAAACATTAAATCGAAAGGAACAACAGCTCTTAAAAAAACTAAACTAACAAACGCTATTTCAGACTTTAAACAAAAAGCAAAACAAGCCAAACAACACTACTTCCAGGTTACACTTCCAGATTTCCTCACCAATAACCCGCAACGGTTCTGGAAACATTTTGGCGGGGATAAAAGCGATGCCTCTCATCTACCAGTCGGGGAGAGGGTTAAAGTGGCAAATGCGCATAATGATTTTTTTCGCTCAGTGTTTACAGTCGATAACTGCTCTATATCCGTTACAGAAATATATGATGTTCCAAAAATTGATCCTCTTGTCATTACCGACGCCGGCATTTTTAATCTTCTTCTTGGCCTGGACGATAAGAAAGCAACCGGTCCTGATGAAATTCCAAACGCCTTTTTAAAACGGTACGCCGAACCATGCAGCAAGTTCCTAGGTCTCATCTACCGTAAATCCCTTAGTACCTGCAAACTGCCAGATGACTGGAAAATAGCCAAGGTATTACCAATCCATAAATCAGGCAGTACTTCTTTAGTATCGAATTTTAGGCCAATATCACTGACTAGCACTGCGTGTAAATTGTTGGAACATATAATTTCTAAACACCTAACTGAGTTCTTAGAACGCTTTAACTTATTATCACGTAATCAGCATGGGTTTCGCCGCGGCCTATCTACTATTACTCAATTAACGGAAGTTGTTCATGACCTCGCTTTAAATATTGATAACTGCAGCCAAACTGACATTATATTACTCGATTTCGCTAAAGCATTTGACTGCGTGTGTCATTCAAAACTAATCGCAAAGTTGCGAGGCTTCATTGGTGATAGCGAAATATTGGCTTGGATAGAGGACTTTTTGCATCAACGGTCACAATTCGTATTCTACCACCACGTGCAATCCAGATCGGTAGCAGTCACATCCGGAGTTCCTCAAGGCTCTGTTCTGGGACCCCTGTTATTTCTTATCTTTATTAACGATATTACTGCCAATATTAACTGTAAGATCAAACTCTTTGCTGACGACTGCATAATATACAGAGAAATAAGAAGCCACGAAGATCATGTCATTCTCAACAGGTCATTAGAAAAAATCGCTGAATGGTGCAATAACTGGCAGATGTCAATCAACACAAAGAAATCCGTAGCAATGGCAGTAACCAGGAAAAAACAGCCTTCTAATTTCGTGTATAAAATGAATGACATTCCACTTACCTTTGTTAACAAACACAAATATTTAGGTGTCACACTGACTTCAGACCTTAGATGGAACGAACACATTAGTAACATCACTGCTACAGCATTGCGCAAGTTATTTTTTCTTAGAAGATGTATTCGCCTAGCCCCTGCACAAACTAAACTTTTAGCTTATAAGACTTTTATTAGACCAGTACTAGAATATGCTAACACCGTTTGGTTTCCCCAGTCTCTTACTAACATTTCGAGGCTTGAAAGAATACAGCGTAAAGCACTAAGATTCATTCATAACAAATACAAGCGAACAGATTCACCAACCGAACTAGCTGTAATATCCGGGCTCGAAACGCTATCAGCAAGAGCAAAGTTGGCGCGACTAAAATTTTTATATCAACTACTACATAACGCCTTTAACATCGACTTATCACAGTATGTTTCATTATCACATAAGCGAGAGTTGAGAAACCATCACGCGTTCACGCTAACCGAATTTTCATGTCACAGTGATGCATTTAAACATTCTTTCTTCCCGTTGGCAACAAGCGAATGGAATTGCCTACACTCATCTGTTACTAACGCTGACTCATTTTCAAGTTTTTGTTCCAAACTACAGGCCACGGTGTGAGCTGACATTATTCGGTTACAAATTTCGCTTTCTTTTTTCTTTCGCTTGTTTAACGCATTCGACAGCCTGTTATCCCATTGTTTCGTTTTTGAACTTGTATGTGTTCTTTATTTTGTGAGCTGTTTGTGCGCATTTGATAACACATTTTCAGTTTTTTGTGCTTTAAGAATTGCCTAATACTGTATCTTTGTAGAGCTGCTTTATTTCTTGTCATCATCATTTTTTCGATATTATGAATACAATGCCCACCTGCTATGGTCTCAACTAGAGACTGGCAGTATTGTAAATAAATAAAATACCAATTTGGATTTCGTCCGAACTACTCCACCGAACTTGCATTAATAGAATTCACTGACAAAATTAAACATTCCCTTGATCGTGGTTACTTTGTTGGCGCCCTTTTTATAGATTTCACAAAAGCATTCGACACAATTACCCATAACATTCTCTTTCAAAAATTAGAATGCCTTGGCGTTTCTGGTCCTGCGCTTAAACTAATACGTAGCTATCTCACTGACAGACTTCAAGTTGTGGAATTCAGTGGCACATTTTCTGACCCTAAGCTAATTAACCGCGGTGTTCCACAGGGATCCATTTTAGGCCCTCTTCTCTTCCTTATCTATATTAATGACTTGCCAAAATGCCTCAACTACTCTAGTTCAATTCTTTACGCTGACGATACTACCATTTTTTCTCACGCTAGCGATGTTTCTGTTGTAACCGCCAATTTGAACGCTGACCTTATGAGTATTCACCTTTGGTGCCAAATTAACCATCTCCTAATTAATCCAAAAAAGACCACCTTTATGATTTTTCACTCACGCAATAAAGAGGCAGTTCCTGCTCTTCAGGTACATATAGGCACGGACACAATTTACCCGTCAGAATCTACTACATTTCTTGGTGTCGTCCTAGATAATCAACTAAAGTTTCATCAGCATACCAAATTCATTAAATCTAAAGCAGCCTTCGGTATTCACGTAATAATTAAAGCCCGACATTACTTTGACCTACCTACACTTCGCATGTTGTATTTCTCCTTCATACATAGCCACCTTTCGTATTGCATATCATCATGGGGTAACACATACAACACTCACCTTTCATGTGTTCGCCACCTTCAAAATCAAGCACTCCGCATACTTACCTTCAGCCCTTACCGTGCATCCGTTTTCAATTATTATCGCACACTTAACATACTGCCTTTGTCGCTACAGCTTAATTTTAGGTTGGCATCAATCATCTTCAAAACGCGTAATAAACATGTCGTCCTTAGTGGTTTTGAGTCATCCAAGCTTTTTAACAAAAATAACACCAGATTTGCTGAACAGCATAATCTACTACTACCGAAAATCAGGACCAATTATGGGAAACAAACTGCATACTTCTCAGGCATATCTGTTTGGAATTCACTGCCTCCTGAAATTAAAGCACAGCGTACTATTCATTCATTTCATCGTTCATTAAAGACCTATTTATGTTCTACCTTGTTTTGTTCCACCGACTAAAGATGTTTTGTCTGGATCATAGTTTCCGTGTTTGCATTTTATTTATTCTTGTACCAATAATGCGCTAATTTCTGTAATTTGTGCATTTTTTGTTTGAAGTTCCTGTTTATTTAGAATTTATTTGCACTGTTTCTTGTTAGTATTCTATTATAGTTTTTCTCTGCACGCCTGTATATTCTTTTCTTCACTGCCTAGTATGTTACCTGCTAATCTTATCCATTCTGTCATAGGAGGTCCCCCGGACAGTTTATACTTCGGGACCTCCTTCTGTAATACTAATAATCCATGTACATGTACCTCACAGTGAAACATAAAGATGATGATGATGATGATATAGCTGCCAGGCTAGTTGGTGTTGCAAATGCGAAGTCAGCGCAAAATGCGGATGTAATTAAGGCAAAGGGGATGGCACATAGGACAGTGACCGTCCTATGTGTCCTCCCTTTCGTCCGTATTTTGCACAGACTTCTTCACGTGAAGCAATAGAGTTCCAGCGCGCTACTCCTCCATGGCGGTCTGCGATCTCCAAGACACCACAACCGTGTCTAGACGACACAAAAATGTCGAGGGCATTTTGAAGGGGGAAGCGAGGCAGATGAGCAGCGGTGGCGGTGGAGGGAAAGGGTTGGCAGGGGACTGGAAGGGTATGTGGCAATGTTTCTGGCAATATTTGATATTTGTGGAGATATGTACTGGTACGAATAATTGTCAAATATGTCAAGAAGCAGCAGCAGGTGTGCGAAGTAGAAGAAACGAAGCAGCAGAAAAGGCAAGCGCAGCCGGCTCCAGGCGCCGCGCGTGCGAAAAAGAAGTGGACGCCGCCAGCTCCGCATGTCAAGGCAGTCACTCCTCTGATGGGGCTGGGGCAGGTAGGTCACCGCCGCTTGCGGCGGGGGCTGGCCTGCCACCGAATTTTTGCCTGCCACAGATTCCTTGGGAACTCCGGCTCTATAATTTAAGGAAGGTTGCTCGCAACTTGAGCTAATGAAACGAACAATAGAAAAAAAAACGAACTCCAGCATTGATAACCTGGGCTGTGGTTTACGCTGTCACCTGTTGTTATCACCCCTTCTCTCCCTTCCCTCGTGTATAGGTAGCCAATTTAAAAAAAGAGAACCACTGATATCGATTTGAGTGTGTCCACTTTCGTATCACTCGTAAAGGTAAGTAACTTAGGCTAATACAGCAGGGCATGAGGCTTTTGTAGTCGTACGGAACCAAACGGCACCGAAAATGAACCTAGCATAGGCCAGCACCGCCTTCTATCAGCACATCGAAATGACGCGACGCGTATCGTGTTGTTGTTCATAGAGAGAGAGAGAGAGAGAGAAAGAAGGGTGTGTGTGTGTGTGGGGGGGGGGGGGGGGGTAGAAGATTTGTTGGCACCAGCGCTAAGAGTTGAGCGTCAAGAAACACACGCACGAAGAGACCAAAGAGACAAGCGTGCGCATGTACGCACGCTGAGCTCACACAAACACGCGCACAACACAGTACGCATATGCAAATAAATTTGTTCGGCGTTTTCGTGCTGTAGTAGTAGTAGTAGTAGTAGAAGACTTTATTGAAGCGCAATACTTAGGCGCCAAATACAACGATGGCCTGCTGGACGATCAGGCGCTCTTCTTCCTCACCCTCAGCACCAAGCCAGTTCATCCAGGTGCAGATAGTATGGGAGGGGGTGGATATCGGAAACTGGATGAGTAGGCAGGCAGTCGCTGGACTAGCCAGCGTGCTTCACGTTAGCTTGAAAGAATCTTGACCTTGATTGCTGCTCACAAGCAGTAAAGTTGGGACTGCACTTTGCAATAATTTCTTTTTTACTTAATCCATTTTTAAGCCTTTATTCCACGGGACAACCGCATTTTAAAAATCAGTTCTGGAGAAGGAAGTTGTTGAGTGCCTTAAACCGCGATGATTAAGATGCAGGCGGGGACAGACAGTGTTAAAATTACAAAACAATGAAACCGGAGTAATTAATGCACCAGTGTCAAGGAAGGTCACAGTCGGTAACGCTCAAGTCGCTCCCTCATGTCTAAGGGGATGTCTGCATCACGATCCGGGAAAGGTCTGGTTCGAATTTGGTTGTTCAAATTTGGCGGCCTTCGCCGGACAATGGAGACCACAAGTGCTTGAGATTGGGTTATTTGGGAACATACGCAAGACGTGCACTGCTTAGATTCACGAAGACAGCGATGAAGACGGCAGCATGAACGTTTACTCGGCTAACTTGACGTGATCGTTAATCTAAGCAATGCACGTCCTGCATATGGCGGAGACCGTGCAGGGTAAGATTTTGCGCGCCTGGGGGAGGCAGATTTGTATTTATGCGTGATGTAGTCTTTCATCCACGGACGTGGGGACGACGCCGTGGCAAGCTAATACACGTACAGTAACACTGCAAAAACTCACTGCAGCTCCAACCTTTAGTGCATACAGAGCGCAGGTCTCTCGGGAAGGTGCGTGCAGTGGCTGCACTACAGTTCCGAGCTAAAGTGCGAGTAACAGGGTGAATAGAGCTTGACTCTAGGTAATTTGTTCCTAATTTCTCGTTCCTTTCTTATCCTGACCTCTGTAGTTCGTCCAAGTGCAAGAATCTAATGGGACGGTATATACTACGGCATACACTTTTATACTCTATACATATTTTGCGCACGTTACTATCCTGTCTGTGCGGCGGTCTGCGGTTGCTCTATGACGCGTTTTCGCCTGAGCACTGCGGCTGAATTATGCAAGAGCAGGCAGTTCTGGCTCATTTTCAGCTCCCTGGGCCATGAACTAGTCTTCCCTTCAGCAGCTCGGGGATGCCTCGGCGTCAGTTTGGGTAAATACAACCCTCCTGCCGATTTTGCTTCGCTTCCCACTTATTGCTATCCCATGTGTCGTAAGTTGGATGTCAATCACCTTGCCTTTAACGTCCAGTTCTCGTTTAGTATTGTTATCTGCGTGCTATATTTGGTCGCTCCTTATGAAGTGATCATAAGACAGAAGTAAAAACTCGGTGCTGCAGTTCCAGCTATCTCAGTAGTGCCATTAGCAGCGTTACTCGAATGATCAAGGCCGCTGATGCAAGATTCTAAGATGGTAACCCACTTTGCGTCTCCATTTTAGGGATCTGGGGGCTTTTTAGCGAGGATAAAAAGACGCCCTTAAGAGACACCGAGAGCCTCTTGTTCCAGCTAGATCGACCCTCTCTGCTTTCCGTCGGGGTCCTCAACGGCCTCTGGGGAGCGGCGTTTATGCTTCTAACCGCTTCTATCCCTTCACTTCGCTCTTTTTCAGAGCCGAACACTGCACTGTTTATGGGCTCTTTATTATTCTCTCTTTTATAGCATGGCATAAGTGACGAGGATTCCAGTTGCTAAACAAGCCGGCCTGCAGCCCATCCACAAGTGCCATCCTTGTTTTCCGGTTCCCGAACAAAGTTCACCGCTTCTCTATCGTCTGGACCGTTCCCTGTAAACATAGCAGCAGGTGAGGCGGTTCCTCAAACATTCGCCGTCGGGGTCCTTGAGCCCAGCGCGGAGGCGGCCTCTATTTCTGGGCATGTGCGGCCGTCAGCAGAGTCTCGTTCTGTTCATCGCTCCGTGCCCGTTCATTCACCTCTGTGAGCACTGTCTCTCGTTCGTTTCGGTCTCACGGACGGCTGGAGACCGAAATAAAGGCTTAAATATACGGCGCTCGTATAATTACGTTCTTGCTGCGGGAGGCAAGCGCGCCCAATTTGGTTATCACAGCCACGGCGCTTGAAACAACCACCACGACTGACGTAGCTGTGCTCAGTGGTTGAAACTACACTGTTCTTCCGTCTCCTCCGCATTAAACGCTTCAGCCTGTTTTATTTTTCACTAAACGGGTCTTTCTTGCACTAGACATCTATGACAGGTAACTGAACACTGACGCGTGAGCAGTAGCTTTTACTTCCATATATGTGCACAATTTCATTTTGAATTGAGTCGTAGGTACCCAAGATTCACATTCTCTCTATATACTCGTATATCCGGCTATACTTATATACACTGGCCGTTACTACAAAAAAAAAACCTAGTTTCAGCTTTAGAGGCACACTCGCAGTTGAGTATGAACGTGATCGGCTTCGTAGTGGCCGAACAAGACCATTTGAGCTTTCCGGTCACTTACTTGTTTCGTAAAAGTAGATTCATCATCATCATCAGCCTGGCTATACCCACTACAGGGCGAAGGCCTCTACCATATTTCTCCACTTAACCCGGCTCTGCTAGCTGCATCCGCTTGACCCCTGCGAACTTCTTAATCTCATCCGCCCACCTAACTTTCTGCCGCCCCCTGCTACGCTTTCCTTCCCTTGGAATCCAGTTTGTTACCTAAGCGACCATCGGTTATCCTCTCTTCGCACTACATGTCCTGCCCATGCCCATTTCTTCTCCTTAATTTCCCCTAGAATGTCAGTAACTTGAGTTATTTTTCGGACCCACACTGCACGCTTCCAATCTCTTAATTTCACCCCTACCATTTTTCATTCCATAGCCCTCTGCGTTGTCCTCAACTTAAGTAGAACTCTCTTGGTTAGCCTCCACGTTTCAGCCCCATAGGTGAGTACAGGTAAGATGCAACTGTTGTATACTTTCCTCTAGAGCGATACCGGTAAGCTGCTAGTCATAATCTGAGAGTGCTTGCCAAATGCGCTCCATCCCAATCTTATTCTTTTTGTTATTTCCTTTTCATGGTCCGGATCTGCGGTTACTACCTGTCCTAAGTAGACATATCCGCCTACTACTTCCAGTACTTCGCTACCCAATTGTTCCTTCCCGAGGCTGTTGAACATTACCTTTGTTTTCTGCATATTGTATTGATTTTCAAGCCTACCTTTCTACTTTTCCTGTCTAGGTCATCATTCATTATTTGCAGTTCATCCCCAGAGTTGCTTAGCAAGACAATATCATCAGCAAATCGCAGATTACTGAGGTATTCTCCATCTACCCTTATCCCTAACTAAAAAAGTATATTACAGAAGAATAATGCCGCCAGATATGCTTATGAATTTTGTCCAGGCGTCTAGGCGAAATAAACCATAATAAAGCACGCTATACGTCTAATTCGAGAGTAATATATGAAGAAGATGAGCCCTTTTTGCTGGACGCTGATGAAGAGGAAGCAGTCTGTGGAATTGTGATCGCGCAGATCATCGTGCTGGTTTGATCATCGTACGCTTCCTTGCCGACCTCGACGCCGTCCTCGACGTATAGATTAAACTTTCCTTTACACTGTTAATATTGTCAGAGTCGTGCTTGCGCCAGCACCGAGGATTGAAGTTCTGATGGCCGTCCATATCTCCATTGCGTTCTTCATCGATAAGCGCTACAATCACCAACGCTCACAAATGCGAAAGATAATCGTCTTATCGTAACTGCCAAATCTGTCTATGGCTGCCGCAGTGAATGCGTTTCTCGCAGTTTGAATGAAGGTTGCGTCTGTGGCTTCTTCGTTTAAAGCAGATGGGTTGATAGGGCATGTTTATAACGGAGCTAAAGTTGATTTGGCTATGTTTGCTAAGTTTAACGACCCAATGCGACTGAGGGTATGAGGTACGCCGTAGTGGAAGGCTCCGGAAATTCCGACCACCTGAGGTTCTTTAACGTGCACTGACATCGCACAGCACACGGCCTTTTCGCCTCCATCGAAAAGCGGCCGCCGCGGCAGGGATTCGATCCCGAATCCTTGAGCACCGCAGTCGAACACCCTAACCACTCCACCACAACTGCAGGGTGGAGAAGTGGTTAGGGTGCTCGACCAATATGCAATATCTGTATTGTATATTGTGGCAGGCAGCAGCTATGCGCTTTAATAAAGCAACAAAGAAAAATAAAAGTGAAACTGATAATAATACAATACAATACAAACAATACAGTACATATTTATTTTTCCAGAAAAGACCTGGATGGTCTCTTGGGCTAAAAGCTACACAAAAGCTTGAAGAGGCCCAAGATACCGTTCACATGGCAGCAGCATAATGAAAGCAGTGGAAATCTCACTACCATCAATATCAAAGACATGAATATGGCAGATTAGAACAATGGTTATTTCAAATAATGTAACCAGCTATGAATTAAAATAAGCCCTTTGTATAACAATGAAAATCTTATGCGATGCAAGATAAGAAAAATGCACAGATCATCAACCAAGAGAAGAATAAAGTGAGGTTATAAACATCCGGTGCTTAACACATTCACTGTTTATCCTTCAGCCTCCGCCCACTTTTATGAGATATTTTTGTAATCTCGGTCCCAGTTAAATTATAAATTTCTCATTTTGTGATTGCTGTTTTGCGATACTGCACCGGTTCTTTTCATTGTGTCTTTTATCGATGACTCTCTATCTACTCCATTAGTTTATGTCCATGATACTTATTTAACTGTTTTCTGTGTTGAAAAAAAAAGTATCATGGGAAAACAGAATGAGAAGCAGGAACAGCTCGACGCCTTCTGCGTACGCTACAAAGCGGGATATCAACGCTCTTTCTCCCATGTCTTCTGTTTTGGTGTGCGGTGCGCGCTTTGTTCTTGGCGTCCTCCCAGCAATGCTAGCCGTAAACCGCTGCGCAGATCTTTGTCCCGCGTTTAACCGTCGTCTCAAACGTTGCATTGCCCGGACGTCAACCGTCGGCGCGGGAGTCGTTATTCAATCGCCGTGCTAAAGGTTCAGTTAGACAGGAGACCGATTTAGCAGTTCTGCTCACTTGGCAATGAAAGAATGTGTTCAGTACAGAGAAGAAAGGAAGACATGATACTGTAGGGAAGAAATTAAGTGAAGGTTTTAGTTTGGCAATGTAAGGATTTACATAGAGATGCATATTTAGCACTCGTTTAGCTGAGTTTTCCTTCATTTAGCTTTGCTTTGCAACGTCTTTCATGTTCAAGTAGTTAACGAGTGCTTTGAGATTTTATTAGGATGAGGGCGGCCATTTTATTTAGTGAAGATGAGGTGAAGACGACATCAGAAGCGCAGGCGTGGAAGACTGGCAGCGTATCAGGTGAAGAAACTGGTTATTACCGGGGCACTGCAGTGTTCTAAAGCGGTAACCATCGAAGCTCAACTTTCTGTTGCGGGCTGTGTTTAAAACCCACTGGAGGCGAGGTTTATTCAAACGGTCACTCGATGAGACTTCACGGCCACCCCGGCGAAATACAGAATGCGGGTAGTAATGCTTTCGCATCGAGATATGCAGCCCGAAATCAACCGTAACGCATGCGTCGCCATGGGGTGGGTGCAGAATGTGCGAATAAGCCTTCTATATTAGCTCACTAGAGGTTCCTCTTTCAGAGGTAATAGCAAGGGGGCAGCGATGCTCAGCGACTCCGGAGGCAGCTATTTCATCTGTGCACCACACGAAATGGAGGCAGCAAAATAAAGACGCTAGAGGCAGTAGACGAAGTTTGCTTGCTGATGCATGTGTATATACGTATCTCAATCCGTTGTTAACAGCGCGCGTATACGAGCCTCGCTTTAGGCTGCCGGGCACAAAGGTCATGGGTTCGATCACTGGCCGCAGCAGCCATGCTTTGGTGGAGGCAAAATGTGAAAACGTCGGTTGCATAACCTCAATAAACCGAAATAAACACGGTAGTGGTGGTGACATACATTTATTCATTCCTTTGTATCAGGAGGTGTTTGGACCAATGGCCTATTGCCTACCTAGAAGGGTGGATAATGAAGAATTGGGAATGGTAGGGATTGAATGGACTGGCCCAGACCCCGTGGAAAGCGGCCGAGAAGGTCGCTCCATATAGGCTGCAGCCCCCATCAAAGCCTATATTGAAGTGCTTCAGGACTGTCGAGCATAGCATTGTGTTTGTAAAAATTTTGAGGAGGTTTTAAAAGGTTCCGGAAAGCGACGGTGGCTCTCCTTGTAATATGCAGTAATTTCTTTGAATGTGATAAGGTATTGGGTGGGCTCGGAGTAGACTTTCCGAGCAAGTTTGAGTGCACGGGGAGAGAGCGCGCGGGCCGCCTGATCGGCTAACTCATTGCCCAGGAGTCCCTGATGGCCAGGAGCCCAGATGAGATTACAATTTGAAGGGTCGCTGTACCGACAGCAATTTTGTAGGATGCGCTTGGCAAGAAGAGGTATCCAACCCAGCTTATATTTTTGACAGGGCCCCTTGAAGTCGGTAATGATGCTTTTCGCTTGGGGAAGGGAGAGGGCGCGCGCAATCGCGATTTACTCCGCGTGTGTTGTGTTGTGGGCATGGAACGTGAGTCCTGCCACTGTGTTGGCGTTATGGACCACTGCCGTGGTGAACCACCTCCCACGGTAGGGACCTCCAATGTCCACGTAGTATACATGTTGTTGTCGACCATAATGCCGCTCCAGTGCTTTCGCACGCGCCTGGCGACGGCCATTATGATCAGAGTGTGACATGTTGCGAAGAATGGGTGTCACCCTGAGGGCGCGTCTCCAGGGTTCTGGCGCTCGTACCCTTTCCTCAGAGGTGGTGGTGCACTGGATGTGTAGTTAGTCAAGAATGCGGCGACCGGATGGCGTTTGTGATAGGCGCATGTATTGGCTGAAAACGGGCCTCTCGGAGTTCCCGGTAGGTGTTGACTATACCAAGGTCCATCAAACGCTGGTTGGATGTTGCAATGGGGAGGTCAAGAACCCGTTTGATAACTTTACGATGTATGACCTCCAGTTGGTCCTCGTCATGTCTGCGCATGTGAAAGTAGTGGGTTGAGTCGAGAATTTTACTTGTAACGAAGGCATGTGCCAGCCGCAAGGCACCTTTACTTCGTAACCTCCCATGCTTATTGGAGACCCGGTGGACCATACGGCCCACCTGGTCGCCATATATGCGATGTTTCGTTGTTGTGTCCGGTCGGCGTTGTTGGTGAATAAAGAGACCAAGGATGCGGATCTCCTTAGCCTCTCTAATCGGACCCGAAGGGAGTGTATAGGGCGAATTGAAGTGTTAATTGTCCCGAAAGGAGGGACAGATGTGGATTGTAGGCCAGAGTACGTAGCGTAAGCGTCCACCACCTCCGCTGCCTGTTGTATACACGTTTCCATGTGTCCAAAATTACCTTCCGTTGCCCAGGTAGAGATATCATTCGCATATATGGCATATCGGATGCCAGGTCTTTCATTGCAAGGTTTAAGAGGAGGGGAGACAACACTGCGCCCTGTAGTGTGCCTTCGGGTAGCTAGCAACCCTTCGTAGGCTTTCGCATGTAGCGACGCCTGAGAAATGCTGATTCTCAGCTCATATGACAGTGGGCCAAACGGTTGGTTCTCTGACGGCTGTGAAACAGTGAAGAATAACGGAAAAACAGTGCATAATGGAAACATCAACAGAAAAGTAACGGAAAAACCGGTAGTTTGAACAAGGAGTCTAAAACTGAGGTGAGAGTGAGCGACAGCTTCTCGACATTTCTGAATGGAAGCGCGTGTAATACGCGCCGCGTTGCATTATGAGCAGCTGAGCGAACTATGGAGAACTGCGGCGGACTGTTGAGGCAGACAGAGAGAAAAATGGCGTTGAGCGTCAAAGGATTCAAGCTGCTGTTACCCTCGTGCAGAACCAGCGGAGTTCGGAAAGACATGTGATGCAGCTTTCCTTCCTCCGTGGATGCAGGCGAGAGGGAGCTCATGCTCTGGTATAGTAAAAGAGGGAGCAGGAAGAGAAGGGGCAGCAGCAGTGCATCACGTGGAGGGAAGGCTTCGGCTCATTGGAGATTACATATAGTAAAAGCGTTTGCTGTGCTGCAGGTGATCTGTGTCCTACATAAAGTGTTCTTCTAATACTGCTACTGGTTTTGACGATAAGATAGGAAACGTGCTACATTTCCTTCTAGTGTGTGTGTGTGTGCGTGTGCGTGTGCGTGTGCGTGTGTGTGTGTGTGTGTGTGTGTGTGTGTGTGTGTGTGTGTGTGTGTGTGTGTGTGTGTGTGTGTGTGTGTGTGTGTGTGTGTGTGTGTGTGTGTGTGTGTGTGTGTGTGTGTGTGTGTGTGTGTGTGTGTGTGTGTGTGTGTGTGTGTGTGTGTGTGTGTGTGTGTGTGTGTGTGTGTGTGTGTGTGTGTGTGTGTGTGTGTGTGTGTGTGTGTGTGTGTGTGTGTGTGTGTGTGTGTGTGTGTGTGTGTGTGTGTGTGTGTGTGTGTGTGTGTGTGTGTGTGTGTGTGTGTGTGTGTGTGTGTGTGTGTGTGTGTGTGTGTGTGTGTGTGTGTGTGTGTGTGTGTGTGTGTGTGTGTGTGTGTGTGTGTGTGTGTGTGTGTGTGTGTGTGTGTGTGTGTGTGTGTGTGTGTGTGTGTGTGTGTGTGTGTGTGTGTGTGTGTGTGTGTGTGTGTGTGTGTGTGTGTGTGTGTGTGTGTGTGTGTGTGTGTGTGTGTGTGTGTGTGTGTGTGTGTGTGTGTGTGTGTGTGTGTGTGTGTGTGTGTGTGTGTGTGTGTGTGTGTGTGTGTGTGTGTGTGTGTGTGTGTGTGTGTGTGTGTGTGTGTGTGTGTGTGTGTGTGTGTGTGTGTGTGTGTGTGTGTGTGTGTGTGTGTGTGTGTGTGTGTGTGTGTGTGTGTGTGTGTGTGTTGGGCTCTTCCGCTCCTGACGCGGCCACTTAGCATTGCCTATAAGTTATGGGCTATAACACACACGCGCTGAGACTGGAGGCGGAGATCATTTATTGACGCACTACACCTGTGTCGATGCACGCAATCGATGGATCGAGTTTCCAACTAAATGAAAACGTTGCCCGCCGCAGTGGCGCAGTGGTTAGGGCGCTCGACTACTGAACCCAAACACGCGGGATGGAATCCCACCAGCGGCAGCAGCTTTTCAAAGATGGAGACGAAAAGCTTAAAGATCCCCGGGTGTTCGAAATTTCTGGAGTCATCCACTATGGCGTCTGTCATAGCCTGAGTTGCTTTGGCACATTAAACCCTACAAACTAACTACATGGATAGGTTTCTTCTCCCGCGCTTCGAAATATTTAGTGTTACCCATCCCTACGCCTTAATTTACAGGGTCCACGCTGCCGCGTTACAAATCGTAATGAGCGTAAGCGCGTACTATACACGGACAGTCGTACTTGTCGAACGGCCACGTTGTCGCGTGCTTTCGTCGCATCTTCACCAGCGGCCCTCGACATCGGCGGTGCGCGACAGGGTAGTGGGTCGGCCCGATGCTTTTTCCTGCGCAGTGACTCAGTTCATAGGCGGCGCGTGCGGCTGGCGGCGTCTTGCACGAGTCTCAAATGCTCAACCGCGGCCTAGGTCGGTTGCGCAAGCGCTGGGAAAGGGAGACGCGGCCCTGAGGGTGTCTGTGGCACCCCGGTTCGGCAGGTTGAGGCCACGCGCTCTGGGGCGGAGTGACTTCTGGCGAGCTGCTGTCAAAAGCAGGAGAGGCGAAGAAATTAGGGCAGGAAGGAAACTGCTCTCTCGTCAGATAAAGGATGGCTCAGTTGAGATACACGCCGTTGAAATTAGAGTAGGCGATGAAGACCTTACCGCGATGGAGGTGCGTTTGAGAGACCATAAGTTTATGGCATGTGCTGTTCTAATTTTTTGCAGTGATATTTCGGTAATGTATCTTAATAATGTTAGCTGGCCCTTTGCTGCAGTTACGACTGAAGTCAGCCACATATGCCCCAGTAGAGGGACATATTTTCTTTAAATAACTTTGACGCATGGGAGTGCCCTAAAATTAGAAAAACAAATAAAAACCTCGTCGCGGCACCTCTTTTCGTGATGAAAATTTTCTTAGGTCAACAGCATGCGGTAAACTAGTAACAGGTTGTAGAATAATGTTAGATTATTGATGGATTCATGCGGGAGACGTTGTCAGACAGTCATCAAGGCTTACAGGAAGAAAAAATGCCTCTTACTCTGAATTTCTTCACTAGCGTATACTGCTTTGCTTTGGGACGACTGTCGACATGAAATATTTTTACGGCAAGTGGATAGATATGATCAAATGCAAAACGAAATATTCGCGCGGCCTTAGCTACTGCAGCGCAAAGCATGCTAATATGAGCCTCAGTTGAGTTCGAGCGCAGTTCTGGTAAAGCAACAACTAAACAACTATTAAAACAAAATAAATAAATTGACACAAACGGTCAAATCCGAAAAAGAACGTTCAGAAGAGTTGAAGCGAATGAGGAGTTTTCAGTACTTGCGCTGATCAATATGGGTGAGCTAGAATTTATATCTGACTGAAAAATTTCCCATTCTTCTAGTTCTGATTCTGCCTAGTTGCAAGTTATAGTGCCGAAACATTAGGTCCTTTCCCTCAAACGTTAACAACAAGACGCAGAGTAACATTGCCAGTCATAACAACCTGCTTGTTGGGAACAATTAACGGAAGAAGCATCACCAAAAATTAGTTGTTGTTTAGCTCTGGTTAACCCTAGTTGAATTGCGATAGCAATGGCGGAAGCTTATTTTGCCTGCTATATCATTCCCCTATCACGCCCTATCAGTGTAAGGTGCTACATTATTGGGGACACTTAGGCTCACGAAGGCGTAAGCTACCAGCCCACATCTGCATGAGAAGGGTTCAATGCTGCTGAACCGAATATGGAGCGAAAGCATTAGTCGCGGGTGACTGAGCGTTCTTCGTCGTCTTCTCCGTTGTCTTCTTCTTCGTCTTCCTCTTCGTCTTCTTCTTCATCTTCGTCGTTTTCGTCTTAGTCTTCTTGACCGTCTTCTTAGTTTTCGTCTTCTTCGTGGCTGTTCAAGGTCAAACGCGGCCCTTCCCGGGACCACGCGACGGGCCGAAACCTGGCGTAGTATTGCTCTCGCATAAAAAGAGCGGTTATATGTCGCAATATTATTTATGATAGCAGATGGTTTTTTTTTTATTGAGGCGAGAAATTGCAGTGAATTAGGTAGGTGTCACTCCTATACCAACGGTTTGCGAAGATAAACATGCTTACAGTACAAAATTAAAAAATTACGAGGGACTTTAACGACTAAAGTAGTGAAAGGGTTAAAGCCTGAGTGCCGCATTCTACGACGCAACTGATACTAATTATTAGGTAATTAATTAACTGCCTGATTAAGTATGATTACGTTATTATTGAATTACTCAATTAGTCGTAAATGAGTACTAAATTAACTTATCAATTAGTCGTTAATTAATAATTGATAATTAATTGACATATGGCCGTATAAGGCACGTGTTCGCCCAGACTGTGGGGGTTCTCTGTGATTGTTCGAGACATCTATGACGTCATCCCGCCTCAGCCAATCAGAGCCGCCGCAAAAGCGGGACACATTTTGTCCACGACAGCATGAGTCAATAAAGGCTTTCGCCTTAATATTAGGTGAACCTTTTGTGCCTTTCACATTTCTAACGTAAATGCATCTCTATGAATAAAACTAATAGTAGAGCATTATAATTGAAAATAAACATAGTGTAATAGAGGGAAGCCGAACAAGTGGCGTGATTCGAATAAAGTAAACTATTTTCAGACAAGGACTCCGCACAGATGCCATTCTCCTTGCGTAGCGGCATACAAATATATCATGCACGTTTCCGGGAACCAAAACATGACGTATCGTTAAGCGCTGAGTGATAAGCCAATAAGGCTGAGTTGTTTCGAGCACTACGGTGGTTAAAATAGAGTGCGCTGCAGACAAAATCTACGTAACTTATCGTTGGACGAAGCAGGAAAGAATATAGGGAGGGCGAAAACGCTTCTTCATTAATATATCACAAAAACCTTTGCGGCCATACGTGCAGCTCGAATGGATATATAATGAAGTCAAGTGTGCACCCCATAGAAGATCCTTGAAACTGCTTATACTTATAGCAGTTTTTTTTTTTCTTTTTTGACAGTGCATAATGGCTTTGGCCGAGCTATAGGCTAGCAGAGGGCATGCTTGGCGGAAAGTTGTCATTTAAGTCGCACTGTAGTCATTTGTAGCCTGTCTTATAGTCAACAGTTCTTGATTTGGTAAATATCGCACTCTCTACGCAACGTTTTAGTTGAGTGACGTACCGTACGGTCTAACTGTTGAATGTTGGTTGCTTACTAGAACCATGCAAAGACAGACGCAGGGTAAGACAGAAGAGGTGCACACACGTAGTGGTTTTGTGTGTTTACGTCAGCTGTCGTGTCCTGCGTCTGTCTTCTACCTTCGCAAGCACCATCAACCAGCTTGCTCAACAACTTTGCGCCAATGTTCGTTGCAAATCAAATAGGTTATTGATCTGCAGTATGCATACTCCACACTTGCTTGTTGAGTGTTCTGAGCGATTATTCTTGTGTTTTTTTCTTTCACGTAACATGATAGGAGAGAACTTTTACATGCATGTGCGCTACGCTGTTTGCACCAACAGGATGTCTGTCATTGTCTTTTGGACTTGTGTGTCACGCGTCACTAAGTGGATATTCAACTGGACCTGCTAAATAAAAAAGATACGGGATAAATGCGGGCAAGATAAAACGCAAGTAATATACGGCATACATATTCCCACTGTATACGTTGCAGCCGGTCGGATGTTGCGTCTAAACAGAGGCCGTAATTACTCAAAGGCGTCTAAATAAGCGGCTCTGATTCAGTGGCTCGGCAATGTCTGCCGAGACTCTGTTCGCGACCCGGCGTAGTCTTTGGCTGCCGCTGCTTCTGGCAGTGGAGAGTAGGGGGCGTATATTTAGCTCGTCGCGGCACAGCATTTGTTTATTCGTTTTATACCTTTTGCGTTTTCTTTCATCCGTATTTTTATTTTTATTCGAATTTAGTTTTTTCTGCTTCAGTTTCTTCACCTCCTTCTCCTCCTTCCCAGTGACGGCTCTCCACACCTGGGTCTTTCCCACAGCGGCGGCTGTCACAGCTCGTCACAGGCAGCTTGTTGCCGGCGCCGAAGGAAAACACGGCCGCTGCGCACTCGGACTGATTAATTAGGTGCAACGCTGTCGAAGTTGTCATGGCGCAGAATCGCGTCTTACTGAGTGCTTTTTCGTAAGAATGAAGTACACATTTTAATATTCGAATGATGCAGGTGTTAAGAATGTGCCGCCTGAATAAAAAAAAACGCAAAGAAAAAAGAAAGAGATTAGCAAACGAACTCGTTTAGTTTGTCCCCTCAGCGCTTTGTTTGTCCCCTTCTCTCGACCAGGTCACGTGCCGTTGCGCTGCACCACTTGAAAATGTCAGACCAACTAGCCCTACAGTTCATGTTGTCGTTTAGTTTGACTGTTCGAGCTGATCTGTATACGTAATTAGATTTTGTGGCCTAACTTCCGTCTCTGTCTGCCGTTCAGTGTTTATACATCTTGGCACTCTCATATAGTGTGCCAGACATTACTGGTGGACATACTGGGAAGATTACATTCCCTGCGCAAACTACACATGACATGTGTCATTCCCCGCCGGGGTGGCGCAGTGGTTACGGCGCTTGACTACTGTTCCCAAGGACGCGGGATCGAATCCCGGCCTCGGCGACAACTTTTCGGTGGAGACGAAAAGCAAGGCGCCCGTGTACTGTGCGATGTCAGTGCATGTTAAAGAACCCCAGGTGGTCGAAATTTCCGGGGTCCTCCACTACGGCGTCTCTCATAGCCTGAGTTGCTTTGGGACGTTAAACCCCATAAACCAAACCAACCAACATGTGTCTTGCATTCGCCCCTCTCAATATCAATTTAATAATATTGCAGTCATCCGCCATTCTCCAAAAAATTAAAGAGCGCTGCAGAATCTGCATTGAGGTAATGCGAAAGCACGGATGCTGCTGTTGGTTGCTTCTAGTCTTTTAATTCACTTCTTGTTTACCCATTTTAGTCTTTGGTACTTTCGAATTGCGCGCCAATCTCTTCCTATGCCCTTTTTTGGCTCTACTTCCGGTTGCGTGACGTAACATCCTTGACGTCACATTAACTGACTGATTTAATTAACTATTTAATATTTGATACATTCAAATGTGGCGCAAAGCCATTGACTGATGAGACCATTTTCGTCTTCTACATTTTATCGCCTCTAAATTATTTACCTAATTACCTTTTCGGCCTAATTATTTCTTCGGACACATTACGTCACCCTATATCGATTTACACCATTACCCCGTCGAGGTGGCGCAGTGGTTACGGCGCTCGACTACTGTTCCCAAGGCCGCGGGATCAAATCCCGGCCTCGGCGGCCGTTTTTCGATGGAGGCGAAAAGCAAGGCGCCCGTGTGCTGTGCGATGTCAGTGCACGTTAAAGAACCCCAGGTGGTCGAAATTTCCGGAGTCCTCCACTACGGCGTCTCTCATAGCCTGAGTCGCTTTGGGACGTTAAACTCCGCAAACCAAACCACTCATAAACCTCTACCACTTCTCAATTACAACTGCTGCGGACACGATTTTGCGTGTTTTGCCTCTATTTAATTACCTAATTAACTTATTGGCCTAATTGTCTTTTCTCGCACAACATTACGTCGTCACCCTGTATCGATTGACACCACTTATTAACCTCTACCACTTCTCAATTACGCACAACTGCTGCCACCAACTTTTACATTTTGCCTGTAATTAATTGCATAATTTACCTATTGACGGAATTACTTTTTCGGACACAACCTTGCGTCACCCTCTGTCGATTGACACCACTCATTAACCTCTATCACTTCTCAATTACTCACAACTGCTGCGGACACGATTTTGCTGACGCGGTCGGCGGACAGAAATCTGTGAACATGGCGAAGTAATGCGTTCGCATTAATGATCGTCCTCACATGCGCCTGAGTGGGGCACCCATATATCACACGACGGGGTTGACATGTCTCAAGACAGGATGCGATTCATAACAGTGTGAAAAGGTTGCACAGCCTTCACAGAACTGATCAGTCTGGTCTGCCCCGCTACACACTCGGCTGCACAGTATTAAGCAGCGGGCACTGCGGGGCGGGTGCCAGAGAGGGAGGACGGAAAATGACTAAGAGGCAAAAAATTAAGTGAAAAATATTTAGCTCACGCACTCGCTTTGCACCGAAGCCTGGAAGAAGACTGATGCGAGGTCGCGGCCAACCAAGACACATGACCCCAGGAATGTTTATCTTTGCTGCGGCGTAACGTCGTGAAAGCAGTTGGCTGCACAGAAATTATCAAAGCCGGAAGTGCAGACGTGTTATCTAACGATGTGCTTCAACTTCCCAGCAAGAATTGTCGGCATCCATGCTGGCTTATAGTAGCTTAGAGCTAAACAAAATAAGGCAGGAGAAGTGGCGGTCAAAAAGCGCGTAGACACGATGGAAAAAGTATCTACAAATACTTTCCCTTTAATATGAACGAATGTAAAAAAAGAAAGTACTCGCCACAATTAGTTACTCCCGAAAATTAGGAGATCTGAAAGACAGCCGAACAGTTTTGAACGCTGCACCACTTCAAAAGAACATTGCTTCCATCCACGCACGTTCACGCGTGATGCGGAAGCCTTTGCGAGCGTGGGCCTTGCAGCCTCACAAGGGCACACATGTTTTCCCTTTCGTTGTTGCTGTTGTTGTTTCGTCGTTATCGTGTCGGTGAAAGTGCGCAGTGGCGGAAGACCTCGAGCCGGAGACGTGGCCACTGTCAAGGTCTCTCTCCCGCGTGGGTACACCGTCGCCGTGACGTGTCCTTCTCCGGAGACACCCACGTCGTCATTTGTTGCGTCGCGCCCGCAACGCGCTGTCTGGCCTTGCGCGAGGAATCACCGCCACCGTGCGTCCAAGAGGGCTTAATTCCGCCACAAAGAATGCGCCGACAGGTGCGGCCGTTTGCGAAAGATGCGTGGCTGCAGCGCAATTAAAGATAATCATTTACGTTTGTAATCGCTTTATGTGGGCCACGTCCCTAGCACATGCCCTTACCGTCGCGCGTGTCGCAACCTGAAGACATACGGGACGACGAGGGAGGGGATATATGGTTGCGTTAATTAATGCACCGAAATAATGCGCCAACTAGGCATGCAGGGCTGAACAAAGCGCGAAAGGAACACGCGGTCAAAGAAAGGAAGACACCGGACAGTCACTAATTCGCAACTGAAGTTTGTTCGAGTAAGGCACCTGTATAAGCAGGAAGGCAAACGACAAAAAAAAAACAATGCCGGCAATCTTCAGTTGACTTATAAACCCAAGCAATGAAAACCGAAGCACAAAAAAATCATCACTGAAAGGTGCTAGGTGAAGATTGCTGTCTGTTTTTTTGTCGCTTGCTTTCTTAATTGTCCACGTGCCTTTCTCGAATAAACTTCATTTGCGAGTTAGTGCCTGTCCATGTGTTCCTTTCTTCGTTAATAAATTTCGGCTCCGAGTTACGGCCTGTCTATCTTACTTTTTTTGTTCCTTTCGCACTTTTCTGAGCCATGCATCCCAACCAGCTTGCAAAGCTTTCTGCCAAAACTACGCACGAACCGGTTTCCTGTGAAGACAATTACATTTGCAATCCAATGGCTGTGTATTTTTGTTTTGTTTTAAATTATGAGCGAGTTGTTTCAAGGGAACTACCGCCAGCCAGCAGTCCTGCAGCATGGACAGGTTAACTTTGTTTTGAGCATTAAAACAAACGGACGTAGTACATCGGTGCACAGCAGACGTCCATTGACACCGCCTCCATCAGTCGCGCTTGCTAGTTTTCCGCTCTAGGAGGAGGAGGGGAAGGAGGAAACAACTTTAATGAAACGCAGTATTAGCGTCGAGAATGTCTTGGGCCAGGGTCACCAATGCCAACTGGTCTTTCAACTGGTCACAGGCTAACCAAGTCCGCCACGTCGGTGAGAAGGGTGTGCAGTAAGGTGACTGAATTCCAACAGGGTAGGAATATATGCAGTGTTCTAAGTTTGCATAGTGTTCCGAGAACAAATTGGGCATGCAGGGGAATGTCTGATTCGGTATAGATATGATCGCGCAGACGTAAGGAGTGTATTTAGTTGTATGCGTCTAAGTATGCGTATTTGCGTGGTAGTGAGGGATTTATCAGGAAGAAGTGTACGAAGAATTTCCCTAATGTTGTTATAGTGAATGTTGATTTCTTTTTTGTAGTGAAGAGTAGCGTCCCACGTGGGTGGATAAGGCCAGGGAACCTATAGGCGCCGGGTGCTGAAGTTCGCGGGCGAGGCGATGCACTACCTAATTGCCTGGGATTCCAGCGTGACCAGGAATCCACCTCAGTGTGACAGTGTGGGGGCGTAGTTTCAGGAACCATTGCCGGCATAAGGACATGGCTAGGGGTAGTTTATTTAGGAACAGGACATCAATGCAGGCAAGAAAACAGGGATCTTGTTGAATGTCTCAGTGACGATATAAGCCAGTTTGGAAACGGGGCCAATATTATTCTGCTGGGTGACATGAACGGCCACATCGACGATCTGGATGGATACACGGATTGTAACGGGAAGCTAATGCTAGATTTCTGCGAGCGACACGATCTAGTTATAGTAAATAGAGAAACAAAATGTGAAGGCCAAATCACGTGGGAATTCCGCAACAGGCAGACGACCATTGACTATTGTCTAATGTCGCAGGAAATTTATAGCAAGGTCACAAAAATGGAAATAGACGAAGAAGGGGAGTGTAGTCTGGGAAGTGATCATAAACGTATTAGTCTGCAGATGGGGCCCTTGATGAAAAGAGAAATGGAACTTAGACAAAACGTAAACGCAAAATTAAACGACGATCAAATAGCGCAGATAGCAGCAGGCATAGAAGAAGCAATAGAGAAAAGCCCCATGGAAGACTGGGATTATGAACAGGTAGAACTACTCATAAGGAGTAAAATTCAGGAGGTTAATGTAGCAAACCGCTGGAATGGAAAGAGGAAGCCACGGAGCTGGTGGAATAAGGAAATCAGGGAAGCTATTGAACAACGACGGGCTGCTTCAAGGGAACACTGAATGGCAAAGAAAGCACAGGCTTCTTAGGAGGAAATCGACCAAAAATGGGAATCATATCGACAAAAGAAACTTCAAGTGCAGGCCCTCGTCCAAAGTAAAATAAGACAGTCCACCGATCGCTGGATGGCTGATATACACGATGCCTCTAGAGGCGGAGCAAGAAAATTCTGGAACCATATAAGCTGGCTAGGGAAGAAGAATCAAAGAAAGCAAGATCGGATTCAAGATAACGAGGGAAATTGTTTAAAGGGAGACAACGCAGTGAACTACATTACATCAGTTATAGCCGAGTCATTTAAGAACGACGATAGGGTAATCTCCGCAAATCAGGAAGCAACACAAGATAGCAGAATACAAAGCACCTTAGAACTGACCAATCTAAACTGGAAAAAGGCAGAAAAAAATATTCCTAAGAACACATCTACAGGAATAGATGGAATTCCGATCAAGCTGATTAATGAACTCGGTCCAAAAAGTAAGGAAACGTTGTTAAAAGCTTTGGAAACAGTCATAGCGAATAAGCAAATTCCGGACAGCTGGCGGCAGAGTAAAATGAATTTGATTTATAAAGGGAAAGGAGAAAGGATGCACATAAAATCCTACAGGCCGATTACCATAACATCTGTAATGTACAGGTTAGCCATGCAGGCGGTGAAATTAAAGGTGCAAGCATGGGTTGAAAGTAACAAGATACTCGGAGAACTTCAGAACGGCTTTAGAAATGGTAGGCGCTTAGATGATTGCCTGTTCGTGCTTGCCCAATGCATCGAAATATCTAGAGTGGAAAATAGACCTTTGTATTTGGCCTTCCTGGACATAAACGGGGCGTACGACAACGTAAGCAGGGAACTCCTGTGGAACATATTAAAAGAAGAAGGTATCGGTTCTGAGATAATAGAGTTCCTACAGGAAATATACCGGGATAACAAAGTAGAAATTACGTGGGAAGGGATAAGAAGTACGGAGGATGTCAAAGTATGCAAAGGATTAAGACAAGGCTGTCCTCTATCACCGGTGCTGTTCATGCTTTATATGATAAACCTGGAACGGAGGATACAAGACAGTAACCTAGGTTTTAACCTGTCATACAGATTAGGTGGAAAGGCTGTAGAGCAACGCCTCCCCGGTTTGATGTATGCAGACGATATTGTGCTGCTAGCTGAGAGTCTGGAAGAGTTGCAAACTCTAGTTAAGTATTGCGAAGACGAAGGGGACGCTCTAGGCTTCAGTTTCAGCGCAGTTAAGTCGGGTCTGATGATTTTCAACGGCTCAACTGATCAGGGTCTTAAAATTCAAGGCCTTGAAATACCTAGAGTAGCAGAATATAAATATTTGGGGGTATGGGTAAACGAAGGATTGGCATACATTGGAAAGCATGAGCAATCACTTAAGGCCAAAGGGCGAAGGAATGCCGGGATAATGAAGCATAAGGCATTGTGGGGATACAATAGGTATGAGGTATTGAGGGGTATTTGGAAAGGAATTATGGTGCCCGGACTTACTTTCGGAAATGCGGTTTTGTGCCTAAAATCAGAGGTACAGTCGACATTAGAAACAAATCAGAGATCCGTTGGACGACTAGCACTAGGTGCCCACGGCAAAACTACAAATGAGGCGGTACAGGGAGATATGGGCTGGGCATCTTTCGAAGTACGGGAAGCTCAGAGTAAAATATTATATGAGGAACGCCTGAGGAAATTGGACAGTAACAGATGGGCAGCTAAGGTATTTAAATACCTGTACCTAAAAAGCGCTGACTCACAATGGAGGAAAAGAACTAGGAAACTAACTAGTAAGTATTCTAGTAACAAGGACGGAGAAATAAAGAGCATTAAGCAACAGGTGAAAAACACAGAAGGTAAAAATTGGATAAATTCGATGGAAAAAAAAAAAACAGAGTGTGGAATTATACCGAAAGTGGAAAATGCAGATCAGGAAGGAAGATTTCTTTGATAACTCAAGAGGCAGTGCCCTACTTTTTGAAGCTAGATCAGGGTGCCTTAGAACACGCAGCTACAAAAAGAAGTTTAACAATGGAGATGACGCATGTGCTGCATGTGGAAACTCCAGTGAAACAATTGACCATATTATACTCGAATGCAATGGTATCCATCCGGAAGTTGATGCAGGCGCAATCACTGTTCCTGAAGCTCCGGGGTTTAGAGATAACAGTGGCCGGGTGAATAAACCGGCGGTGGAAACTAGCAAAAAACGGCTGGAAGATTGGTGGCTTAAAAGCAGAGAAGTGACATAATGTTAGTAATGCAGGAGCAAAATTTAATAAAGAGAATGATGGTTTAGTTAACCATTCTAAATCAATAATTAAGATATATGGAGAAAAATGAGCATGATAGCTACTGCTACCACCCCGTTTCAAAGGGGACGCTCCTATATTCCATCCTTCCATGCATCCATTTGTGTAGTTTATCTTGTAGTTCTCAGGAATGTGACCCGTATGAATGGCGTGTAGTGCCTGTATTGAATCAGTGTATATGGTATATCCTGAATGGTTAAGAGTGGTAGTGAGAGGTATTGAATACTTACGACTATTGGTAAGGTCTCTAGAGTCGCTGTAGGAGGAGGATCTATATCTATGGACCGGGGGCATTTGTAAGTACCTCTTTGCCGCTCTCACAGCCGCTCCGACGTTAGTTCGTGATGCATCTGTGTAAATCGTCGAATCAGTAGGATGAACATCACTGGAAACACGAGCGGGACGTCTGCCTGGGTTAATATCGGCAGCAATGTTCTTTGCAATGGAGGCTACTCTGAGGTTATCTGGGAGCGCTGAAGGAGGGGTAATGATGAGGAGGTCAATAGATTTGATTTCAACTTGCTGAAGTAGCCAATGTCCTTGTTTTGTGCTAAAAAGACGTGCCATATGTGCCGGCCTCGATGTTGCTGTATGAAGTTTCCCGGGGGCAAGAACATCCCCGTACAGTATAGGCGCTCTCAGTGGACGTATGTACAGGGATGGTAAGGGCAGTTGCACAATGTATGAAGCACAACCTCAATCTGATGTCTTTGGTGACAGGTTAGAGTAATGTATGGAATTCTATAGAGAATTTTACTGAGTGCTAAGGCGTCGACAAGCTGCCTAAATTGACCCTGGCATGACCCGGCGTGCTTATTGAGTTTTCAAGATAACATGAGCAGCGCCGGCACAGTGACGGGGACCGGCATGTGCGGGATGCTGGATGAACAGTCACAATGCGATACGATGCCTCGTTTGATGCAGCGGACGAGTGTAAATATGGCCGGTCGCCTGAGGCCGGATGATGGTGGTAGCCTATGCAGTGTAGGTGGTGACACCGTGGCGAGGCGAGCGGTGACGATAGTAAAACCACGAGACATGGCCAGGGTTACCACACTGGTAGCAGGCCAAAGGCGGATGAATGCCTTGGAAAGACATCATCGCTGTCAAGACCCATAGGGAAAACATCATTCTCGAAGTTTACTGGCGGCGGCTCAGTAGCGCGTACACGCGCTTCGTGGTGCGATCGTGTGAAGGGCACCTCATAACCCTCATAGTCCGCTGCATTGACAGTGTTACGATTCGCCACCGTCATGTGCGAACGCAAGAGCACCAGTCAAAGCCGCGAGCATTTCGGCCATTTCAGCGCCGTGCAATCGGCCGCCCAACGCTTCCTCCCGCTGACATGCTCCGACGTGTTGAATTTACACGTGCCGTAATGTGTGTGTGTGTGTGCGCGCGTGTTCAAATGCTGGCCACGCCCGGCCCTCGAGGGAGAGAGCGTCACCCTCGCCCGTTAACAGTGACTGTCAGCAGAGCTTGCTCTGACCTGAATTCTTCTCCCTTTCCATCTGGGCTGTTTCCTCTGCGAGAGACTTCAGAGAGACTTTGCAGAGACTATGCCAGGCACCTACCTGCTTTGCGAGCGTGTCAGTTTTCTATCCGGGCCTGTTCCTACGTGATGTTTATTAAACGTTGTTTTTGTTAGTCGACGCCTAGTCTTTGCCGACACCGCTGATGCCTTCCACCGAGCCACCGAGCCGCACGGCCAACGCTACCGATGCGGCCTCGAGCCACATGTAACAACATGTGTCAGCGGTGGGATGAACCAGGCTTGACCGTGGGCTAACAACAGACAGGGACTGCAGCTCTGAGCCAGCGGATGCGCAGATGACTACTCACTGGGCAGTAGGTTAGATCCTGCCATCCCAGTGAGATTAGCTGGTTGCATACATCATCTTGAGGATATCTCAAATATATGACAATGCCCGATCATGTTCGCGACCGATGGCAGGTTCTCTCAGCTGATGAGATAGATGTAGATGTCTCGGCGAAGCCTTTCAGCAAGTGGCCTACCTTGTCGTCGGACATGCAAGGAGACGCACTCTGCAACGTTTCAAGACCGCCTCGATGTATTGGGGAAGCTTTTTTCCAGGAAGCTGCGCCCGGTGAGTCAGTGTCTTTTCAGCGTGCTTTTTTGCAGCGAGTCATCGAAGCAATTGTTCAGCTTCTCTACAAAGTGTGTCGAAGACGTGAACGAGTCGTCGTGCTTCTCTTAGCATCTCAGAGCCGTGTCTGTGAGCGCAAACACCATGTTGGTAAATTGGGCGGTCGCTTCCCGCTTGTTTTATCGACTGACCTCTTGGTATTGCGTCAGCCATTAATCCACGCCCTCAACGGCGGCGCCCGCGATGGAGCAGGCCCGCGGTAACGCGACCAAACGGTGCTCAATGCTGACCTGGCGTCTCCGTCCAGGGACTTCTCGGGGTCGGAATGTGGCAAACCAACAAGGCATCGACTGTGGCGAGGTCCGAGTGGTAGATCTCTCGCTGATGAGGTGGTACCCAGTAAGCCTCCGCCAAGCTGATACAGTTAAAGCCTTCACGGAAAACGGAGTGTCAGAAGCACCATGTCAGCTGTCTTCTCTCCTCTGTGCAGATGGCGCATATCTCCAGTGGCGATTGACCAGGTTTTAGTGTTGGTCAGCTATCAGTCCTCTCAGGCTCCTTATGGCTCAACGCTCATAGTCTTTCTCCATAGCGTATAGCACCTGATCGCCTGTTTTGCCCGATGCAATATAATATTTTAATGCTAAGTTTGGATGATTGTGAGCTTGGCGATTGTTTTACCTTGAAGGTACGATAATTTATGTTGGGTGACCAAAATTCTTGAGCGGCTAGTTTGAAAATGGTCTCTTGACTGCCTTAACAGTACTGAAGCGCAGAAAACGCTGTCAATGGGATTTGCTCCCCCATTTCAAGTTTTCTTCATATAAGTAAATGAAATGTTAAAATCGTTTCCAGCATTAGCCATGCGGAAACTGCTTGATTTGGGTCGGCGATATTGCAGACTACTATCCGCCGATTTCTAATTGATTCTGATCGAACCAGTATATCATCCAGACGTGATTCAAGTATATGGACGGCCGCGTACTATCTCTGTACCAAATTTCAGATTGAATAAGCGAGATTTAACAGAGAAACAGTTTGCGGTTTGCATTAAGCGTTGCAACTGTGTTTGTAAACCGGACCAAACCTAGTCCCGCGGTGAGCGAAGCCAGCGCTCCTCACGAAGTGCATTCTCTGACCTCCAAGTCCGAGTGGCGCACATGCATTCCTGGCACAGACCTGCCAACCCCACAGTGCTAACTCTACAGCAGAGGATTCCAAAAATACTTAAATTCGGTGAAAAATACCGAAATGTTTTAATTACTCAAACTCTCTTTTGCATAATAGAAAACAAATCAATCTCAACTAGAGTTTCGAAAAACCACGCAAACAGAACTTCCGAAACATATCTTTGAAGTGGAAGGGTGGGACAACACTGAGGAGGTTACTGTTCTTGCTTTCCTCAGAAAGTCCTTCACAAACACCTAACTGGGACAGATTCCAGACTCCTTGTATTTGGCAATTAACAGCTGTTCTAGGCGCTTTTTTTTACATGGAGGAGCGAAACTGGGTGCACGTCTTGACTTTCCCAAACACTCTTTCACGCTTTGCATTATTGTGTGATAGAGTCAAAATGCTTAACAAACATACATTATGAGAGCTTATCATACATAAAAGTACGATCATATGCGTTCCTGAATGATTACTTCTACTGGCAGTTCTTCAACCTGAAGGCGGCTGAACTGGGCTTGTAGGTCATCAATGGACGAGTCTATTTTTTGCTTCTCAGAAACTGGCAAGATGACTGGAAAGCGGAAAGAAAACTTCGCTGTATCAGTGGTAGAAAGCCTTGCCAGTTCTGCTTTTTCTTTTTTTTTTCAGAATTTCACTTCAAGGGGAACTTTAGGTCGATGTAATCGGTTGCCACCACAAAAAAATCTTACTCGTGCCCGTCCGAGAAACTCTTGCCTGTCTGCAATCGTTAGTCTTTGTAAGCTCTGTAGCGTCTTTAACCTCCTTTCCATACTTCGCTTGGCTTCCCATGTGGGAGGCCAAGCGAAGTATGGAAAGAAAAGGATAGCAAAACACAACAAGAAATTGAGGAATACGCATTCAAACTATGCGAACAGAATTTGGCCAATAGTGTGCGATGAAATGGAAGGAGATGTGAATCTCTCCTGAACGTGGGGCATGTTCCGGCATTTGTTAGACCCTACAAAATGGAAAACGCAATCGGGGATTAGTCTAGCCAAAGCCAGGCATGCGTTCGAGGGAGACAAGGCGGAGTTCATGGATAAGGTTATAAAGACGTACATTGGGGACACCCAACGCTCCCCCCTAGAGGAGTACGATGAGGTGCCCAATGATGGCCTTGTCGCTTCCATCAGAGAGGCGGAGGTGAGGGCAGAGATTGTGCGGCTCAAAAATAAATCCGCCCTGACGGGGTTACGAATAAAATGCTCAGAAATCTAGATGATGAATCGATTAGATACCTAACAGAGAACACTCAAGATGTTTGGGAAAGAGGGCAGCTTCCAGAGTAGTGGAAGGTGGCCAAACTTATACCAAAACCCGGGCAAGCCGCCGCAGCTAGAGAGCCTTAGACCAATTTCCTGACGTCATTCGTAGGGAAATTGATGGATCGCGTGGTCCAGACGAGGTTAACGGCCTTTATGGAGCAAAACAATCTGTGGCCACACGAGATGGTCGGGTTTAGACCACTCTTGTGCACGTAGAACGTGATGCTCCAACTGCAACATGACACAGTGGACTCGCACACCAAATACGCGAAGGTAATCTTAGGGCCTCACGAAGGCGTTTAATAACGTCAAACATGACGCGTTCCTCAATGAGTTGAATGAGCTTGGGGTAGGGAAGAAAACGTACACGTACATCAAGAACTTTCTGTCAAGCAGGACTGCTTGCGTAAACTTTCAAAATTTAAAATCTCCTATTATAGACCTAGGAAGCAGAGGTACGCCGCAGGGCTAGGTGCTATCCCCTTTCCTTTTTAACGTGACAATGAGAAAGCTCCCAAGCAAACTCGCGGAGTTGGAGGGGCTAAAGTTCAGTATCTACGCGGATGACATTAACCTTTGGGTAAATTACCAGGGGAGCGATGCGAAAGTCGAGAACTTATTGCAGTCTGCTACTGACATCATTGTGGAGTATGCAGCTGAGAGGGGGCTCGCGTACTCGCCGCAAAAATCGGAACTCTTTGTGTACACTCCAAAGCACTTGCCATGCAAAACATCGACAGACATAAATATTGAGGAGGCAGGTAAAGAAGTACCGAAGGTGGAACAGATTAGAGTATTAGGATTGATCATCCAGGCCAATGGGTGCAACGGAGAGGTCATAAAGAAGCTAGAGCATCACGCAATACAGAGTTTGGTTTGGTTTGCTGGGTTTAACGTCCCAAAGCGACTCAGGCTATGAGAGACGCCGTAGTGGAGGACTCTGGAAATTTCGACCACCTGGGGTTCTTTAACGTGCACTGACACCGCACAGCACACGGGCGCCTTGCTTTTCGCCTCCATCGAAAAGCAGCCGCCGAGGCCAGGATTCGATCCCGCGTCCTTGGGAACAGTAGTCGAGCGCCGTAACCACTGCGCCACCCCGGCGGGGTGCAATACAGAGTATGGGCCTTATTAGACCCATAGCAGTCAAGGGCAGAGAACTTCATGAACCTAGTACAAGCGTACGTGATTAGAAGCGTTAGCTACTCGACGCCATACCTGGATATCAAAGCGGCGGAGTGAAACAGGATAGACGCCCTCATACGCAAATGCACAAAGAGAGCACTAGGGCTACCTATGTGTACCTCAACGGAGCGACTGCTCGCTTTGGGAGTACATAATACGTGGAGAGAGTTAGCGGAAGCGTTTAAAGTATCTCAAGTAGAGAGACTTAGCGCGACGAATATGGGCAGGGTAATTCTTGCGAAAGTAGGAATAAACCCGGAGAAAGGATTGAAAAGAAAGTGGACATACAAAGGGAGATAAGGAACGCCTTGGTAGTCCCCCCACTTCCTAAAAATATGCATCCGGAATGTAATAAAGAATGAAGGGAGAAGCGAGCTGATGCCTTAAAGCTAAGGTACGGAAACATGGATCACAGTGAGGTAGCCTACGTTGATGCGGCCGGAGGCCGAATCGGGGCGGCGGTGGTTTCGGTCGTAAACGGCCGAGGAGGGCCAGTTTCCGCTACGGCTATCCGGGGACGCAATATAGAGGCTGCGGAGGAAGTGGCGATCGCTGTAGCTTGAGCAGGAACAAAAGCAAAATTTATCATAAGCGACAGTAACACTGCCATTCAAAATTTTGGAAAAGGCAGGATCTCGCCAGAGGCGGCAAAGATCCTTAGCGAACAACCACTGAACCGGAAAATTCAGATAATCTGGACACCCGCGCACGCTGCCGTCCCGGGCAACGAGGCGGCCCATGACCTATCTCGAGCACTCTACTTCCGGGCAGCCATGGGACCCCCGATGACTGGAGTAATGAGGAGCGGTTGCTAAATTATGGGGAAATAATCAACCATTATCGATTGGCACGTAGGCTGGTACCCCTACCAGACCCAAAATTGAATAACAAAGAAGCTCCTGCATGGAGGCGCTTGCAAACTAATGCGTTCATGAATCCGGTCGTGGCGTACCACGTGTACCCCAAGACGAGAGACGATGACAGATGTGATTGTGGGGCGAGAGGGACCCTCGACCACATAATATGGGAATTCCCGCACTCTCCCGGGGTGGGAAAAATATACTTAGTAGAGAGAACTGGGAGACCCTGCTGCAAAGCCCGGACCTTGAGCTCCAGCGGAACATCGTCCATCTGGTGGAGAAGGCTGCCATGGGCCAAGGCTTGCCAGCCAGCCTTTAACGCGGCGGCCCCCGTCTTCTAGGTCTACGTGCGGGGGCGGGGGGGGGGGGGGGGGGGGGGGATCGCCTTCTTCTGGCGAAAAATAAAGTTTTTCAATCAATCAATCTGTAGAGTCTGGCTGCCAATTACAACGTCAACGTCATCCCTCTGCCAGAAGATTTGCAGTCAACATCTGTCAACTCACAAGCCCTCTTGATAACAGATAGGCTTGACGAACCGCAATAAAAGCTCTCTGAGTAGGCTGCTTATATATAGAACATCTAGAAGCACATCTACTTGGGGATCTCCAGACTACAGAAATGTGTATGTCTTAAAGTTCTAGGATGACACAAAGTGAAAAGACCTTGATGACATCTGGTGAGAGAAACGTGAAAAGCCTTTCTTGCCTGTTGAAGACCTTGACCCGCTGTTGTTTCTGAGCTTCCTGGGAAGGAACTCGGTTACAGAGGTGGAATCTCGGTTTTTTGCTTTGATGTGCAGTTTTTTCTGTCCT
The DNA here is from genome assembly GCF_055883805.1 of Amblyomma maculatum. Classification (NCBI taxonomy): domain Eukaryota; kingdom Metazoa; phylum Arthropoda; class Arachnida; order Ixodida; family Ixodidae; genus Amblyomma; species Amblyomma maculatum. The sequence continues at coordinate 84,097,423 of NC_139352.1, forward strand.
TATTGATTTCTGAAAGTCAGCATTTTGCTTGATTTGTTCACTTGCTGATTCCATCAGTGTCTTCGACGGCTTCAGTTTATGATGAAAGCAGGCGAGCAGTGGCTACCCCTGCTCAACAAGCCGTTGCAGGGCTGACATGTTTCAATATATTTTGAACTCTACGTTGTGCAGGCACTGTAAGGCTTTCAATCTGCCTTTCCTTTTCGAACTTTTTTCGAGGTAGAAATATGCATCAATCAATACCTCGTAAATACTTATAGGAAAGCACGCCGAGCCTTTTGAGCTGCAACATTGATTAAATGGCAACAACACCCAAGAATGGCAATGTTGGCATGGTTTACATTGAGAACGGCAGTAACCCCACGTTTTGCTCCACTCATGACGGGTGCGTTATCACACGTCATGTGAATGCAGTTCCGTAAAGACATGTTGTGGTTCTGCAGCGCTTCAACAACAAGCGCATCAATTTTTTGTCCAGTCGAGACCATTTTGAGAGTAGGCACTCCAAGCAAAGCAGTATGAACAATCCCGTTAAAGACCGTGACCGCAATCGGATACAGCTTGGCATTATTGCCGACGTCATTGCTTCGATAAGCAGCAGTCGAAAATGGTACAGACTTAAGGCGACCGATAACACTGCTGATTGGTTGGTTGTCCATTTCCTTGGCAAGCGCAGCCGTTTTTGTCCGAGCACAAGCTTACTTGGTTGCCTTTTTAGATCTGGGAAGCGTTTTCCTAAAGAGGTTACCGTCATGGTCCGCTACAGTGAACGGAACGTTATGCTCGATAAGAAAAGGCAGTGAAGAGAAAATCCGCTTGAATAGTGGCTTTGTCCCCTGCAGAATTAAAATACCCACCCATCATCTCGTTGGTGTCAACAATATTCGCTGAGGCTTTATGCTTCTTATTACTGAGATAGAGCAGAACACCCCGGCAACCGGCATGTGCAATATTCACATCACAGCGGCACTAGATGCAGAAAACGTACCTTTCGCCTTTGCAAGATTTTTGTATGCATGAAATATCCGTATGAATAACTGAGTACGAAGACATTAAAGTACTTCTCGTCGGACATCTCACAATCGCACCCGCAGCAACTATGCTGCCAACACAATAAGCTTAACAGCTTGTCAGACTCGGCTAGCTGGAAAGTCAACGAAGCCAATGCCGATGATAATGTAGCTGTACGTTTTTGAACGGTGGATGATCTGATTGGAGTAGAGGCGCCGACAAGTGACGTGGCAAACAACTAAGATGCGCCGCAGAGCACACCGCTACGCCGAGACGGCGCACGCGGCACAAACCTGTTCGGTTCTCATTTTCGCACCCCGCCGGGGTGGTGCATACCGGTGCTATCCTCTGTTCGACAAGGGTGTACATTGTCACCCCTTCTCTTTGCCTTATACTTGGAACCTTTCTGTTTAAGGCTTCTCTCTTGCCAAGCTATTACAGGGTACGCATTTTTCAATGTTGCAGTTAAGGTCCTAGCCTACGCTGACGACATCGCACTGTTTTGTGCGGACCAAGACAGCGTAAAGGAAGTTGCCAAAGAAGCTGTGGAGTGCTGTAAGGCTACTGGTAGTGCAAATTATCATCATCATCATCATCAGCCTGACTATACCCACTGCAGGGCGAAGGCCTCTCCCATATTTCTCCACTTAACCCGGTTCTGTGCTAGCTGCATCCACTTGACCCCTATGAACTTCTTAATCTCATCCGCCCACCTAACTTTCTGCCGCTCCCTGCTACGCTTTCCTTCCCTTGGAATCCAGTTTGTTACCCTAAGCGACCATCGATTATCCTCTCTTCGCACTACATGTCCTGCCCATGTCCATTTCTTCTTCTTAATTTCCACTAGAATGTCGGTAACTTGAGTTATTTCTCTGACCCACTCTGCACGCTTCCTATCTCTTAATGTTACCCCTATCATTTTTCATTCCATAGCCCTCTGGGTTGTCCTCAACTTAAGTAGAACTCTCTTGGTTAGCCTCCACGTTTCAGCGCCAATGGTGAGTACAGGTAAGATGCAACTGTTATATACTTTTCTCTTTAGCGATACCGGTAAGCTGCTAGACATAATCTGCGAATGCTTGCCAAATGCGCAGTGCAATTAACTAGACTAAATGTTTAGGTTTCTCGTATGGAGACTGGGAACATACACCGGAATACTTTTGTAACATCAGATGGACGATAACACCGGGCAGATACCTTGGTGTGCCACTTGATCCGCACAAGAACACGAAAGACTACTGGGAGGAAGAAACGCAGCGAGTTAAAAAATCAAACGAACAAGTGGGGAGGACACAACTTTTCTATGTTTTCTAGAGCTGCTGTGTGTAACGTATTTTTGGTTGCCAAGATATTTTATGTTCTTCGAGCTCTATCATCGATGACAAGAGCGTCTGTACAGAAACTTCACCGTGTATTTGCAAGTTTATATGGGCATCCACATGGGAACGCACGAACCGGGTCAATCTGTTTCATGCAGTTCAGAATGGGGGCTTTGGGTTGACGCATCTATTTCTGAAGCAAATTGTGACTAGATTTTCTTTTCTACGTGAGCAAAGTGACACCTTTCTAAGGACTGTAATCCAAGTGAGATTACGTGAGTCACTGCCTGATTACGTCGTATCTGCTTTTTCAAAACCGGTGGCATTAAGCCCCTTTTTGCGGGAAGTTGTTTTATCTTTTCGTATCCTTAAGGTAAGGTTCTCAACTGAATATCTGTCAATTGTGCCGCGGAAGAAGTTGTATAAGGATCTGCGAGGTGTGTTTTTGGCAGTGCCAGTGTACCGCGTTGTGTATAATGTAGGGTCTGAGCGTGACCTTCTGAAAAGGGTAAAACGTATGCCTGTCAGAGCTGGTGCAAAATCATTCTTTCTTCAATTGCATTCCGGCACTCTTCCAGTCAAACCATGGCTGCAGAACAAAGGGCTCTTTGTACCTTGGTCTATTAACTGCATTATTTGCAGAAAACCCGAGACCATTGAACACATCTTCTTGGAGTGCCATGACTCAGTTTTCATCTGGGATATCTTGAAGCGAACTTTAAAAAAGGAATTGCCAATAACGCCATTCGGTATCCGATATCTGCCATGCGCCGACCCTGAAGGAGTGCCGAATGACATGCTGATGCTATTATGTATGCATAGCGTATGGAAAACGCGTATGGATGTCAGGCATGAGCGAACCGTTGTACACCCCGCTCGACACTACTTCATCGAGAGCGTGGTATAATTGAGAGAAATTCTGCGTGCACAAGATAATTCTCCGGAGTGGCTACCTGTACTGGACCAGCTGGCTTCAGTAAAGCCCTTTTAAATCTAGTGCTTTAGGCAGAACGTGCCTAGTGCTTTTAGCATTCCTTTTGTTTTGCTTTGTTGCTGTGTATTCAGAGTTTCTGCTGTGTGCTTAAAAAAAATTGGTAATAAAGAAAAAAAAAGCCGGGGTGGTGCAGTGGTAAGACGCCTGACTACTGTCCGGAATACCCGGGTTCGAACCCGACCTCGGCGACTGCGTTTCCATGGGGTCGAAACGAAGAGGCGTCCGTGTGTTGTGCGATGTCAGCGCACGTTAAAGATCCCCAGGTGGTCGAAATTACTCCGTAGCCCTCCACTACGGCTCCTCTTTCTCTCCACTTTAACTCCCACCCTCCTCCCTTCGCTTAGGGCGCGGTTCAGGTGTCCACAGACACAAGTGTGACAGATACTGCGCCTTTCCCTTCCTGTGAACCAATGATTATTATTATTATTATTATTATTATTATTATTATTATTATTATTATTATTATTATAATTTTCATTTTCGCTTAGGGCGCGGTTCAGGTGTCCACAGACACAAGAGTGACAGATACTGCGCCTTTCCCTTCCTGTGAACCAATTATTATTATTATTATTATAATTTTCATTTTCGCACGTCTACTTGGTGGTCTAACCCTGCTACCTTTTTAGTGCGTAGCACTACTAGCGGCAATCACGGATTTCGCCGATGTCTGTCCGAAGTAGCTCACTCTCTCTCTCTCTCTCTCTTTGTGAACTTGAAAATGAGAAAGAGAAAGGGGCAACGCGCGCGTCGCGCGGCTCAGCATTGAGGATGCGGAGCGGCCGCACAGCTGCAGCAGAAGTCGCTTCTCTCTCTTTATCCATCCGTCTCTCCATGAATTTGAAGAGGAGGAAGGGAAAGTGGTGACGCCTGCATCACGCAACTGAGGGGGCGGAGCGGCTGCATAGATACACCAGTGAGAAAGTGAGAGAGGGCGTGTCTGTGGCGGGCGTGGCGTCCGTCACTGGGCAGCGTCGCACAAGCGTGTGTTACTGCGGAGGGAGCAGTCATGTGTCGCTCGCGCGTTCTGAACTTCGACATCTCTCCCCTCGCATCAGTCACTCCTTAGCCTTCATGAACAGCAGACGTTCACGCGCGGTACTCCTTGGATCTCGGATCCGAGCTGCTCGCCGCGTCGTGAAGCAGCTTGTGCTCACCTAAGCGCCTTTCTCTCTCTCTCTCTTCTTTCTTTCCCTCCCTCTATATCATCATCGGTCTCCATCCCTCCCGTCTCCGCTCTTTACGCCGCAAATGTTCTGTGATCAACTGGTACAGCTTTAGCTCATGTCTCGACAGTATGTATTCAGATTCGTCGTCACTCCTTGTTGACCGTATACAAAGAGCTCTAAACAGCGCTACGACTACTACCTGGATTGATGTAGGTCGACCGGCACCAGATCTCGGCCTGCTTAACTTGTGGGCAGCCCGCCGTCAAGCTGAGATGGCTGCTACGCGAGAGCCTACTTCGGGGCAGGCACTTACACCACTGAATTATCTTACTGCGAAGGCTCGGAGATATGAACGTGATCTCTCGCGACGCCGGTGGCATGCATTGTGTGAACAATGTTCTGATAAATCCTTGAATGCCCCACTCTGGCGAACGTTTCGTGCAATGGAACACGGTCGTCGTTCTAATGACGCAGCAGCAACAGCATGCTTTGCGGCTAATCTGTCGCCGGGCGTTTCCGCCAAAGAAGCTGCTCGAACATTTTTCCCAAAATATGATATATTGCCTCCTTCAGCTGCAAATTTTAATTTGACAGTATCCCTGCAGACGCATGGAAACTACCATCTGCTGCCGACGCAGATGGAATTGCGAGTCCCTTTTCGATGTCAGGGCTTCTGGCTGCTATTGACGATGTGAAACGGAAAACAGCGCCCAGCCTGGACCAAAATTCAGTATGAGGTTTACAAGAACCTCAGTACTGCTGCACTCCCTCAACTACTAGACACCATAAAGAAAGTGTGGCTTGATGCTGTCGTACCCGAGAGCTGGAAAACCGCTGTCGTGATCTCTATTCCCAAACCTGGAAAGCCTCCAACAGACCTCGCCAACTTACGACCAATCTCCTTAACATCAACACTTTGCAAGCTTCCAGAGAAAATGCTAGCCACACGACTTTCTTGGTGGCTTGAAAAGCATGGTTTTCATCACTCTGCTCAAACTGGATTTCGTCCATACATAGTTACAGAGGACCGGTTGGCGGTCTTGGCATCAGCAGTTCTATCATCTACCCGCAGCCGCAGTGTACGTACCATATTAGCAATGGACGTTGAAAAGGCATATGACAACATCAGTCATGCTGCAATCCTGAATGTCATTGACATGCTTCATCTCCCTCCGAGAGTACGCACTTTTGTCGCATCATTTTTATACGGAAGAAAATTTACAATACGCCTCAGTGGTGACACAGTTGGTTCATTCGTTTCACTACGTGGCGTGCCCCAGGGATCAGTATTGTCTCCGGCGTTGTTCAATATTACTTTCATCCCATTGGCGTGGCACTTACATGATATCCCTGAAATCAAGTTTTTGCAATACGCAGATGATATCACGGTATGGAGCACTCACCATGATCTCACTCGAGGCCGCCCTTCAGTCAGCATTAGACGTAACCTCTGATTACGCATCCTCCATTGGCCTTCAACGTTTTGTGTGTAAAACTACATACACGTCAGTCGCCAACCGCTGAGGATGCCGTAAACCTACCTCAAATCCAATTCGTCTCCCTCTATCAGGCACCCCACTACAAGGAAGTTCGAGCCTGAAAATTCTGGGCTTAACAATTGACCAATCAGGAACAGAAACTGCTTGACTTTCTCAGGAAAAAAAGCAAGCACTTCAAACTATGAGTTTAATAAGAAGAATTGCGCCTAACACGGGTAGCGCTGGCTCGTCTGTTGCACGCCAGTTAGTGAGGGCGGTTCTGCATGCCACGTATTGTTTATCAGGCCCAGTTCCAGCATCTTACAAGAGCACAATGGGATCGCCTTGAAGCCGTAAACCGAGAAGCTATGAGGACTATAACATGCTTCCACAACTCACACCGGTCGTAGTGTTGCAGGAGAATGCGCAACTTAACACCATCGATGAACTGCCGCAGCAGAGCCGTGATGCTCGCAGACTCAAGGCCACTTTGTCACATTCCACGCAAGCACTGAGGGCGTATGCAACCTCACACATTATTCTTCAGCCACCTGCGCCAGTTCTCCCTCCCTGGAAATTTATACAGTTAGGAGACAACAAGCCAACTGATATCCGCAGACCAACGTCTGCCTACTCGGCATCGTTACTTCGCCAGAAATTTGAAGAGCGAGATACTCACCTGCCTCAAGATTCCATAGTAGTGTACGTGGATGGAAGCCTGCAAGGCTGTGAAGCCAAAACGGCAATCTACTGTCCACGGAGACCTAGCCTGAATCAGACCACTACGTTTCAGCTTTCGGAATCACATCTTTCTGCGCTGAACTCGTGGCAGTTCAGGAGGCACCCTGCTCCGTGGCTTCCATAAACATGCTCCCTGCAGCAACGTTGTCATCCGCACTGACGCACTTCAAGCAGTACGTTTTCTCCGACGTGTCATCCGCTGCCCTAAAATTTGCCAAGACATCCACCAGCTTGCGGCCCGCATCCCACAGTCAGTACGCATTGAGTGGGTTCCACGGAACCTGCTGCCTTACCAAAGTCAAGCAGATTTAGCGACCCGCCTCGTGAACCAAGACGCATCAATCCCATGGCTCCTTGAAGTGGACGACGCTACCCTCCTTTTATCAAGAAAGAAACACCTCCGGCGCCGCACACGTGCACTTATCCCTCCGTGTGCGGTATCCCTTCCCCGTGGTCTCATCCATGCAGAGGAGTTTGTGCTTAGGAGGATCCGGGTCGGTGTTGCCCTCACACCAGCTGTCACTAGGACGTGGCCATACTTTCAACACTTATATCCCCGCCCAGTGTGCCCGATCTGTAAAAACGGAAGATGTTGAGGCCGACATTCATCACTTGCTGTGGGATTGCCCAGCACTGAAACCAACACGAATCCGGCACCTGAGGATAGCTGGTCTTTCAGCAACCAATCCTGCCTCATATGTTGCTTGGACGCAGCGACCTCATCATCGCTCACTCCTGGACTTCATAAAATAAGCCAACCTTTTTCCATTCATTTAATCATTTATTCATCCTTCATCTCATACTCTACTGATACCCTGAGGCAATAAATGTCGATTAAAAAAAAGTACTTCATTAGATCGCTAAATTACTAAGAAATATAATTCATTGCATTATACAATTTACCATAAAAAGTAATTTCATTGCAGTAATTAAATTTTAGTCATTCAATTATACAGCTGACATGTCTGGTGAAGCGCAATCCGCCAGTTGTGACTGAGTCTCGGCCGTGTATGTGTGCGTCTGGACGTACACAGGTAGATCGCTTTCTTGGTTCTATCAGAGTCCTTAAATGCTCTTGAAGGACTCTGATTCCAATGATCTGTATCTTTCTCCTTATCGTTCTTTTTCGGCTGGGACACCAACACGGTGTCCACCCCGCTACAAAGAAACTAACCATAGCTATCATTCTCGTACCCGAAAATTCTGTATCTTGGGGAGAATTTTGACCAGCATGTGTGCTCTGGCTGGTCAAAATTATATACTCAGCTAATTTGGGCGCTCGTGCTTGAACGTCCATTTTTGTTCTGAATATCCCTCGTCAACTGTGTTGCTAAGTCGCTATGACCTTACATAATAGCCTCGTCATCGGAAGAACCTTCCATGCGTACTGCTGCCGATCGCCGATGCGATCGGCTTTGTTTTTGGCAGCAGAACATGCGTCAGCACACAAGCATACCTGCAGTGGAATAATCTAGGCGTAGCACAGATTAGACCGCTAATTTTTAGGTTTAAGCATAGATTTTGGTCAAATTCTGGTGAGGTCGAATCTTGGGGTCCAGGGGGTGCTAGTTTCGGGGGCGGCCATCGCAATTTGGAGGTCATCATCGAGTTGGCTAGACTCGAATTAGATTGAATACTTTGGTCAGATTACCTGGTTAGTCTTGCGGGCACGCTCTTAAACATTTCCTGCGAGTACGCTCTGGGCTCTGTCCACGCGTGAATCTCCAGAACAGAGCTTAGTTCGTTCGATTAATTAACCAAATTTATTGGTTTCACTGACTTGATTAGTCCTACTATTTTACATTTTCCTTAATCAGCTGTTATATTGTCACCCGTACTAACCGTGTCAGTTAATTGTGAAGGAGAAGAAGACGAAGATCGGTGCGCAGGAATACGGGCTTGTGTAGGCAAGTACTGACGGCTAACAAGCGGCGGTGGTGGCTGCTGCGGCGCCGGGCGACTAGCGACGGACGCGTATGTTTCGACGGGCGGAGTAAGTGAAGAAGCAACGGAGCACTGTGGATAAAGGGCACGTTGTACTTCTTCGCGGACAGCGTCCGTGAGGGAGCAGGATGCCGTACCATCAGCAGGTGGAAGCTGCTGCCGTATCTCCTCTCGTACAACTTCGCGGATGATCTAGCGCAGGTTTACGTTGTCGATGGAATCGACCGAAAAGCGAGCAGCTGAAAGGTTCTAAACGCTGGAACCTCCAGCAAGGCGACGATAATGGTCCGCTCGCGTAACCAAGGCTCGCTCGATGATCGTCGTCTAGCTCTTACAAATTGTGCCACTGTAGTCGGCGGATCTCGAATATGCCCGCCGAAAATGTCACTCTTGATGCCCCGCATGAGTGCACGCACCTTTTTTTCCTGGGTGGCATGGGGGTCGGCCCGGGCGCTAAGTCGTAAGACGTCTTTAACAAAACTTGTCACTGTTTCATCAGGTCGTTGTACTCTTGTTTGCAGGAGATCTGCTCGCTGTCGCCGATATTGATTGGCGAACGTCCTTCGCAGCTCTTCCTTACAGGCGTCCCAGGATGTAAGGGTGGCCTCGTGGTTTTCAAACCAGTGCCGAACAGTACTCTTTAGGCAAAAATACAATTTCTGTAGACAGTTTTCGGCATTCCAGCCATTGTGGTGGGCCAAACGTTCGTAATGTTCCAGCCAGTCCTCTACATCTTCGGAGGCATCGCCATGGAACGTGGCAGCCGTACGAGGAGTCATCGGTAGATATACCATGGACGGGGCGAGAAACGAGTCCGTCTGCTGACATTGGGTCGTGGTACTCCGAGCCATTGTAAGTCGTAGAAAACCGGAGTTCGGCAACAGACCAAATTCGGGAGCAAGTCCTTGAAGTCGCCGGCTGGCACGTATTTCGGCCTCCTCGTCGAAGGGGCGGCGGCTGAGACTTGGGGGCGGACTCAGAGTAGCGGATATTGAGGGCCATGTGCTGCGTTTTCACACCCGCGTCTCCACCAGAATGTCACGGGTTCTTTCGCTACTCGGACGGCAGTCCAGAAGGACAGGGTCAAAGAATGGGGTTGAGGCGCAGGAGGCAGAGAACAGGCGCTTGGCCAGGCAAAGCAGCGGCGGCCTAGAACCATGCGTACTCCGCACGATCTTCGTCTTCTCCTTCACAACTGACACGTTAGTGCCTATGCAATTAATAATTGACAGTTCGTGCGAGCGCGCTGTGTCCACGTCACTTATGGCTCATGAGCAAAGAATCTTTCGCAAGAATGCTTACATAACCAGTAGAGCGCGGATACGCGCATCACAAACTGAAGTGCAGTATTTGCGCAAGGTGGTGGTGGTGCAAATTTTATTGCTCATTAAAATGTAGGTGGGGGCAGAGCCCCCCTCATGGCCTATGGGAGGGGTCTGCGCAATAGAGGCCCTCCCTTACAAATGATGTGCCAGCCCCTGGAGAGCCAGCCTGTTAGTGGCACTGGTGATCATGAGTCGCTGATCTTGTAACCTCGACGTGAGCTGTTCCCAGTAAGCGAGTGCCACCTCTGGGGATGGAGGATGTGGGTATGTAAAACAGGTGAGTTGTACATGAAGGAAATTGGCCGGCTTGCCACATAGTCGGTAGGAGGCGGAGAAAAGGTCGGGGAAGCGTCCGTGCATGACTATTGGGTATGGGAGCGTACAAGTTTGTAGCCGCTGCCAGAAAGTTGATTGCATGTTGGATAGCGCTGGGTGAGGAGGTGCGTATATCTGTCTATTGAGCGATAGTATTCAAGAATGTCTCTAAGTTTAGCGGGTGTTCTCCCGCCCGGAGTGTAAGATCTCGGGCGAGGGCGTGTGCCTCTTTGTTTTCGGATAGTCCCTCATGGGCTGGCGCCCAGATGAGCGTTACGTTTCTGGTTGGGGTCCAGCGCCTGAGTATGGCGTTGGCTTGCCGAGAGATGCGTCCAGAGCTAAAATTTATGATGGCAGTTACATGTCAGATACATGTAATTTTGGTGGCGCTCGAGGAAGAGATGGTTAGAGCGACAGCCGCCTCCTCAGTCGGGGTTATAGATGAGGTGTAAATGGTTTCTGCTGTGACAGGACAGCCGTAGCTGCGAACAGCCACTATCGCTGCCTGTGCAAGGCATCAGTGTATACAATATTGGGATCCTCCTCTCCATGCAGTCTGTGCAGTTCCAAGGCCCGGACTTCACTGTACCCGGACCTTCCTGCGTTTTTTTTTTTCATCGCGCTCTGGATGCATGTTTCTTTTTTTTTTTTGGGGGGGGGGGGGGAGGGGGGGGGTATCTGGTGTGCAGTTCGTGTGGCTGTGGGCCAGTGCCGGATATTTCACCGACGAGAGATCGGAACGAAGCTCTACAGCAGACGGGGCCCCGTTCAGGTAAGATGCTCCGACGAGCTTGCTGTTTTGTTCTTTTTTTTTACCGTTGTTTTTTTTTTTTAGAAAGCTTTACGCGCGCTCTCGAAGCGCGTGCCCTGAGGTAGAATGCCCTAATGAAAGCGCGCGCGCGCATCGAAATAGAATGATGGTATAGGTAAACAATCTAAAACAATAATTAAGATATAGGGAGGAAAATGAGCATGATAGCAACTGCTACCACCCTGTTTCAAAGGGGACGCTCTTATATTGCAAGCGTCATGCTTGTAAACAAAGGTGGCGCTGCGATCGGCAGCGACAGGGGTGTAGGCAAAAACGCAGCGTGCTTACACTGCGTCAATCGAGGCCGCCTTCGAAACCAGTTCGCGCGTGCGAATATTCTAAAGCGTAAGCTTTGCTTGTGCGTAGAAATAGTTTGGTCTATGCCTGGAGAGTAGTTCGGTACTTTACTAGCCGATTACTGCTGGAATTACCTGGAGAAGAACGCTGCATTGGCTTCCTTCTCCATGACCTGAACAGCGCGCGGCTATACGGTGGGTGACTATAGCAACGTTCGACTGTAGTGACTGATTAAATTAAATGAAAACGAGAAATCACAATGTAAAAGAAAAACTAATATATAGTGAACACTGTCCAACTTCCGGGACTATTGTTAGCGCATGCAAGGACGATATGAATGATTGGAAGTATGACGATTATTTTGATGGGTACGTTTTCTGCTGCTCCAAGCACCTTCACTCTAAAGAAGAATATTACCGGCAACTATACTGAACTAGAAATCATATTTTTAGCTCACTGTACCAGCAACGTAAGTCATATAATTTGTGTGAATAAGAACTTAATCTTCTAGTTCTTTGTAACATTCGCCTATAGTGGTCGCGCTGCCAACTTGTTTTATCCTGCTCGATAAAAAGACGTTCAACGTATGTTTAATCACACAGACGTGGTCAGGGTCATTCACAGGTTAATATATTGTAAAGAAGACAAAGAACAGAAAATGCTGCGGCATCGCCATGACCATCGCTTGTCTCCGGCGCCCATCTCGCTCGCGCTGAAGCTGTGCCCTGCGGCTGGTAATTCGATCCTGCTGTGCCCAAAGTACTGCCAGCGCAAGACGTTCCAACCAACCATTAAATCCGCATTTCACTTGGTGGAGGTCAATCTGAGGTTCCCTGTACCCATCTCGCCCTTGAACTTCGCAGCAGAACATTGACTACCCCAATGACGGAGCCGACTTCATTGCACCTGCCTCCGCCCGTCACCTGCACAGGTGCGCTTCGTCAACGGGACCCGGCTACCTTCAGTGGAAGCAGCGATGACGACGTCGACGATTGGCTGACCACTTACGAACGGGTCAGCCGTCACAATAACTGGGACGACAACCGTAAGCTTAACAATGTCATCTTTTACTTGAGCGACGTCGCTAATCTGTGGTTTCGAAACCACGAGTCGGACTTTGCCACCTGGGCGAATTTCAAGACGAAATTTTCTGATGTCTTTGGCCGCCCCGCCGTCCGAAAACTCCGCGCAGAACAGCGTCTTCGATCGCGACTACAGCTGCCCGGTGAAATGTTCACCAGTTATATTTAGGACATTGTTGATTTGTGTCGCCGCGTTGACCCGACCATGACCGAGGCCGTTAAGATACGTCATGTCCTCACAGGAATGGATGCCGGCGCTTTCAACATGCTTATCGCCAAAGGCCCCAATACGGTCAAGGAAATCTACGACCTCTGTCAAAGCTACGACGAACTCCGCAAGGAGCGTGCTTTGATTCGCCAGCCTCATGCATCACTCGCTGGATTAGCCGCGGAGAGGGAGTCATCTAGCCTCTCTGAAGACATCAATGCTTTTGTACGTCAGGAGGTCGCGCGACAACTGTCCCTACAGCCATATGTTAAGGAGTCGTCAACAACTGGCCTTGTTCCGGAGCTTCGCCATGCAATCCAGCAGCATGTATCTGAAGTCCTCCCTAATCCTGTTCCTTAATCAGCTCCGGTCGCACCCTCAATGCCGTTACTCACGCCCACAGTTTCATCGTCCGGCGTTGCGCCACTGAGCTACGCTCCAGCATTCGCGCCGGCTCCTCCTCTAGTATTGCGTCGCACGTATGCCGAAGTCACTTCAAGTCCACCGCCTGAGCCAGCATATGCCTATGCTTCGCCCCCCATGCGGTCCGCACCAACAGCTTTTGCTCCCCCCTTGCGTCAGACACCATCTCCATGGCGCACTGCAGACGCTACCACGGCGGCATCCCTGAACACACTACACGTTACTGCCGGCGCGAAATAAATATGGTCTTTGCTGCACGGCCTGCGCCACCTTATTTGGCCCCCCCATTTCCCAGTCCCATCGGGTCCTCCAACAGCACCCCCCGATCCTCCGGACTTCCTCCCTCGTTGTTCGCCATCACCACGTCGCCGCTCTATTTCGCCAATGCGCCGACGACCCGTTACCCAGCCGGAAAACTAAACGCCGCAGTTCGCGAGGCACGAACTGCATATTCGACAGAAATTCAAAGTCCTCATCTTAATCCCGCGAATGTTATTCCTGTCATCGTTGAAGGTGTTCATACTCTTGCGCTCGTCGACACCGGTGCCGCTTTATCAGTTATCAGCCCAAAACTCTGCCGCTCCATCCGAAAGGTGACTACGCCTCTCGAGGGACTATCGCTTCGTACCGCATCCGCTCACAGTATACAGCCGACAGCTATCTGCACTGCTCGCGTCGTCATTGCTGCAGCCTTGTACATCATCGAATTCGTCGTTCTCCCCACATGTTCTCATGACGTCATTCTCGGCTGGGATTTCCTGTCCCAGCATCATGCTATCATTGACTGCGCCAGTCCTCAAGTAGAGCTCATTGAATCGAGTGATGCACCGTCTGATGCCCTGCTCCACTAGCCGTGTCCTCGTTTTGCGACCAAACTCCTCGTAGCCCATGACACAACCATCCCACCCGTTAGCGCTGTTCTGGTTCCCCTCACTGCCTCTTTTACCACCGCCGCGACAGTCCTCTTTGTGCCCTCTAACGTTGTCTGCCGCCGCCGCCACTTACCGCTGCCGTTTGCCGTCCTTGACATGAACAACGGCGCTAGCACACTTCTGGTAGCCAATCCTCTTGCGTCTCCCGCTATGTTGATCGAAGGGGAGTGCCTCGGCCGCATCGAGCCCGTGGACCTTCTGTTCGCCTTTGATGATTTGTCATTCCCTGTTTGCCAAGTTGACGCCTTGACTCCAACTCGTGTGGCTTCAGATCCGCTACAGCGGGATCTTTTTGACCATTCTGTGGACAGCGCTCTAGAGCCGCGCCACCGATGACAACTTCTTGACCTTCTACAACAATTCCGCTCCTCCTTCGACATCCCGCAATCTTCCTTGGGCCGCACGACGACCGTTGCTCACCTCATTGACACTGGCGCTCACCCACCTCTCCATCAGCGGCCGTATCGGGTGTCCCCGACTGAGCGCCGTGTTATTGCCCAACAAGTCGATGACATGCTGCAACGCGGAGTAATTAGATAATCCTGTAGCCCATGGTCGTCTCCTGTGGTCCTAGTTAAAAAGAAGGATGGCTCCATACGATTTTGTGTTGATTATCGCCGCCTCAACAAAATCACTCGTCGTGATGTGTACCCCCTCCCACGAATCGACGATGCCCTATACTGTTTGCAAGGCGCAGAATTCTTTTCCTCACTCGATTTACGCTCCGGGTATTGGCAGGTGCCCATGGCAGAGGCGGATCGTCCGAAGACCGCGTTTATTACTCCAGACGGACTATACGAATTTAATGTTATGCCATTCGGACTCTGTAACGCCCCAGCCACATTTGAAAGAATGATGGACACTGTACTGCGCGGCCTGAAATGGAACATCTGTTTATGCTACCTCGATGATATCGTCGTCTTTTCAACCGACTTCCCGACCCACCTGACTCGACTTCGCCAGGTCTTCACCTGCCTAACCCGCGCCGGTCTTCAACTGAACCTCAAAAAGTGCCGGTTTGGTGCCCGCCAGCTCACAATACTCGGACATGTCGTGTGTAAAGATGGAGTTCTGCCTGATCCTGAGAAGCTGCGCGCCGTCGCTGACTTTCCTAAACCGACCACTTTGAAACAACTGCGAAACTTCGTGGGCCTCTGCTCGTACTTTCGTCGTTTTGTTCGGAATTTCGCAACTACTATCATAGCCCCTCTTACACAGCTCTTGAAAGGCACCCCTAACCTCTCCTCTTGGTCGCCAGCCTGCGATGATGCATTCGCGACACTGCGCAATGTTCTGACGTCACCACCAATCCTTCGCCATTACGACCCTACTGCACCTACAGAACTTCACACCGATGCCAGTGGTGTCGGCCTCGGCGCCGTCCTCGCCCAGCGCAAGCCTGGCTTCTCCGAATACGTTGTCGCCTACGCAAGCCATGCTCTCACCAAAGCCGAGTCCAACTACTCCGTTACAGAAAAGGAGTGCTTAGCAATCGTGTGGGCTGTAACGAAGTTCCGCCCTTACTTATACGGCCACTCCTTCGAGGTAGTTACAGATCATCACGCTCTCTGCTGGCTCGCGTCTCTCAAGGATCCGTCTGGCCGTCTCGGGCGCTGGGCTCTCAGGCTTCAGGAATACGACATCCGTGTATTGTACCGCTCTGGCCGCAAGCACTCTGACGCCGACGCTCTTTCTCGGTCACCGGTGCGCTCGCCTAACTCATCGTCCCCTCCTCAAGCATTCTTGTCAGCACTCACCATTGAGGATATGCCTGTCGAGCAACGACAAGATCCTTGGGTTTCTAACCTGCTGGATATCCTTGGCACTACTTCCGCGGCTACGCATCCTCGGGCACTCCGCCGACAGGCCTCCCATTTCGCCATTCGGGACGGCCTCTACCGCAGGAACTACAACTCAGACGGCAGAACGTGGCTTCTTGTCATTCTGCGCCACCTCCGCTCCGATGTTTGTGCCCACCATCACATTGACCCGCAAAGCGCTCATGCCGGCGTCCTCAAAACCTATGATCGAATTCGTCAGAGGTACTACTGGCGGGGAATGTACAGTTTCGTACGTCGCTACATTCGCTCTTGTACCGCCTGTCAACAACGCAAGATTTCTCGCCACCCTGCTGGCCCTCTCCAGCCTTTACCGTGTCCAGCTCGCCCGTTTGATCGCGTGGGTCCTTTATGGTCCGCTACCATGCAGTGCCGCTGGTAATCGATGGGTCATCGTCACCGTCGACCACCTGACCCGTTACGCCTAGACTGCTGCACTTTCCGCGGCGACAGCCCGAGAGGTAGCCCATTTTCTTCTGCACCACTTCATTCTTCGACACGGCGCCCCTCGCGAGCTACTGAGTGATAGAGGTCGTGTCTTTCTTTCCGAAGTAGTCCAAGAGCTCCTGTCGTCTTGTAAATCGATATATCGGGCTACAACTGCGTACCACCCACAAACAAACGGCCTCATGGAGCGCTTCAACCGTACGCTTGGGGACATGCTCGCAATGTATGTTACATCAGAATCGGGAAGCTCTAACTGGGACTAGGTACTGCCATTCGTAACGTTCGCGTACAACACTGCCACCCAAGCAACAACTGGGTTTTCGCCCTTCTTTCTCTTATATGGCCGTGAACCATCTTGTACTCTGGACACAATTTTGCCATACCATCCAGATGCCTCTGAGTACAGTGCTTTGTCAGATATTGCACAGAGGGCCGAGGAATGCCGTCAGCTAGCTCGCACGTTTACCTCCAACACTCAAGCCTATCGCAAAGATCAGCATGATACCGATACCCCTGCTCCCACGTTCCTTCGTTTGGCTATGCGTTCCTGCCACCAACAAACTAAACACCAAATACCACGGACCTTATCGCGTCTTGGAACGCACATCCCCTGTGAACTACGTCATCGAGCCAGTCACCCCTTCTTCCGACCACCGCCGTCGCGGCCGCGAGGTTGTCCGTACGTTAGCCGCCTCAAGCCATATTACAACCCTCTGGTCGTCTCTTCTCCCTGAGTCGCCAGGATGGCGACTTCTTCACGCGGGAGAAATGTAAAGAAGACAAAAAACAGAAAACGCTGCGGCATCGCCATGACCATCGCTTGTCTCCGGCGCCCATCTCGCTCGCGCTGAAGCTGTGCCCTGCGGCTGGTAATTCGATCCTGCTGTGCCCAAAGTACTGCCAGCGCAAGACGTTCCAACCAGCCATTAAATCCGCATTTCAATATAAATAAAAAGCTCGTAATAATGCTGTTTCTTTTTTTCTTGCTATGAGCGTAAATGCAATGTTCTCCACGATGTCCACGATCACTTGCAGCGCAATTTGCGCGATCTGCTGAGCATTTTTAATATATTGGGAAAATTTTTATTCAAATGCGCGTCATATTATTCTGCTTGCCAATTCTACTTTGGGACATGAAACGTAATGTACCGTATATACCACAAATAAATGTCTTGCTCAATCAGAGCTGGATGTATGGTTAATTCGTTCATCCTTAATCGACCTTCAAAAATAAAATTTAATGCTCTGAGAAATAGCGCTGCTTGACTTAATTTTGTCCGGATCCTAACGATGTTCACTCGATTTCTAGGACCGTTGATGAAGAGTGCGTCACTAGTTGAAATTCGGGAAAGTGAAAACAGAGAAAAACTACTTTACTATTCTCTTGGCCTGTTTCGGCGATGATCGCGCTGGAGTGACCGCTGAAGGTCACCGTGTCTTCGCAGCAGCTTTTGTGTCCTTTTCTGTACGAAAATGTGCACGGGTTGTACCGCAGATGAATGGAACTCACAGCGCGGTTACCTAGCTGCGTTCGATTAAAATCATACGCGCACGGAATATCACGCCTAAACTTTTTATGGCCTGGTAGTATATACGCCAAAACGTGAACGAGCTGCAGGCGTTTGTTATTGCGCTAGTCGTCGTGTGGCCGAAAAACAATCACGACAATTAAGATTTGCCAACGAACTGGTCTAGTTTCAGAGCAGAAGTGCAACGCACGTTAACTGCCAAGGCAATCGGCCGTCGCCGAAGGGTCTACGCGCTCAATGCCTCTGTCATTCGCTCTCATCTTCATCCGACCGCGAGAAACAAGTGAAAACCGGTACCACTTTCGTTTTTGTGCCTTGTGGCGCAACCAACCGCACCACACATTGCAGGAATATCGGGAATAATGCTTGAAAACGAAACGCCGCGCATCCAATGTAGACAGCCTATGCTTTTGCCTACACCACGACAGTCACTGCTGTCGCCAGCGCCATCGCATTTCTACTGACGTCACGGGCTGACGCTTGTCATCCATCTCACGTGCGGGCCGTGTGCAACGATGCCCTGTCGTCTGCTGTCGTCTGCTACTGTCTTTAGCGTCGTCTCATTTCAATGCGTCCTGATTACTCGAAATCTCTTTCATGAAGACTTTGCTGGCGCGCGATAGACAGGCATTGTCACGACATTGGAATTGTCAAAAGATAGCATTGTCCGAAGATGATATGAGAAATGCAAAACGGAAACTGAAACCCGTGGAGGCTGAAACTGAAAAGCTACCACCTCTATCTGTGGTTTCACTTTTGACATATACTGACATGCACAGATTCACTAAGCGCTTTATTTGTCAGAAGACGGTCGTGTGTGTGCTGAGAGCATCGAGAAAGAGATTAGTCTTTTTTGTTTTCATTACGTATAGTTGCCATGCTATGTTAAAAAAAAAAAAAAAAAAATGTCCTTTTGTAGCCAATAAGAGTCGATTCAGGCCGACTGCCGGGAAAATTGTCCCGATCGCCGATTGCGTCATTGCGATCTTGCCGCTGCCGGCAGCAGCTTTCTGGGAAATCAGGGTGAGCATGATTCTTTGTTATCAAAAACGCACTTTCTCTGCACATAACCACAAGCCAAGATTCTTGAACCTCGCCTTCTAGTGAAATCCGCTTGTAACCGCTGATCTGATCGTGGTCATTGGGTGTTTAGGACGGTGGGAATGCAAAGCTATATGTGTTTAAGGAAGGGCTCGGCGGCGCGGCTTCATAGGCTCGAAGCAATTAGCGAAAGCGGGAATTTCATATCTTGTGATCGACATTGTTGGTAACTCGGCGCTGTATTGCTAAAGTTTGATGAATGTCTGGAGAGCTGTAGTGACTATGGCATGAGGCAGGCGAGCAGTGATCGCTTTGGTGATTTGGAGCGATCAAAGTGCCGTACGCGAGCGCAAAATTCTTATGTGTTGTTGAGGCGCCAGTTACAGCACCACGGTCTTCAAAACATCCTCGGCCGCATCGTTCTTCGAGCGTAAGCGTGCTTCATTACCGTGTAAACTGAAGAGAAGAAAACGGCGATGGAAGGTGTTACAAGAGACTGGCATTCACATTAGTGATCAACCGTTCAGCAGCCCCCCCCCCCCCCCCCCCCCCCCTTCCCCGGCTACTTAGAAAAAACGAGGTGGTGCGAGGAATCGAACGAGGAAATGAACAATAAGTTCCGCACCTTATATGAATTAAGTTGAGAATGTGCGCTCGGTGGCAATCGCGAAAAAAAAAAAAAAAAAAAAAAAAAAAAGAAAGAAAAAAAAAAAAAAAAAAAAAGGTTTTTCAGTGAGAAGTTTTGTAAGTGTACATTTGCACTGGAATTTAAGGCAAAACTCATGCTGAAAAGCTAGCCAAGGAATTGGTAAATGTAAGGAGATGCCCTGCATTTTGCTTGCGGTTTCAGTGCAAATACCTACTAGGTGAAACTACCGCTAGTACGCAGCCTACAGAACTATTTTAGGCACTAAATAACTTAAATGTGAAGATTGCATTGATGGTTGATGGTTAGTGAACCCTAGTGGTCTTGTATACATATGTGATGTATTATTCTTTCTTTAATATTGAAGTCTGACAACTGTTTCATTCAGCTTTGCAGGTTTTGTTCTGAGTTTAGAATTGCATTTGCAGGAGCTGAAACATGAGCGTGACTGTGAAGCCTGAGCACTACCTGCAGCAGGTGCATAAAGTGCTGTCCAAGGATGATAAGACCACCAAGAAGAACAAGGCCATCCTCGACTCTGTTCTGAGAGAACTCTGTACAGTGATGAAGGAGATTGACCCCCTCTTCAAGCTCATGTATGAAAGGTAATGAGAGGATGATGTGCTTCGGTTACTTCACGAAATGTAAGCATCATGGTGTGATAATGACTGCAGGAGGCTAGCTTATTCTAAGTCTACGGCTTATCTTTTGAGGGCCCTAATTTGGAGATTGTGGGTTTGCCTTCCTCTGGAGACCAATGTTTTCTTCAGCTTTGTTGAGTAACCAATTGTCTAACATGATTACTTGGTTGGTTTCCTTTTTAAAAGCAGCATTTTAAGACCGATGCCTTATGCCTTGTCTAACCTTATATAAACGAGCCTGTCATTTCTCTTGTTCTCATATACCCCGCCACAGTGGTGCATTTGGTAGTGCGCTCAACTGCTGTGCCCAAGGATGCAGGATCCCGATCTAATCCTGGCCGCGGAGGCCGCTTTTTGATGGAAGAGAATGGCAAGGCACCCGTGTGCTGTGCGAGGTCAGGGCACGTTAAGGAACCCCAGGTGGCCGAAAGTCCTGGAGCCTTCCACTGCGGCCTCACTCATAGTCTTAGTCGCTTTGGGACGTTAACCCAGATAAATTTAAACCATAAACCTATCTTGTGCTCGTATGTATCAACAGTTGTTTTCTCGCTCATTGGCTATAGCATAAATCATAATCAGTCAAACCCACTTATAATGATATCAGTTAGCACAGTGTATTGGATAAAACTGTAGACTACGGACGCATGGCGGTGCAGGGAGGGGAGATGGAGTTTCCGAAGTCTCCGTCAGTGCAGCAGCCTATTATTAACGTTTTTGAAATGTCTCGCTTGCTTGACCCTGTTCTAACAACTATTGGCTTTAACAGGGATGTTTGCTCGGAACTTCAGTGTTATTATAAGTCGGTTCGACTGTATGTTCTGTATCAGCTCATTTTTTTGGCCAATTGCTGCATTGTTTTGGGGGGCAGTGAGGCTAAGGTTGGTTGTGTCACTGCAGCATATTTTGAAACTGTATGTTTGCATCAGTGTTTCATCAGTACACTGACAGATCCCTTCTTTTCATTAGTCTGCAGCATCCATAGGAATGCATGTAAACAAAAACGTTAAAAACAATTTTCTGCCCTCACTCTTCTCCTGTGAGGTTGCTGCACCAGTAACAAAAACTAGAGACATTCCAGACCAAAATATTCGAGGGATTGAACATCATATTAAAATTGGCGTACATATTTCAAAACATACCTGTTCGGATTAACCTGGGTGAGAGTACCAGGTTGGAGCGTGGCTCATGGTGATGGATGTTAATACAACATTTTAAAATTATTTTCTTATTTCACTGTGCATCTATGAAGACATACTTTTAAGAACATGATAAGTATGCGGTGTCAATTTGAATTTAATTTCTTTTTAAAACATCACAATAACTGTGCGTTGTAATGCTGAACATAGATCTCACAATGTCTGTATTCCATCTTATAAGTAGTTTGCAGCACTGCAAAGCCTACGGCGCTCTCACCCAAACAGAGCTGCATTTCCACAGCGGATGGTTGTTCATACACTTGAGAAATGTTGACCTATTAAATTGATAGTATTAAGGGCCTCATTCTCTAGAAAGTCTGGCATTGTTGACATTGTCAGTGAAAGGCCACGAACAAGCCTCTGGCAGGTGGCAGTTGACAAGCTATATGGGAGGGCAATGATTGATCAGCAAGCTGTGTGACATCACAGGGCCACATAACATGGCAGGAGCTGCCTACTGGGGTAGCTGTTTTAAAATGGGAAATCAAATACACTGGGAAACTTGCATCCCAAGTCAAACACACTACTCCTAGGCTATGCAGGCATGTTTATATAATAATAATACTAATAATTGGTTCACAGGAAGGCAAAGGTACAGAATCTTTCACACTTGTGGACACTTGAACCACGCACTCTAAGGGAAGGGAGGAAGGTGGGAGTGAAAGGGGAAAAAGAGAAGGGGGTGCTGTAGTGAAAGGCTACAGAGTAATTTTTACCACCTAGGGATTTTTAACATGCACTGCATCGCTCAACACATGGACGTTCGTTTCGCCTTCATCGAAATGCAGCCAGTGGTGATCGGGTTTGAACTTGGGGACACCGGCATATTTATATAGCTTGGCTAAAGTGGGGCATTATATCTGTGTTGCGCATTAGTGCACATAATGTGGTCGCTTACGACTGTATACTAATGAGCATGCAGGAGATAACAGGGGCACAAATTAAGAGATTAGCAATTCAGTGAATACTAAAATGCTTGTATGTGATATAAGATCAGCAAGGGTAGCCGCAGGTGGAAGCGTTTAGTTCTCTTTCGTCATATACCCTTAAAGGCGGAGCTTAAGTTATCCCTTATTTCTATTTATTTTTATTTTTCAGACCATTATTGTAGAACTTGTAAAGCTAGTTCTGCCTTCATTCACTCTCTTAATTAGCTGAGTACGTCCCACACAAACACAAGTTTGTTGAGGCCTGCCGTGAAGTGGCGTGCTGTCATTTGCAAACATGGCACCTCTCCAGTTTACCATTCTCCTGCGTACAGCAGCTGCATGCTGGTCTTCTTGCCTTCCTAATGATGAAGCCCCCAGTTGTTGTTTTTTTTAACTGAAGAAGCGAGAAGCTGCACGCCCATCCCTCCCTCCCTAATCACCCAAACAGCGGCCGAGAGGCATTTCTTCAATCAAATAAAAGCCTCATTCATTCGTTTTATTTTGCAAACTTGGCATAAGGCACATTACCGTACTTACCCGATTCTGGCGCGCACCCAATTTTCATAGTTAACAAGAAAAAAAAGCTTTTATCCCAATTCTAACGCACACAAATTATTTGTGATCACGAAAAACGGAAAAATTTGTGCGAGGGGAAAGGGAGATTTATTGCAGGACTTTCACTCTTCGTCGCTCTCAGATAGCTCTTTGTCGCTTTCGACCGACCACAACATATTGTCCTTGGTGTCATCCAGTGCATTTGCAATGCCACACTTTTTGAAAGAGCGTTCCACCATGGCCGATCGGATTGTGGCCATGCCTCGAATGCCCATCCAGTGAGCGCCTCAGCTGGGACCTAAGTCACTCATTGTACAGAACACGAACTCGATCCTTCACTAGCTCGTTCAAGCACACGTCAAGTGGTTGAAGCTGTGATGTCATGCCTCCAGGTATAACATCGAGGTCGGTATTGCACGCAGCGAGCTTGGCTTTAATGTGCTGGTCAAGATAGCACTTGAAAACGTCTAGGACGAGCATAGCGCAAGACCCAAGGTTGACCCCAGGCCTTTTTTGCCACACTGCTGTAGCCACACACAATCGATCCAGTTCACGACCATGTAGGTGTCTATCCAGCCTTTCTTGTTTGCTCGGACAATGACTCCTGATGGAAAATTTCCTGCCTTTGGGAGCGTCTTTCGTTTAAAAATGAGGAACGGCGGAAAGTTGTGGCCATTGGCAGTGCAGCAGAGCATCGCAGTTAGTACTCGCGTCTTCTCATTGCCTATCGACACAACATGCACTTGCTTGGCCCCTTTCACTTCAATGGTCGCGCTGACAAGCATGTCGAAGTACAGCGGCGTTTGGTCAGCATTGGCGATTTGTCTCAGCTGGTAGCCGTGTCTTTGGCGTAATGAAATAACATAGCTCTGAAAAGCACAAAGCTTCTCCTCAAAGGCTTCTGGCAATTTCTGACATATGCCAGTCCGTCGCTGAAGAGAAAAGCCCTTTCTTTTCATAAACTTTGATATCCATTTTCTACTGGCCTTAAACTCGCTCCTGGACACACCGTGATGTTTAGCCAGCTCCAGCGCTTTTACTTTTATCATCTCAGTTGTGACCGGCATATGGTCCTCTCGGAGTTTAATGAAGTCCAATAAGTCATCCTCAATTACAGGAAATCGGCCTTTCCGAGGTCCGTTGAACCCTTTGCGGGTCGATTTACTGAGGAAGATGCTGTCTTTCTGCTTTCTCCAGTCTCGAACGCACGTTTCCGGCACGCCATAAGCACTGGTGGCGGCTCTGTTGCCGGTGGTCTCCGCGCACAAGATGACCTTTTTCTTAAAGGCGGCCTCGTAGTGGAAGCGGTGGACCTTTGGTGCGGCCCCTGCCATCTCAGTCAGGAAGCACGTAGATGCGATACTACTGCACAAAACAAATCCAGGCTCCCAGCGTCAGCGAGCGTCACTGCTGGCGCTGACAGAAACAAACAGCTTCGGCGCCATCTTGAAATGTCAATGATGATGGGAAGGACGAAATTCGCACCATTTTGGTTTGTATCTGAATCTAACGCACATGCTACATTACGGTTTATTTTTTGTGAAAAAAGGTGCGCGTTAGAATCGGGTAAGTACAGTATATGACTTCATGTAAAGAGATTTCTTTCAGGAACCGGAGAGGTTCTTCGTTCTCTCTCAGCCACTTGGAGAAGTCCTCTTCCCTTGTTGCCATCAGTCAGACTTCTTGTAGAATGTGTCTCCCCTGCACATGTCCACATCAGATGGCAAACATCTACCTTTGCAGCTGGTGTGAAACAGTTTGGGCAGGTGGCGGAACCCCCAGCTGCAGCATTATGGCCGTGGAGGAACAAATCAATGCTGCATATGTAATTCTGATTGGTTATCTTGTGAGATGAGGTATAAGTGCTATATTAGCTGGCTGTTTCTGTGAATTGTATAATCTTCTCATGCAATCCGACATGTTGCTGCGTGTGGTACACGTGCTCACAAATGCCGTTCATCCTAGACTGCTCTGTGTGGGGTTCTTCTCAAATGATGTAACAAGTGAACTGTGTGCAGTAGCAGATGACAGCACATACTACACCCCCCATGTCTACCTCCAGGGATTGCTGGTGCCCCGTGTTTGTAAACACAGCGTGGGTCTATATCTGTGTTCTAATTTATTTGTTTTATAGGCCATTTTTCACTGGAAGCAGCTATGAAAACCTTCGGATACGCGAAGCCGATGAGTTTGACATCAACCTTGTCCTGAAAATGCCCGTTCAAGAGCATGAGTTTCAGGTAGCAGCCTTTGGCTATCTGTTGCTTTCAAGCTTCACTTACTGGCATTTCTGTTGCTTTCAAGCTTCACTTACTGGCATTGTAGACTCATTTGCTGCGATTCACTGCATGCCTTGATGTGAGGTTTCTCATAACCTGTCAAGCTGTTGAATAACATGTCTCACCTGCAATTTGAAACCTCTCAAGTGTGTTTTAACTGAACTTAGATGAGGGGGAGGATAGTCTTTATTTTGGCAGCTAGGTAGAGCTGCATGTGGTAAAATGCTAGGTACCTGATCGGTATGATGAAGGTCTCGCAGTTACCATTTTGTGCAGTTTGGCCCTATGTGGCGAGTTTTAAGAAGGGGTAAAATAGCCATTGCGCTTCTTCTAGTCTTATGTGCTGTGCATTACGCTGTAACATTATCCAGCCTGGTGCTTTGACCCTTTCCTTTTTGTTTCTTCTTCCAGCTAGTTGCTGAAAGGCCTGGCCATGTGAGCTATACTCTGACCGCGAGCGCCAAGGAGCGTCTTCTCAACACCCTGGAGGCTCCAGTGGTCAAGCTGCTCTTTAGCCTCTTCAGCGAACAGTCGAAGTTTCAGCCTCAGTTGTTGAGGAGATGGTTCCAGGCAATGGTGGACAAGGCTCTAATTGCGTACAAGCCTCCCAGGGAGGTTTCACAGGCAAGCTGCACAATTCGCGCTCTGTCTCGGTGGTGCTGCTGCTTTGAACCAACTTCAAAAGGGGTCTCTCACGAGGGAAAGGTGGTAACAGGAATAAGGAAAGCTTGGTGATGCCTTAACCATTGTATACTGTCATATAATGTATGTCTGACTGGTCAGACAAGATTTATAAAGCAGAATTTTCAGGCTAGAAGCTGCATGTTTGCCATATTGACATATAAGGCCGTCAGGTACAGTACAATCTTGTTACAAGAGACATGGTTACAATAGACATTCGGTTATAAGAGACACATGAATATAATTTGGTTGATTTTTCTATGTTTGTCATGTTAACATGCATACAAGAGAGATGGTTACAAGAGACACTCTGTTACTAAGGGCAATTGCAGGTTCCTAAAGTAACTTCTTCACTTTTTAGAAAAGACAATTAACCTAGATGGGCTCATGTAACGCAGCTGACTTGTACAAACTCGTATGTATGGTAGTTTAGATTTCGTTATCTAAATTCTGTTCCATATCAGTGTCCTGTTTTGTTGCAATATGTTGGGAACCAAGAAGGAGTGCCTCCTCTTGACTTGGAAATCAAAATGTCCCTGTTGTTTCAGTCACACAGGAATGTAATGACAGTGGCTGAAACAATGGGGACATATTGACTTTCCAGTCAAGAGGAGGCACTCCTTCTTGGTTCCCGACATATTCCAACAAAACAGGACACTGATATAGAACAGAATTTAGATAAGGAAATCTAAACTGCCACAAATACGAGTTTGTAAGAATTTTTGGTTACAAGAGACATCTTTTTCGGGTCCCTTGAATGTCTCTTGTAACAAGGTTTCACTTACTCTATTAACACTAAAATTGTGGATGAAAATTTTTAAATTATTGCAGGACAGTGGGACATCTTGTGCATCTATTCTGTCAAAGTAGTTGACTGGTTAGATGCTTTTACTCAGATTAATTATTTCACTGTAATACGATGCACGCTTCACTATAATGCATAGTTTTTTCGGAGGGTAAAGGTGCGGGGAGGTGAATAAGGATGGGGGAGGACTAGCAATCTATTCTTCTCCATTGTGCTGCCAGCTTGACTGTCTTGTGGTGATCTTTTATGTAGAACAGAGAAATACCGTTGTCATCTTTCAGCACCCACTTAATGCAATAACAATTATGCCACATGAACCACTGTAACAGCTTAGCACAGCTACCTGCAAAGAGAGATGTGGGACTGTTATCTCTTTTCTGTGCTGTAGGTCTTTCTTGGACTGCTTCTGGTGTGTGACTTTAAATCTAATCTGACAAAGGGTGTATTGGTTCAAAATTTGCGAGGTAATGTTAAGGAAAACGACGAAGTACACACAACAAAGTGGAATTAATAATTAGTAAGAGTTGCTGCTTGTGCTTCATTGTTTGTGCATTGCACAACAATGCTAAATTGGGCGAGTTGGTTTATTTGCATTATGGGAACGTAGCACAAAGCTGTTTCTAAGCATTACCAAGCATTTCTAAGCATTACAGAACCTTCTTTACCAACTGTGACCAAAGCTGCTGGTTTCGTAGTGTAAAATGTGAGAGATAAAAAGCAGTCAGGGCTTAGTAGTTTTATGATTGAACAGCAGGCAAGAAAAAGAAGTCCTTTTTTCTACTTCCTAGTCCACAGAGTTGAAGATAATTGGACGTTTCCCCAGGATAACAGAATGGATTCCAAAAGAAGATAGTGCAGCTGGGGGTGGTAATCAGATGGGAGATTGAGAAGTTTGCAGGGATATGGTGTTCACATTTAAGCTGCTACTGATGATGATGGTGGCTTATGTACCAGCTGCGGCCAAGCCAGAGCGGTCCGGCAAAGACACTATATGTACACCTCTGTGACGGGGGACGCATCGACATCGACCTAGTGCCTGTCCTTGAGCATAGTTACAACCGGCTGCCTGCAGATGTCACTCTTCAGGAATGGGTCAAGCAGCTGCCTGAGGTGCGTATTTTACGTCTTATCCAGTTTCCATTTCAGAACGGCTTAGAGAAACCTTCAAGAAAAGAGGCCATTAGTGACTGAAAGCAAGGTATGAGATCAGTGACGATGATGGCTTAGTTTGACATTAGTCTTAGTTGAGTTACTGACATTCTCATGGAAATCAAGAAGAAGAAATGGGCGTGGGCAGGACATGTAGTGCAAAGAGGGTATAACCGATTGTCTCTAAGAATAACCAATTGCTTTCCAAGGGAAGGAAAATGTAGCAGGGGTTGGCAGAAAATTAGGTGGGTGGGTGAGGTTAAGAAGTTTGCAGGGGTCAATTGGATGCATGTAGCAAAGGACCGGGTCAATTGGAGGAATATGGGAGAGGCCTATGACTTAGTTGAGATGTTAACCATGCTCTTGCTGTTATAGTTTCAGAAAAACAAAGTAGGGTGTTTCTGTTAACCTTTCTTCTGCTTCAAGAAATGGCCAGTGTTATTCTGTCAAGACCGATGCCTCCTTTGAGTTTGCAGGGAATCTTGTATTCCGTACAAAATGGTGACTTAATTTTTAATTTGCAGCCCCTTCTTATTGGTTAAAATTGCACGAAAAGAAAACTGTATAAAAGTGCTCATATTGCAACCCTGCGAGTATTGGCTAAAAGGCTGAAAACAGAACAAAAAAAGCAAGAAAAAGGCACCTATATGCCAGCATGAATGATTTGGAGATGGCACATACCGATGCTGATTTCTGTTCACAGGAAACCGTCTGTAACTAGCTGTAACCATCTCATGAGTTGCTTCTGCCAGTCCTTTTTTCAAAAATGATGCCCATCACAAATTGCAGACAGACCACTGCAGCACTTTCTCTTGCTTACGACGATACTTCTTTCTTCTTTAAATGCTTCCCTTTACTAGCAGCCAGCAAGTAGCCTCCAGGTGAACAACTAACCACAACCAGCAGAGTTTATGTATGGTCAGGAAAATGTTAAGGAGGATGCAGGGCTAAAGAGATAACTTTTGGATTGTTGCGCCAATTTCGACAAAGGGAAGGTCTGTTTTCCTCTTATTAGAATGTACAGTATATAAACTATATTATTGGTTGAGTGGGAATATAGGTCGAACCCTTTTCTTGAAGTGAAAAAAAATAAAAAAATAAAACAAGAAACAAAGTGAAGAAGTGCATATATTTATATCAGCTGTGTCCGTGCATCACCAGAGCTACAATCTCACTCCAAACTTCCGAACGATCCAGCAGCCTCGTCGGAAGATGACATTTTGCTGCTTGTCACCTCCCAGAGTGTGTCATCTAGTTGTTGCTTACGCAGCATTTCTTGAAAGGCTGCATGCGAACAGCTGATCTGGTCTGCGGCACCGCAAGCTGAATTGTCGCTGAGAGCGGCCATGTTGCTGTTTGCTTCGGCGAACATCACTTTTAGTGCGTAGCACTATTAGCCGCAATCACAGATTTCCTTGATGTCTGTTTGAAGCCGCTCTTTCTCTACGTGAACTTGAAGTGGAGAAAGACAAGGCGGCGCGCATCGCACGGCTTAGTGAACCCGACCACCGGCGGCTGCCTTTTTGATGGAGGTGGTATGGAGAGGCGTTCATGTGCTCTGCAATGTGAGTGCACGTTAAAGGTCCCCAGGTGGTCAAAATTACTCTGTGGCCTTCCACTACAGCACCTCTTTCTCTTTCCGCTTTCACTCCCATCTGTGTCTCCTTCTTTACGGCTTGATTAAGGTGTCTACGAAGTGTGACATGCACTCGCTACTGTTCCGGTGGTGGATGACGGCTGTTGCGAAGCGCGTCTTTCTCCTCCCTTTTCTTTTTCTTCTCTATTTTCTCTTCTGTCCGCACGAGGCAGTGAAGGTGGCTCAGCTATAGAGCCAGTAGCAGTCGGAGCATTTTCTTTTCCTTCTTCCTTCAGTCGCAACGACAATGAAGTGTGAATATATCGCGCGTTTCCTTTCTTATGAACCAATTTACAATTTTACGCGCTTCTCACGTTTTAGCTGACGAGGCTGAGCGGCCATATATGCGCATAGTGAGAGAGCGTGGGCATGTTAGTCGCGGACGCCGCAGTCCAGATCACAAAACTGTATTAGTTCATCTGTCGTTAAAGATCCACATGTGGTCTAAATACTTCGAAGCCCTCCACTACGGCACCTATTTCATTTCCACCGTCCATCCGATACTTCGATGTCCAGCTGTCCAGTGAAAAATTGTTACAAATACAGCGCCTTTCCTTTCCTGTAAACTAATTATTATTGATCTGCAATAAAATGTAAAAAATGAAAATAAACAATGGCCCTGCTGCGGCGGCGCAGTGGTTAGGACGGCGGACTGCTGTACCGGTGTACCCAGGCTCAAAACCGACCGCCGGTAGCTCTGTTTCGATGGAGGCGAAACGGAGAGGCGTCCGTGTGCTGTGCAATGTCAGTACACATTAAAGATTGCCAGGTAGTCGAAATTACTTCGAAGCCGTCCACTTCAGCACCTCTTTCTTTCTTACCGCTTTCACGCTTTCACTCCCATCTTCCTCCTTTCCCTTACACCATTGCTCAGGTATCCACGGAAAAAGTATGACAGATACTGCGTCTTTAGTTTCCTGCAGAGCAATTCAATATAATTGAAATAAACAATGTACAGTGTAGAATCATTTGCATGAAAACATTTCTTATCAAAACAAACTGAAAGCATAATAAACTGTAAAATGCATAGAAAAGTATAAAAGGGGCAAGCAGTGCTGCGCATATACTCCGCATTTGATTAAGTATGCAAATCAGCTGTAATTTTTTCAGGAAAGGCACTGTAAATTGCCTCCACATGTCGTTATTCATTGCTAAAGAGGCATTTTGCACTTTCTTAGGTGGAATGAAAGAGCGCACGCAAAGATCAGTGCGCTTGGGATGGAAAAACAAAATGCCAGCAACTGCACGATGTCAATGCGGTCTTGGCTGTCCGTTCGGGCCGTTCATGAGCAGGCATGTCACTTGTTGCTAGACTGTGCCTCTAATTCTGCTAAAGACCGCTATATGAGAGGAGGGGTGACTTTAGCTTGCTTTTTTTTTTTTAGAAGAAATCTCGAGCTATATTCCGGTTTATACGGTATTTTAAGTTTCATCAACTTAGCACTAATCAAAAAAGATCATGAAGATGCACTAATCATTTGTGCTTGGATAACTTCTAGGTAGTTTATTTGAGAGGATAAGGCCGATTGCGTGTATTTTATGACATTTTTGTAATAATCTGATTGCTTTAAAAACGAACTTAATTTTTTTGCTCTTGTGATTATATGTCACTTATTTGATACTTTTTTTTTCTAATGGGATATTAAAAGTCCGAAAAGTACCTTATCTTGTTCCCAACAATATTTTAGTGCAGAAACCACATTGAAAGCAGCCTCTGGCGAACGAGTTTGGAAATGGTAGTTTTCCTAATGGTTGGGCTCTTGCAAAAGTGCGAACTGCAATAAATGAGTTAAAAAAATTCAGAATATGCTGTTAAAATGTGCGGCCTAAATTCTCACTAGGTGATACATTCCGCATTCAGTTTCTTGCCCGCTGCGTCTCGAAATCAGCGTTCACAGGTGCTTTCGGTGGTGAGTGCACCCCATATAAACAAAAAATAAGTTAATTTTAATTTTTTCGCTGCGCAAATGACAACCAAACTTGGTGAGGTGTTTTTTAATGCACGCACAATCCAAAACAGCGAAAATTTTAAAACTCGTTTTTTTTTTTTTTGGTGAAAATTGTGATTTTGGCCGCACATCCCTCATTAAGAGGGGAATTATCGCCCGATGCTTTGCCCGTGTTGTTCACTTAACGACCTGCTCATTAGAGCAGATTAGTAGTGTCTAGGCAAAAATGTCCTCTGAAAATCAGTCACAAGTGTGAGTGGAAGGCTAGTGAACAAGGAAGCGTGGCCTCTGTGGAAGTGCCAGTCTACAGTGTCTTAATGCTGATGGTCATACCTTGTCGCAGGAGGATATGACGTGGTTCATGGTTCCTAAGAATCCTGAAGATGATGTGAACCTATGGCGCATTCATTTCCCAACAGCTGAGAAGAACTTCATAAAGGACTTCAAGATCCTCAAGCCTACAATCAGGCTGGTAAAGGTGAGCACGTCTCATCATTGCTTCGCAATTTTACTCGTACCAGGAAAACATGCGCCTGTTTTCTTGGGAACAATCCAAACCTTACATTACATTATATTACGTGTTGGCACAGTGATAGCTTCAATGTCGAAGTCACACCCAGCCTGCTTTTTTTCTTCAGTTGTTGCTGTTCGTAACATGCGCTGCGACACACATTCGTCGTCACCCTCTTCCCTTGCGGCTATTTTTACCTAATATAGACACACACAGCGTTGATTTTGGCTCCATGCCAACTTGGTATGTGGAGTTGTCTTAGACATGTTTGCACGCAACCAAGTTCAACTGCTAACTGTGGCTGAGCCCACCACAATGTCTGGCGATGTCATGTGGTCTCATGACATCACAGTTTGATGGTGGCGGCAAATGCGGGATTTCTGCTCCAGTAAGCACAGTCTATGCTGATATTTTTTTTGACTGCTACTCTGGTGATATTGACCACATCTAGTGAGCATTAAGGTGCAGCATTACCGAGAAAAAGTTACAGTTGAGCCTCTTGGCAATCTACAGTCCATAATGGTGTACTGGCTTCTACACAATTGCCCTTGAAAGTTGGCTGCAGACACTGGTGATGTAGTGGAACAAATCGGTGCAAGTTATTTTGAAAGCTTCACT
This sequence comes from Amblyomma maculatum, assembly GCF_055883805.1. Classification (NCBI taxonomy): domain Eukaryota; kingdom Metazoa; phylum Arthropoda; class Arachnida; order Ixodida; family Ixodidae; genus Amblyomma; species Amblyomma maculatum. Next base: position 84,129,919 of record NC_139352.1, read on the forward strand.
AAGTGCATGATGCTTTTGAGGCGAGGTTGTAAAGCCTGTGCTCTTAGTAGCTGTGCTTCATTGTTGAAGCCTAGGAACATAGGTGTACATTGTCCCAGAATTTTGCCACACACTAAGGTAGAGGTGCCTGGATTCCACTTTGTTCCTACCGCCCTATTTTGCTCACTTCCTGTGCAGGGAAGGTTATGGAGAGAATGGCGCACTCTTGTCTGGAGTGACACCTAGGACACGGTCACCATTTAACCCTTATACTAGTTGGCTCCCGCAAGCAAATGTGCTGCCAAGATTTTGCTGCACAATTATACAAGGACATACAGTCTTCAGCTCTGTCCAACTACATACTATTAATGTCTCTTGTAGCTCAATTTTAAAAAAAACATTTGGGAATCCATCAAGGAGTCTGCCTATTGCGCTATCTAAAAAGTTCCTGTCTGACAGACAGAAAGTCTCGTAGGCCCAAATAATCAGCATTCGCCACTTAACCCCGTCAAACAGGGCAGACACCAAGATTTGATCCTATCCGGCACATCCTCCGTAGTCAATAAAAAGCTTGTAGCTAAATTTGCTGTTGAGCCATAGTAGATTTAGTCAGAAGAGCGGGACACTCGAATGCTCACCAGCGAAATCTGCCTACACTGTTGTTCTGAACCACATCGAAAATTAACAACTTCCCTATTCCATGCTAGTTACATGTTTGCATCCGTGGCATTATTTGGCAACAGGATGGCAAAACAGGTGGGCATCAATAATCCTCCTAGTGTTCAATAATTTCCATCACATGCTTAAATGCGTTACCTATACCAGTCATTGACTTAGTAAACATGCGTTCCACAAGTCTGTTGAAGCAACTATACTCTCACAAGTCGTGTATACTTACCCATAGCTCTGTCTAAAAAAAAAAAAGCTCAAGTCAATAAGATTGAATGCACAGTATCATGAAATGCAGTACCACTGCTTGACTGCTTCCAATCAAGGCCGGGCTATACTAGCAACGCTTCGACACGGTACATCTCACCTCGACACCTTTTATATAGATGCAGCCTTCGCTGACTCTATATTTAGTCTGTAGGCCCCTGCCACATCAGGAAGTTCATCATGACACTGGCATTCGTAATCCAACATCAGCCGAAGCACAAGCAGTCGCTAAAATAGTCCTTTGCTACCCTTACCAAACTAACGTCATCATTTGTTCGCAGACAGCCAGAATGCCCTCCATAATTTCGCCACCAACATGCTTCCAGCACATATCCGCGCCCAGCTATGCACCTACTTTCACCAGCACCCAAACCTTCCCATCCTGGAATAGGTCCCCGTTCAGCCGGGAATAGAAGAGAATGAACGGTACACGCTCTCGCTCGTGGCATGTCTCTGGGCAACCCTTCCCCGTATCTGGATGATGACTGCCTCGAGGATGAGTGGGCTATACATTGAAATCATTGAAGAGAAAGGCTCAAAGAACTACTTTGATACACCTGCCACCACCTCCCCACCTTTTCTTCACATCTGACTCGCCGTGAATCTGCCCTCATCAGACAAGCACAAATGAATTCTCTACCATGTGGCCTATACAACCACTCGGATGCTCAAGTCATCTCCACTGTTACTCTGACAACACAAGCACATATTTTGACAGTTATTTCCACAGCGTGCTTCCAGGATTAGAGCCCCATGATGAGTCAAACCCAGCATCAGCATATCCTTCACAGGTCAACTTTATCTTGTAATAACGGTGTGGTTTTCATGTTAGTATTAAACTTAAAAACTAAACCTTCCCCAGGACTCGACAATCTGCCAAATTAATTTTTTAGTAGGTACGTGGAATCACTGGCAGAATATCTCGTAATCATTTTTTGTTTTTCTTTGGTGACAGGAAGAGCACCTGATGACTGGAAGATATCCCATGTTGTGCCTGTGTTATCAAAAAGGCGACCGCCGTCATGTAAAAACTACCGACCTATATCTGTAACATCATCTTGTTGCAAATTAATGGAACATATTATCGATGCTAGCGTAAATGAATCCTTAGATAACAATATTTTGACAAACTTCCACCATGGCTTCTGCAAAGGACTCTCCATAGTGGCTCAACTACTTGTCAACTCCGTACACGCCACAGACAAAAATAAAGAAAACTGGTATTGATGTCACCTGACTGCACCCACCCGCGTCACTTAGGAGAACCCAATGAGAAAAGCATCCAACTTGACATCAACAAAAAGGGGCAGCTACGAATGCTTGGCGAGATGTCGGCCAAATCGATTGCAGGCGGTCACCAGGAACACATTTTAAAAATTATGTGGATCTTTAACGTGCACTGACATCGCAGAGCACATGGACGTTTCTCCGTACCACCTCCATCGAAAGGCAGCCGCTGGTGGTCGGGTTCGCTAAGCCGCACGATGCGCGTTGCCTTGTCTTTCTCCACTTCAAGTTCACAAGCACACTGGTGGCCACGCCCGCCATATCGAATCATGCAAGCGCGTGCGCATAGGCGGTTCGCGGAAGCCAATCACAGTAGCAGATCGCACTGTGTTATAACTCCCCGTTATCGACATACATATAAACAAAACATGGGGAGCAGTGAAGTTCACGATTTTTAAAGCTGATTTTTCGTACAAATGTGTTTGTTTTTTTCAAGTTCCTGGATTTTTCAGACTGTTCGATTATTTCCCGCCAAGTCCGAAAAAATAATGGTTGCCGACTGTATTGTGCACTGGTGCAAGGGATGAGACATGGCTCTTAAGGCGGGGGTCCCACTCCGGCAGCGCGAATGTGCCATTTTAGGCAATGTTTGCGTGAGCATTCTGCGCGTTGTTCTTTTTCGAACATCACAATGTAGGCATCATTCGAAAGCTCAATATACGCTCTGTCAAATGATGTGCGCTGCTTTAGTGTGCCAATGTTATCAACTGCATGAGAGGTGGTATTGCAGATGACAAATTCGCTAGCGTCGTTGATATACCCTACTTCGGATTAACTTGCTGAAGAAACTGCTGCACTTAGAACAGTTTCCTTTGGCCTACACATAGAATGGGTATATATATTAGGAAACATGGTGCGTAATTAGTTTTAATTTAATCAGAATTTGATCGACAGCCTTTTCAACATGGTAAAGTTTGGCTATTTTGGGCACGAATATCTGCGCTTTATCAACGTGCACAGCAGTAAAATTTTTACCACTTCGGGCGCACATTATAATAGTTGAGTGTACGAAGTTTCATCGAAATTTATTCGCTAGTTCGTTTTTAATTACCTTTCCAATTTGAAGATTTCCGTAATACTGCCTCACATCGCATAGCTTGACCAGAAAAACCGCTCATTCTACAGCCTAGGAATCATGCATGGCGAAACTAGAATAGTAGTTATTTGTGAAGAATGATCGCAAATTGCGCTTTATACAATTAGCACGATTATACTGAGCCTTCAAATATAATCAATTTTTCGTACACGACATTCAATCGAGAAGGCCGTCATACTCAACAACGTGAGCCTTGTTTGAGTTGGCTTTTTTTTAATATTGTATTACTGTAAAATAAGAAGCACAAACCATGGTGATAATTAGTATTTGCACCTGTATTCGGTCATTAAAGGTTTTTTACTGCTAGCGCCATCTAGGTAAAAGCAGCAAAAGTGTGAGTTCATTCAATTGCCAGGAGAGGCGCACGTGACTACACTCCTTCAAAGTATTGAAGCTAGTCAAGAAACCTAGAAGTTAGCTTCTCTGCAGTGCAAAAACCCCTTCACCATGGCGGCCAAACCTGTTTTGGGGGCAGAAATCAGGTGCAGTGCAGGAGACGTCTATTGTGGTAATAATGGCCACATACATTTCCTGCACCCCTCTTCTTGTCGCAATTATGGGTTTAAGAACCCCTCCGTTTGTGAGTGCCATTCATAACACCTCCCCTGCCCCTACCTCCTCCAGGCTCTCAATAGTGAAGGAATTCTGCTCAACACGTTTGCGCATGACATCAGGCTGGACATAGAAGTATTCTGCGCTGCACCCAACTTCTGCCCTCAAAACAGGTTTGGCTGCCATGGTGAAGGGGTTTTGCTCTGCTGACTTCTAGGTTTCAGCAACCCACCTATACTACTTTTGTGCTGTGAAGTGTTTTGCTTGTTGCTATTTGCATTGATGTTTGTGAGGTGAGTGTCACACTTTTCAAAAATTCATTGCCTGTCGAAACAACTTCTTTCTGCAGCAGATCCGGTTTCAAACATCCCATAGAGGAAGAATTTCGACAACTCTCTCACCTGATGCAGAGGCTACAATTCATGATATAGAGGAAAGCAGAGAGTGTCAGTGGAGTGAAAGGAATGAATGGATACCTGGAGGTACCACTCGATTGAGAACGTGGTGCGAGGCATCGCTGGTTCTTAGCACAAGGAGACGCATCTACTCAAAGTGGAAACACAAACAGTTCATTAGGGAAGGACCGCGGAGTGAAAGATTTTTTTAGGTGACAAGACATGACGCGCACACTACGTGCGTGCACATGTTTTGCGCGCATACACTGTGGTTTATGCGGGGGCTATTCGCTCGCACGAAGAACCTGCACATGGTCACTGCATCACCCTTTGCACCCCTGCATTGTGTGCGAACAGTGGACGCTCGCCTGCAGTGCTAAGCCGCTAACCTTCACGCCCAATCGCTGAGGGGCTTTGCGCTATTTTGTGCTTTTCTGAATATGCTTCTGGCCCTGTACTTTTTCCCTCACGCATTCGTATTTCGCCAGGCGCTTCAGGCTCGGATAGCAAGTGACACGGCTAGCAAAAACCAAACAGAATGCGCAGAATCTTCCGGTAAATTTACATGTATCGGGCTTGCTTTTCGGCCGGCGACAAAAGTGCAAATTTATCAAAATTAAGACATGCCTTGACAGATTGCAGGTTGCTTGGACGAGGTTCTTCATCCGTGCGTGCAGTTGGTCCAGTGGTATTTCTCACAAAATCTAGACATTATGTGTTTGACAGCGAGTGCTACGGATATCGCCACGTTATGCTGCATGGTGTGCTGGCAAAATGCTCGCACGCGACATCACGATACACCAGCTGGCGCACCACGCGTATGATCCACCGTTTAGATGCTATGTGCGTCATGCGACTCTCAAATATTGGTCGAAAAAGGAATAGGACAGTAGACCAAAAGAAATAGTTTCGGCTGGCGGTATCGAGTGGTTGTTTCCTTCACATCTTTCACATCTTTCACAGCTTTCACATCTTTCACAGCTTTCAGTGGCACACGTGTGCTTAGGTGCAGCTGTCCTCTCGGAAAGCACCGTTTTGAATGTAGCTTCGCAGCCGCTACAACAAATACAACTGCAAAAGGACGACGTCGCATACGGAGTACAGATGAAAAAAAAAAGAAAAAAGAAAGAAAGAAACGAAGGAATTCGACGCTGCTGAACCGAATGTCGAGCGTTAGCTGAAATGAGAATGTACACTGTTTTGGTTCAGTGCTTTTCATGCTTATAAACATTACAAATATGTGCTCATAGATAATCAAAAACCAGACGTCATCACCGATAATCATCGTAATGAAACGATAATAAAACGTAACAGCCGTTGTACGTCTGTCTAATTGTATTTGGTCACTTACGAAGCGTGTATGGACATCTTCGCAAAGGTGGGACAGTTGACCGCACTACGCTGCGTGGAAAGAGAGAAGTTTCAACTGCAGACAGCGTAACATAAGACACCGAGAGGGCAGCTGGGCGCATTTCACTGTGACAAGAGAAAAGTGCTTGCCTACATGTAAACCGAATTACCGGATTCCTTCGGCGTACACGCAGTGGCATTAGTGGGGCCAAGTAGGGCTAATGCGCGTGCGCAGCCGGCACTCTCTACTTCTCTGTGCGTCTACGCTATGCTCAAAATAGTAAGCCTCGAAGCCTTGGATTCATGTTTCAAGGCCAGGGGTCTGTTTTAATATTATTATTATTATTATTATTATTATTATTATTATTATTATTATTATTATTATTATTATTATTATTATTATTATTATGCAATGCACCGTAAACACTTTTGCGGACATTTAGTGCATGTGGTGGGTTGACGGAATGAAGCGCGTGTCTGTATCGGGCGGTCGTGCAGAAGAGAGTACTGTTATCCACCGCGGCACACGCACATCGCCACTGTTTTTAGACTGCCGAAATGAAAAAAATCGAACGTATTTATTAGCACAATGACAGCCTCCCTTAACGAGTGCACATGGTCATCCCCGATTAGTCATCGCGGTGAAATTCCAAGCTTTTTGGGTGTTTCTTGCACCTCATTTCGGTTTTGTACCGAAAAAAAAAAAGTAAATAAACGTCACGTTTGGTTTTGACATAGGACATCGTTTTCTTCACACCTTCGAACACGTCAGTTAGTTTTAGTAAAGTAAGTAGAAGAGGCTCAGAATTTTTGCCTCCGAATGGCTGAATGTCGATTGACACCACCGAAATGAAATATGCGACGATGTGTGGAGCGGAAATCACATGACAGTCTGATTCGGCGAGCAGTTTTGGCGTCGAGGTCACCAGCGGCATTTTTCTTTTTTTACTGAAAGCATTTCCGATAACAAACATGCAAAGCAGTAAAAGAAAATAAAACCAAAGACTAACGCTAGTTGTAATCCTTACTGCTTAGCATCAAGGAGCCACGTGGTCTTACTCAAAAAGATTCAGAAATATAAGCATAGTAGCACAGCTAGCAGTGCAAAAGCAATTCCAAGCAAACACGCAGAAGACACGCGGCAATATCTACCAAGGCAGCAGTTGTTGCTTCCCTCAGGAGATAGGAGCCTGAGTCTTGCACGAAGGCACATTCACGAACTGGGCTGAACCTGTTCAATCCGTTTCGAAATGATTTTTGATAACAATACCACGTCAATTCGATGTAGACAGCTGTATGTCGAGACCTTGCGGTGAAACCCACAGTTGACCGCGTCGAGTTATCGCTATAGCTTCGTTCCCACGTGTAGCGAACATCACCCATTTTTGCTGTGCACAGATAAAAAATGGCGACCACGCCTTGCAGACTACTTTTTTTTTTTTTTAGTGATAGGAAGGCAAATTTCCACTCCTTTGCAATGATAAAATCGGAAATAAATGGGAGGGAACGGAAACATAATGTTCAAAAAACAAAATGACTTGAAACAGCATCGCCGCAGAAAAAAGTGCATAAATATTCGCAGCATCTGCCATTTTCTTGGTTTAGAGAAATTGCTTCAAGGGTCTATCAACTTGCATCTTGAACGTTCACGAGCATACTTCAGCCGACTGATTGGAAAGTCATTCTTAGGAGTTCTTGCGTGGACAAAAAAAAAAAACAGGAGGATAAGGGTTAGGTGCAGCAAGTGGCAGTAAACCAGCTCTGCGATTGTTCAACTCTGAAACGCTGCATGGCATACCGAGACAACAAAACATGTGGGTGATGTCAACGAATTGCCACCATGATTGATCTCATTTAAGAGGAAGAGAGAAAGACAGGGGCTGGTCATTTTGGGCAAGGGCTAAAAATATACAGGCACGAGGGACAGGCAAACCGCTTTGTCCCATGTCTCTCGACCATCCCTGCCTCTTTTTTGCGCTTTGTCAAAATGAGCAAACTCCACCAACTAGCCCAAGAAACAGCATTGCAGAGAGACAGTGTGCCTAAAGCTCATAGCCACTTTTTGTAAGCCTACAAAAGCTAGTAAATTCAGACTAGATTGACCAAAATTGACCAAAATAATCTGGGCATGCACTGGGAAAATGTTTTGTCTAACATGAAAATGAATACATTCCGATGCCTGTGCTGCTTAGCATTCGTCAAGTTTTTTCTCTCAGTGTGGCGATTGAAGAAAGTATAAAGGCATACCACTTCCCCAAAGTACATCCAAAATTGCGTCATGTTGGGGGTAGAAGTGGCGTGGGGTGAAGGGAACTACTGGAATACATAAGCCCCGACTCCAAACACACATGTGTCATGCACTGCCGCCCTAACGTCGTCGCACGCGTCAGCCAAAGCCGGTCTGCGCATGCGCGCAGCGCCTGCGTGCATCGCGAGCTCTGATGCTGTGATCTGTCCCTGCCAGATGTCTGGCGCGTGCTACACGCGTCGAAAACTATCGAGGGGTTGGGACCGCGCGGCTGTCCCCTACTCCGTTCTTCTCGTCCTGAAGTCCGCTTAGCTCCCCCTGCTTCTTTTCTTCACAGAATAGTTTTCTTCACGGTTTTCAAATTTTCTCAGTCCGTGCGAGAGGGTGAGCGAGCCAGCACCACGAACATGCAGGTGCATTCCCCTTTTGCGACGCCTGCCGTGACGGCGGCGTTGACGTCGCGGCGCATGGAAAGTGCTTTGGAGTACCCGCTTTATTTATGGCAGTTACGAGGGTTTACCTACAGAAGGAATGTGAGGATTGACAGCCATGTTTGTCAGTTCTTCGATTTTCCGTACTGTTTCCTCAGGCTGTTTTTCTTTTTTCCATCAATGATGAAACAAACCCTTCACACATTCGTGGGGACAATGTTTGCAAACGGTGTAGGTTCGCCAGTATTTGTCTAAATGGGGCGATCCCCCCCCCCCCCCCCCCTCCTTTCTTCATTGGAACCACAGATGAATCAACAAGGGTATCTTATTGTACGATCCCCAGACATGTCAAAAGAATTCCGGGGCTGGCAAATTTCAAATTATGAAATCATGTTCAAGAAACACATGTGCTAGTTGCAAAGCGGCGCATATTTAGATAACTGCTCGTGATGTCGCACTTTTCTGGTCGTCTTATTGCTCAGAATATGTTTATTTATTTATTTTATTTACATTACCCCTCAGGGAGGCATTACATATATTTTGAATATATTTCAGAAATATGTTGCACTCACGCTCTCGAGTGCTGCTAGTATGGCAGTCCGCTTTCTCAACGCACCTTATAGCTAAAAATGTCGCAACAAGAGCGCAGACTGACTTGAAACTCGAGCTCGCGGTAGTTATTGTAGCTGGAGTACCATTACCAATGTACGCTTACTACCAGCGCTGGTGCATTCGCCTTCAGCCCACCTGCTCATGTTGCTGTATATAGCACAAGGAGCTCAATCTAAAACATCAATCTATTCGTTGTGTCGTCTTCTGACCTTGTGCTCCCGTCCACGTTCCGCACTGTCACCTCAAGATGCATAAGCAACACGCCCAAGCTGCTATTCTAAATAAAAACAAAAATGGGGGAGGGGGAGGGGCGGTTAGCTTACCGTCAACACTGTGTTTCAATGGAAATGCCTCCACCCCCCCCCCCCCCCCCCACCCCTACCAGGGAAAAAAGAAAGCGGTCAGCGCGTTATGAAAAGGAAAGTACGCACACCCACATATATTAGCGCGCGCGTTTTTTTTTTCTACTTTTATTACAACAGAAAAATTACCGACGATTACGTTACTTCCTAATGCGAAATTTGAGCATATCTCATTGGCTGTTCCAGCTTTTCGATAGATTGAGGCAAAGATTTCGAGCAAGACATGTATGTACAGTTACAGACATCTTTTTTATTTTATTTTTCACACGTATTTCTTCAAGAAACACTCCACTAACAGTTCTTGACTGTCATGAAGGAAGCTTTGTGGATCAGGAGTTCGCATAAGGCAGCGTATGGACCTGTAGGAGCGTTGCGAAGCGACTGACTGATGCCGCTGACGCCGCTAGCGAGTCAAGTCAACATGGCTCTGCGTTTCGGCTTAGGATGTATGCACCGCGATCCACTTACACCGGAAAACATCGTCGCCACCACAAAGGAAAAAGGTAGGGGGAGGGGGGGGGGGGGGGGCACGCAGCGGCGAATGGTGGCAGGAGCGTGCGCTGCCCTGGCTGCGGAGCTGGTTACGAGGGACAACGCAGACGGCGACGCAAAACGCAGGAACGGGCGCCAAAGAGGTGGGCTCTAAAAAAAAAAAAAAAAGAAAGCTGTTCAGCACGCCAAATGGCCACATCAGGGCAGCGCAAGGAAGTACATGTCCGGACAAATTCTAGGGGCAGTAAGTAACCGAAGGGCGTCTTGCATTATTCTTTTGTTGCACATACGACAGAAACGAATCCTTTGACTCCAAAGAATGCCTCAGTGGCAGCCAGTTATGCATTTTACCGTGGTTAGCGCGAGTGATTGCCGTTCTATGCTTGTTATGAAAGCAGGTGATGCTGGTAGTGAATAAATAAAGTAAATAAATATATAGAAAGTACACTGGATTCGCAATGCAGCAAAGACGTACATCTAACCAATGAAGAGTACAGAGGAGATTCAAAGGGGAAGGGTCGAGAAGGAGCAGTCTAACGCGCTTGTGAAACTAACCCGCTTCTACTGGCGACGTTGCCTCATAACTGTCTGCTACCCTCCCCTCTCCAATTCATTTCCCCCAAAATTTAGCCTGAATGCATTGCGGCAGCTGCGTGGTGCTTACCCTTTTAGTAGGTATTTCACACCTATTTCGCAATGCCGACTCTCTAAGGTAAAATGAAATTGGCCATCGCCCTTTTCTCAGCTCATTAGGTTACCAATGTCAGTTTCTATGGTTAGAAAAGCCCGAAGTAAAAAAAAAAAGAAAAAAGAAAATGATTACTGTTGATTGAAACCGACTTTATTGCAATTTTATTATGTGCAATAACGTTTTATAAAAGTAGTTCTGCACCAGAGAGCTCGCAAAATCTCCTACTATAAATGCCATAACTTCAAAAGTGATAACAGCTCAAAAGATGGGTATCAAAGGAAAGACAATGCAGGTGTCGATTTCAGCCAGAGTTCATGACAAAACCACCAAAGATGTATACTTCGTCTCACCAAATGTTTTTAGTACTGCGCCATGGACCAAGAGCACTTGGACACTTGCGCGCTAGCGAGGCAAACGCGTTTCCCTTTTTTTTTGTACTTTGTAACTAATGTACAAAGCTCCCCCTGTAATTTCTTGATAGCTCCCCTCTGCATTTCCCCTCGCTTTCCTCTCCCCATCATTTTGCTTTCCCGCCGGCTGCAGCTTGGGCGCTTCAGATTTTAGGTAGCAGTGGAAGGGGCCGGCAGCACTCTTTTCCTTCCTTTTGTTTGAATAACCACTATCCACACCACCTATAATAGGCAATTGTGTTCCCACTGTCGCTTTTGCCGATTCGAGGGGTGCGTCGGAGTACAATTACCTATTACAGTGCACATTTGAATGGGCCAGGGAGCCCCTGCCTTTAGCAGTGGTGCAAATCTCTTGTGAGTCAAAGTATAGTATACAAGGGCCACATAAATATCTTCCATCATGTCGCACCTTTCCATTTTTGGTATACACTTGAGCTATCCTGAACATATATCGACGATGTATCATCAACTCGCTCAAGCTTCCACTCTATCCAGAACAGTGAACAACAAAACGAGGTGGTACTTTTCATTTACGTTACGCACATTCGGTCAGGGCCGAATCGAGCGGCGGCGGTCCGCGTCGCCGCTCAAGTTCAGCCGTGGTAAGGCAAGCTAGCACCCCGCAGTCCTGCTATCCGCAGTAGTCAAGCTAAGAACAGGTGAACGCTTCCCCCTGCGCACGGCGGGGAGAAGAATGGGGCTTTGAAAACCCACCCTCCAACAAAAGAAAGCTTCTCTACAAAGCAATGGTTGGGTCCCTCGGCCAACTGGGGGCAAGGCCGATAGGCACTTTCTCAGTCCTGAATCAGTGGCGTAGCCTGGTGGCAGAATTTGAACTAATTCCAAGATGGCCACCGTGGGACCCCCGCCTTAATATAGGAAAAAGTGTTTTGCTTCTTATAACTCACGATACAAATTTACTGCTATTTCCATACACAAGAGAGGAGACAGGACAACACGCTATGCAGCCAGTCATAAAGAAGGCGCCCGTAAGATCATGAACCAACTAGCCCAGCAACAAGTTTTACTATTTCCATACAAACTTGAATCATCACTAGTGCAACAAATGGCGTCAGCAAAGTACTTAGGTGTAACACTTATTAATAACCTTTTCTGGAACTCTCATATCGATAATATCTGTTCACTTGCATTCCGAAAACTTGGGCATAAGCTTTGCAACACTCCTGTTAATGTTAAGCTCCTAAGCTATAAGACACTAATTCGACCTAAGCTTGAATATGCGTGCATAATTTGGGATCCTTACACTAAGTCTAACATCAAGAAGCTCGAAAGGATACAGAGAAAAGCAGTTAGGTTTATGTATTCAAAGTTTGTCCGCACTGACTCCCCATCCAAACTAATGCTTGGCCATGGTGTTGAACCACTACAGCTAAGAGGGCAAAATGCTCGTTTAGATTTTCTTTCCTTCTGAACAATAAATTTAGGCTTGACGCTTCGCTTTATCTTTCCCTGATGCCAGCAAGAAATACACGACACTATGACAAAGCTTTATTAGCACCTTATTTTTGAAGAACCAATTTTTATTTTTTTGCTTGCACCATCAACGACTGGAACTCACTACCCTAAACATTGCAGTCTTAAACATTATAACCGGTGTTTTTTTTTGCCATGTTTGAAGTTACTGTATGTATTACATATTTTCGCTACTATTATTGCATTACCAAATCATGTCTGCTTATGCTGTATGTCGTTGTTTATTATTGTATTGTTCACTGCTGTTGCCCTTCCTACTTGGACCTCACCAGTGATCTGCATTGTGTATGGAAATAAAATAAAATAAATATTAGACCTGTCCACGTGCCACGCAGTTGCCACACTGCCTGGAATGCTGTTCCCTACCCAACCACATGTCCTGCCGCTCCTCCTTGTGAACGCTGTCAGTTACACTGGCCAAGTTACACTGGCCACAGGTTGTTGCTCATACCGCCCATGTGTTAAGTGATACGGGCCCCAACGCATTGGCATGAGGCGGTGACCTCAGCCAGGGTCAATCATTCAATAATGTCGTCCCTCTTTCCACCCCTCAGGGTGTCTAGCAAACCATTATTTTAAAAATCGCTGACTTTTCCAGGCTTTTTTCTTATTATTTCAGTTCAAATTTCCTGACGAGTGAAGAGGCTAAAAACTAGCTGCTGATGATAATGAATGGGCATAGACAAATAATTCCCAACAAAAAGCTATTTATTAATCATATTCTGCAATTTACAATAGTGAAAAGGCTTTCATTAGTGTTAATGGTCGTTAAGAACGTCAAAAGTTTACTGGAAATTAAAAGTGCACTGATGTCAGCCTTAGAGCACGCGAGCTGCCCACCCCACAAGCAGCTGAACCAATCCAATCCAACTCTCACTCTCACGCACTGCTTCCACACTTTATTGAGTATCCACCTCCCGTGCGGATTGGTTCTTCTATTATGGCAGCTCAGCCATGCGCTGGCGATACAGCAAAAAATAGTACATGAATAACATATTTGCTGTGCGCTAGCTTAAAATGAAAATGCACAGCAGAATCCATTTTCCCCGACTTTTTTGATGGTTTTCCTGACATTTCACTGATTTTTCCCGGTGCATAAAATTTCCCTGACAATTGCTAGACACCCTGCTCCCTCACACTGGAGTGGTTGCACAGAAGAGCATTTAAAAAGGGGGGATTGTTCAATGCAGAGCTGAGAAATATGAACTCTGTTACATGAAACTGGATGTAACAGGAGACTTTTCTCACTCACTTAAAGGGACTTTGCAACAATATTTACTATTTATGGTCATATACTAATGCAAAAAATCCGTAGGAGGAGTCAGATTTATAAACTCTGTGTGGACTCTCTAATTTACAAATAACTTTTAAAATGTGCTCCCGAAGGCCACCTGCAATCGATTTGGCCGACATCTCGTCAAGCGTTCGTAGCTGCCCCTTCTTGTTGATGTCAAGTGGGCCTCTTTGAATGCTTTTCTTACTGGGTGCTCCTAAGTGATGCGGGTGGGTGCAGTCGGGTGACATCATTACCAGTTTTTTTATTTTTGTCTTTGCTGTGGCGTGCATGGAGTTGAGAGGACGAGCATCAGCTGTTGATCACCAGTAACTTCTGTGTTAGTGAAGCTAGTTTGACAATTTTTGTATTGCAAAGGACTGATAGAATACTGATTGTCTGCTTGTTGTTTTCTACTTCTAATAAATACCATTTTGTGATTCCTTTTATTCGTGGTTCCATTGAGGTGACCTCTTTTGTAACAGAAATGGCATTGGGTCTAAAAAATAAGATCTTCAAATTTTGGTCGTAAGCATCACTTATAAGAGGCATTTCATCTGAAAGGATTTCTTCCCCAATCTTCGTATGTCCTGCCGTCACCCACAAATCCCATACTTGTCTGTGCCGCGGAGAAAGCAAGTCATGATCATTCACATGGTGTTTATTATGGCCTAGACTTGCACTGAATGGGTCAGGTGCTTGCATTAAGTTTGGTTTGGTTTGTGGGGTTTAACGTCCCAAAGCGACTCAGGCTATGAGAGATGCCCTGGTGGAGGACTCCAGAAATTTCGACCACCTGGGGTTCTTTAACGTGCACTGACATCGCACAGCACACGGGTGCCTTGCGTTTCGCCTCCATCGAAAACGGCCGCCGAGGCCGGGATTCGATCCCGTGTCCTTGGGAACAGTAGTCGAGTGCCGTAACCACTGTCCCACCCCAGCGGGGCACTTGCGTTAAGTAAACAAGGCAACAAAAACTGTGAATGTTGCATGAACAGTTTGCCCTTGCTGCCTTTCTAGGAGCACATATTGTCACTCCGCATTTAACACAGCAACTATTTTCCATTCGGCAACACGCCTTAAACCTGCCACACGTTGACTGTAGATCACCCACTTTCTGCTATTGGAGTGCATTATTCAATGTCATTGATGTGTGTGTATGCTTGTCCACAGGCCCTGAGAGACAAACACAAATGGAAACCTCTCTCCTCCTACTCCATCAAGACGGTGGTGATGCGTCACAGGCTGGAGAAGCCTGACCAGTCGTACTGGCTCGCAGAAAACCAGTGGACGGTGCTTATTGAGGTACGTCACGAAACCTTGAATAAGTCAGACGATCTGTCCATGCGCGCTTTAAATTTGCGGTTTCATTCTGCGCATGCCCGAAATGCATTGCAGCGGTTGTTACTTCTGCTAGACTCTTGTTTTTCAAGCCTTCATAAGCACAGTTATCACACACATATATTATGCTGAGGCATGCAAAAGGAAAGAAAAATAAAGAGCCTCTGCTTGTGCCACAAAGTATAACGGGCTAGATATCACACACAGTCATCATGCAAGTATACTTGGCTGGGCATTGATTTAAAACTGCAGATTTAATTCATCCAGCTTCTAATATTGCAAGAAAGAGTAGCCAGACCAGATACCAATGGGCTGTGGCCAAAAGGAGCTACATTGTCACCAGGTTTTCGACGCAAGCTCAAGGTGCTTATGAAAAACGTGTGCACTAGAGGCAAACAGCCCCACAAAGTAGGATTAATTCTTTGCTGCCTCATTCATTTTTTTTTATTTATTGAGCTGAAACATTGGAAATTGCAGATGGCTGCTTGGATATCACCAAATTTATGCCAGGGTTTTCTTGTCAATTTTGTAGGTGTCCATAATCATTTCTGCCGCTGGGAAATGTTTTAATCTTCGGTTGAAAGTTTTGTCAGAGCCTTGCTCATACTTATGGCAGCTGCAGACTCTCATTGGAATGCAACTAGGCCAATGGTCACTCACACAGACGCAGGCGAAAGCTCTGAAATTTTTTTGTCCCCAACAGAGCATTAGTATTGTTCATGTATAAATTTCACACCACGTCATGCCATTTTGCAGTGTTAATTCGATGCTGGATAAGCTGAGGAAAAAAGTGGCATCCTCTTTGAAGATGAGTGGACTGCTGCCAGGAATCTTAAGCATTTCTGGTGTAACTGTAGCAAATATAGGGCGTGTTAAGTGGGTGTTCAGCTACTGGTAGCTATCAGGACCGGAGCGGTAGTGAGCTAACTCTTAGTCTTCTGGTCCACAAAACACTTCGTCTTCCTCTCTCTCAGTCACTGCATAACTTCTTCACTACAGGTGTAATAAAAAACCGACTTGAAAAACGACCATTCTCTTCACAGAAAACTGGAATACTAATACCAAGCAACTCAAATTTATCGAACATAATTTTCAGTGGAGTCGCGTGACAGAAGTAGATGAAAGTAGGGGCAGCCATTATTCACCTTTTCAGCAAGGGACATAATTTATCTGTAAAGTGTGTGGCAGCTGTTTGAAAATCTCAACCAATTAGTATGCTGAATTTGTTTCTGCTGTTATTCGGCTCGCATATCTCTGAGCCATTTTATAGCTCGATTAAAAAAGTATTCCCAATTTTATAGTAAGGCTGGCTAATAATTCCTAACAGTAGATGCATCTTTTGAAGCTTTAAGCTAATCACAAATGTCACCAATTTCGAAAACTGCATTTTAGGTTTAATTGCACATCTAGAGACTGCCAAAGCGCGCGGAAAATAGTTTAGCCGACTGTGATGGCTCAGTAGTTTTGGAGTTTAGCTGCTGGTCCTGAGAATGAGGGCTCGATCCCGGCCTCAACGGCCATTTTTTGGTGCAGGCAAAATGCAAAAATATTTCCACGCTGTTTCATGGCATGTTAACAAATCATAGTTGGGTAAATTATTCAGGAGCCTCTCATAGGCCCTGGTATGGTAAACCTTATAATTTGAAATTCAAAATTTATTTCGGGCATGTTTTTGCAGTGTTAGCTAGCCACGTGATTTAAATCCGCAGTGAATAGTCTACTATACAAGACTAACAGTTTCTAGCCCTTGAATAGAACACAAATAGCAGCCATTAGTGTCCAGAGATAATTCTTATCATCTAGCATGAACAATGAAAGAAGTTTCATTAGTTGCAAGATACGCTTAGCACAGTGGCATGTTAAAAATTTCAGACAGTGCAGCTTGATTTGTAATTTTTTCTCAGTTTTTGGCAAACTCTTACTAATTGTGCATGGACTTGCATTCGCTTTAGGTTCTTGAAAGGCTGCGGACTGAGCTACTTGCCGACGAGCTGGGCATCTGCTCTCTCTTTGACAAGAACGTGAGCTTGATCCAAGCAATGCGTGTCGAAATGAGAGCGAACATAGCATTAAGGCTGAAGAGGATTGTGAACGTTCTGAACAGGGAGCCGGAAAGAGTGTTGGAGTTTTTCCTTGAGTTATCTCCATCTGCTACCAATCAGAGTTTTTCGTCTGCCATGGACGAAAGTGTGATTAGGCAGCTCTCAAGCTTGTCACTCTCGGCCAGTGATAACTCTTTCAGTGAAACCAGTACAGATTCTGGGGTCGACAGTCGCAATTCTTCTTTCGCAAATAGCACTCTCGATGTCTCCCCGGATAACCAAATTTGTCCGCTTCCTGACCATAATGCGCAGGAAGCAGCGATTATTGTCAGAGGGCAGCTGAGGCTGGCGAACGAAAGTGCCGAAACTGACCCGATCCAAGTTACGCTGTCCGTTCTTGTCAGCGATGGTCCTCTGCTTTTAGAGACCAGCAGCACCGTGCACGGTTGTCCGAATCAAACATTGGCAGTTCCACTGGGAAAGCTTACTGGCCTGACTACGCTCTCCCTGCTGGTTGTGAGGCTGCACTTTGAAGCTGTTGGCGAGGCAGCCTCACCCAAAGACGTCACTAGTGAGCTCTCGGTGATGACTTCTGCGGGGCGACAGCTCGTCACCTCGTGCTTTTACATAAGAGTGAGCAACAGACGTGAGCAGTGCGAACTGCGCCTACCTTTTCCACAAGTAGAATGACTAGCCCTGGATTTCGATCCTTAGGGTAAAAACGAATTGACAAAGGTGCAGCGGACAACTCAACTGAAACTCGCTGAACCACGTTGTTTTCAGATAGAGGAAACAAGCTAGGAATAGTTTTCAATTCACTTGGAGATTTTATAGACATTTAAGTGTTTAATGTTGATCCGCACTTATAGGAGTCTATCCTTGGAGTTCATTGAAGACTTTAGCTGTGTTGTGCTCAGATATGCAGAGTTTATCTCACTTGTACACTCTTGTTTTCCTATGTAAGCTGCTGTACAAATGATGCACTTCCAGTAGTTGCAAGTGATGGACGGATACGCGTTCTCTTGCTGCATCATGTAGCACAGTCAGCGTCTCGTGGCAGATAGGAAGTCCGACACAAGGTGCCAACTTCCAAGTTTGAAGCTCAGTCTATTTAAGCTAGGGGGGTAGTCTGGCAGCCTGATTGAGCATGTCTGGGTAGCTCTGAACATCAGAGTATCCACAAGTGCTTGAGGCTATCATACTCAGCATGGATGGCAGTTCTGTGAGATGGCTGTGCCAGAAATGCATATGCATGTTAATTCAGTCTGCCGGCAGATACCACCAGGTGGTACCTCGGTGCTGGCATACAATCTATAAAAGTGTCACCCTATCGACTGCTGGACAGTTATTGCAAGGCTCAGTACAGTACCTGTATTGGAACTACATTCTTGGAGTTTTCTGCATAGGCCTTGCATTGTGATACCACAGAAAATGTGCACGGTTTTCTTAAGTGGAAGTATAAATGGTAAATTATGCTGCTGTGATAAGTAACTGTGGAAGGCTGTAGAGGATAACTTTTCATTTCAACGTACATACAGAAACATTGGTACTACATATATGTAATTAAATGCGCTGACTTTTGTATCAATGGCAGACCCCGATTGCAAGTAGGCAGCTTAATGAGCAAAAGGATTTTGAATAACAGCATTTAGTTATGAAGCCGAATTAAAGTCCTGTACTTTAATTTAAAAAGCATTCTTTTCTCCTTCCGCTTCTTTTAAATAAGGAATATTGTTCTGGAAAATGCTTTAAGTGAGAATCAACTGTTTTGGCTGCCGCAATGTAACTTTATATTCTCTTCTTGGATGATGACTTTAGAAAATGGCAAGAAGTCATTTTTCGAGTCATTTTTATGTTTTGATGTCCTTACCTGTCGCATCAATGCAAAAACTGTCCAATTTACAATGCTTTTGACTATGGGCATATTGTAACACCTGTTTATTATATACATATATGCTACGTATACGATGTGCATCTTTTATAATCGTTAAATCTGTAGGTTTTTCAACCTTCAAGATGTTTTTTACTATTTACGCTTGACATTTTGTGTACTGCTGGACGCAGATGTTCATTTTAAAGCTTTGGATTGTGGTGTGGTGTACAGGTGCAACTTCTGGCAAATCAGCATTGCCGTTCAATGCCTTCGAAAAAACCCGGTGCAGAGCCTGACACTTTTTCCATCAATACCTGCTGGTGAAACAGTGTGGTGCAGGAGAGACCACTGCTCTGATCGGCCTCATTCTGCTGTCTCTCCCTGCCTTTTGAACTCTCATTAGACTTTAGAATCGCAGAGTTCATCATCACTTTTAGTAGCCTGAACCTTCCCAAGTTCTTTGCACTGCATAATTATTAATCAGTATTAATTAATATTGGTACCATATCATTATTGATAACTAATAATTATAATTCCTTAGCAAAGTTGTTTTCACCACACAGTTGGCTCACTCAGTCTAGTGTTTCTTTCCATTTGCATGCATACTATGGCTCGTTGGGATAGGTAGATAGATGTTTATTTGAGTGTGCCTCAACAGCCAAGTGGCCAAAGGAGCACTCACTAGGTCAGATACATCAGAATGACCACTTAAAAACAAAACTAGGCATGAAACCAGCAATTAGACAAATATGTTCGTGTCAATAAACATTTTGTTATACTGGATTTGTAAACGAGTCATTGTACAGTTGGCGTGCAAATCGAGATGGGAGCCAATGACTGCCTGTTCCTAGTCTACATCTGTATTTACCACTGCCATGTTTTTTGAATAAAGGTATTGAATCAATGGCAACGCATCAGTTTTACTTGCAAGGGTGTCTTAATGCAGGATGAATTGTTGCATCATAAAACGGTTTTCTTTGCCCCCCTTCTCAGACGTGTTCTGAGAGATTGAGAGTGAGAGCGAGGACAGCCGCAAATGCAGGCACTGAGCTGTGCTTTGCCTGGATAACTGCTCACACTGAAGTGAAATAAGGACAGTGCAGACAACAGGGATCACAACAGCAAGGAGCAATGGCACCTCTAATGTCGCACATCTTAGCGTTCTTTTATCTTTGTGCAATCTGAGCAGCCATGCATTCCAGTTAAACCACAGTGCAGTGATAATTGCTGCCTGTTTCCATGTGTAGCGAGCGCCCTTTTACATTCCACTTTTACACCAAAGTAAATGAAGCAGTAAATAAATGAAAAATAACCTATGCACACAAGTCAAAGACCCTTCAGAATTGCGTGTCTCTATTCACATTCTGCTTTTAAATATAGAATGTGCATTATGCACCATTATGCCATTTTACAGCTTAACACCTGTATGATAGCACTTTATTACTGTATAGTCGGATACAACTTGTGTCAAACCATCTAGACTTACCTACATATGTTTCTCACAAGCCCCAGAGTGTCAAATCGCTTGGAGTGATCTTTCAAGGACACATGTCTTGGAATGATCATGTCAACCATCCTCCATCAAAATTGAACAGGGCAGCAGAAATGATAAATCGGTGTCGCCATTTTCTTTCAACTACAGTAAAACGTATGATGTTCTACTGTGCTCTTTTCCATTCCCATCTGTGTTATTGTGTTCTAGCATGGGGCAACATCACTGCAACAAATATAATAGTTCTGTCCTCCAGAAATGAGCTGTCCGCACATTTGAAAATGTATCATTCTTGGGACACATAGCACCACTTTCTCATACACATAAGGTCATTAAAGGGACAGAACACTGGAATTTAGGTTTCGATTTTGTTTCGCCACAGTGGAAAGATTGATTTCTAAAATGTTCGATTCCATAACGGCTTTGTTAGAAACGCTGTAGAAAATTTTTACCGGGAATTTTTCGATCAATGCGTGCGCCCGTTTTTATGTAGTCCGATGCTGGAAACAATGAGCAGCGACCGCGATGACGACTGGTGGTCGGCAAAAAAGACGCGCAGAAAACAAATATAACTTTCACTCGCCAGACAGTAATCAGACATTTTTTGCGTAGAGTAATGTCATTTTCAGTTTCACACTCAATGCTGTTACGGAACAATAATGCACGCCCTCGTTGACGAAAGTATTAGTGGGCACTGTCATTGCTTCATTCACGAAATTGCAAACACTGTGGCGCCATCTAGTGGCGAAACCTGAAAGCATACCTCTCGCGGTGCGAAAGCAGGGGTGGTTTTTATTTAAGGACGCACTGGAGAGAGCGCAAAATATAATAAATTCTGGCAAGCACTCCTAGGAGAAAGAAGAACAATGTGCAGTAACGAAAATCAGCGATATTTTGCTGACATGTAGTGAAGTGGTGGGCTACACTAAAAGTACTAGGGTTTCTCCGCTAGATAGCGCCTCGGTTATTTTTATGCGATTTTCAATGGCAAATTAAAATTGATTTGATATTGTAGTGCTCGATCTACTATATGAGGCAAGATCTTTTCATCTCCAGCATAACCTCACGACATATTTTGGCCAGTGTTCTGTCCCTTTAAGGCGCAAAGATATTGTCACACGCTATGCAGCGACTGATGGGAAAGAAGTGAGAGAGGAGGCTGACAAAGTGCAAGGGGCGTTGGCCTGGCTTAAGGTCCGGAGCAATCAGAAATGCTCGGGATATCTTCGGTAACATTATGTTCAAATCTTGTGAGTTTAGAGTCAACCGGCAGCCCACACGTGCATGCAACCGTCTTCTGCGTCAACAACAGCATGAGGGACCAACACATTTTTCTTCAACAGATTGCAAGTATGCAGTTCAATTACAAGTTGACAAAGCCCCAATCGAATTCTGGAAGACTGCGCGGAAACAAACACGTCTGTCTGTGCTGGCAAAACCACATCTTGCGTGAGAAAAAGCAAATTGTCGCAAATAGGGGACGGATCTTCGACTAAGGCGGACGGCATGTGTCGCCATAAAGGAATTTCGCCGGCTCCAGTGTCGAGTGTTGTGCCACACTCGCGCTAAAAGTCGATGCCCAGAATGACGTCATGCGTGGCATGAGGTAACACAACAAATTCGGTCCTGAAACTTGCACCATCCAATTCAACAGAGGCCGAGCAAAGGCAGACAGGAGTTAAAGTTTTGCCCCCAACACCACAAAATGTGGTTGCTCGGTCCCATGCAAACATAACTCTCTAGCCAGAACAATTTCTAAATGAAAGTGTCATCACAAGTACAGGGTCATGCAATTCTAGCTATAACACGGTCACTGCTTTCAAAACGACATTGCTTACGACGCAGGCACATGTCGAAGCAAAGCACTAAAAGCATAGTGGGACCCGGAGGTAGTGCATAGCATGGAATGCCACTTAGCTTTACTGACCGACCGGGTTGGACGCATTGACGCTTTGAAAGCAGTGACTGTGTTATAGGTAGAAGTGGATGACCCTGTACAGCGGCACCAGTGTCCACCAAAGTAATTGTACAAACATTTTTCACATGCACACACACTTTGTTCTTGAGGATTACAGTAGGAAGAGGTATGAGTAAGTTGACCGGCCAGCAACCTTACCTCCATCGATCGTACCAGCTAGCTTCCCATGGTTGGTGGACTGGAGCGGCGAGGTGATGGTGAACATCACAGCCGGATAGGAGGCAGAGTCATGCTCCGCCTGAAAGCAGGAGAATCAGTGCAGTCGGTGCGGGAAAAAGAGGGTTGGCAAAGAGAAGCAGGCGGCTGCCATGGTGCGTCATCTTGAAATTGAGATGGTCGTCATGCGGAAGCATGCATAGATTGACGACGTTGGCAATAGCGGGTGATCTGTCTGCTGCAGCTGCAACTGTAACAGACCGGCACCTCTCGGTTACCGTAGAAGTAGCATGGATGACTCCGTACCGAATGAGAATATCCAGTAAGCATATGTCAAGGTGGTTCAGATGGAATTTCCTTGTAAGAATGCTGATCCGATTGATGTTGGTAATCGTAAAATTCAGAATGAAGGGACCGATCGGTCCGCCCTGGCCGGTGCGCCGCTCATTGTTGGTACATTGAGCCCAGGGAGTAGGCTGGTCCATACGTGGCTCAGTCATCGAGCATGCATGGTGTGCTTTATCATGAGCGGCACTTTGTAGCTGAGAGGTCAACTCTTCATGCACGATCTGCCAAACCATTGAGGCCTTGTCTTCAGAAGCAGGAATGTCGATGCCGGCGACACTTGTGACGTTAGATAGCTAACCAAATTTTGGCGAAATTCGCCGTGACTTGAGTGCCTCGAATGCATGACACTGCTGCATCATGTCAGCTGTAGACTAGAGGTAAGGTTGTCTTTCGTGATGAGAAAGTTATAAGCGTTTTCGGCAATTTCTTTCAAGAGGTGGCCCACCTTGTCCTCTTCAGACATGTTTCTGTTGACAAGCCGGCAAAGTCTGAGCATTTCCTCGGTGTACTTTGTGCATGTCTCACCTGGAATCTGAGCTCTCTGTGCAAGGGTCTGCTTGGCTCTTTTCTTGGCCGAAGTGTCACCAAAGTTCTTGGTGATTTTGTCAACAAACTGGGTTGAAGTAGTCTGTCCACGTGATTTTCAAACCACCGGAGGGCGGTCCCGGCAAGAAAGAAGACAACATTACTGAGCTGCGCAGTCAGATCCCAATGATTGTACTTGCTGACTCGTTGGTAATGGGTCAGTCAGTTTTCAACATCATCATCAGGTTCACCTGTAAACGTGCGGTGTTTTCGATGGGGTGGCCAAGACCTGTGTTGAAGCTGGAGAATTGTCCCGAACAGAATGTGTTTATTCACAGATGAACTCTGATGATGGGGGTGGACTTGAGGCACAACAGGCAGGCAGGCCAACATCCCTCGCACTTCGTCACCGCCGTCACTTTCACTTCTTTTCCTGCAGTCGCTGCGTAGCGCATGACACTTCGCATATATGCGTAAATTACTTCGCACCTACAAACGGGTCATTAAAGGTACCTTAGACTTATTTTTAGATTTCGCCGAACTAAAGAAATCTTTCAGCAACTATTGTTTTTGTAATCCATCTCCTTGGCTGGTTCCGTCATCACAAACTAATTCTGGTAAAATGATGATTCAGCATAAGTTACTAACAGTACTAAATCACTATGATGCATTACAATTTGATATTGCACAACTGTCCCAAAAATGTATTGCAGAACTATTTATATAGCATCGTCTACTACTACACAATACATATAATGCATAATATATCATGTGTTTCTTAGGAGTTTCTGTTGATGTATACCTGTTTACTTATGTATTTTGCGTGTGAATTTTCTTTTTTATTAAGTGCCAAACTGTGTATAAACGTAAACATTGCATCATTCTTCAGTGTTGCTAGGTGACTGAAGCTCAGTCAAGCTGCAACAAAAGCAGCTTTTCTCCAGTCACCCTTTTTTGCTGTACGTTGTATGCGAAGATAAAAACTGATTGATTGATTGAACTGAAATGTGCAGTAACTGCCACACAATTCTTCCATCACCAAAAGTACACTGTTAAAGCTGTTCTGGTTATCTAAATAAAGATATAACCATCAGAATTAATTAGAAGCTCGAGACTTGTGGTGCTTTTGGCTTGTTTGATATAGTGAAATATAAAAACTGACTGTTTACTGTTTGGCAGAGCAATACACACGATACATATCACTACCCATAGTTAGGAACTGCGTTTTTTGAGTTCGTCCTACTACAACATTTCTCTTATCTCGTCATTCACCTGAAGCCAACAGTGCCTTCACTTATGCTTATAATCCGCCCAATGAAGGGTCTCCTCGTGTGGGCTATTTATGAATTGCTGCTTGGCGAAGTTAAGTGAATTTTGAGTCTTATAATTTATTTTGCGTACTATGTAGTGAAAGAAGTTAATCTACAGTGCTCTGTTAGTTGCAAACACCAGTAAGCAGCAGAACACTTCAGTAAGCTTATGCAAAGCTGTCAGTTTGTTTCAATTGCCTAGCTCCATTTCATGCATCCACGTGATATTAGATTGGTGATGGTACAAACTATGCCTAGTCTAGGTACAAGTGAAGAATTCTCAGCTTTGTCTGAAATGGAGCCAAAACTAATAAATGTTTGAATTGTTACTCCCAATGGTGTTTGTTTGGAACATTCTGCAAGAATGTGAAAAGAAAAGGAGGCATTGATCAGCGAGGTCAAACCATTTCAGCCTGATGTGTAGTCATTCCCTAGAAGTGGCATAAGTTTCCTGAAAATATAGGACTCATGAAAAATGAGGATAGGTGTGTGCAGCTCCACTTTACATAGTTTGCTTTGTGCACACGCGAGACCAGCGTAACGAGTATGTTGGGTAACTCAAATATATGAAGTAAATACACACACTTGACAACAAACATTGCATGACACCACCAAAATTATTGCCCTGATATCCTTGCACTGACCAATGTTACACTGCACGTCGAGGAGGACACCCTGAAAAGCTACTTCAGAATAATCCAACATGCATATGCCTAAATTAGATGTGTATGCTATTTACTTGAATTCTTTAATCCATGGGACATCCCACAAAGAGTCATTGCTGGTTAAAACCCGTAGTGCAGAACCGCTTCTGAATAATTTTTGCTTCTAAAGCTTTTAGGCATACACAGGCCCCTGTCCCACAGAAACAGTCTCTCATAGTTATCGTGAGATGCTATACATGTGCTCGCTTATCTCTCTTTCACAAGGTCTATCACCACGACGTTTTGCATGACGACTTCTTTCAGCCACCTGGCCTCATTTTCCCTTGCCGTGATCATCCCTACAAAGTCAATCGCCCGGTGTGCTACTCATCTTTTTATGCACATTCATACCTAGAATCATAAGTGATTGGAATAGCCTACCATCAAGTATTGCCACCGAGATTCACCCAAACAAATTTCACAAAATGCTACATACATCAGAATGTGACGCCCCTGTACACCACTGATTTATATTACATAGAGTAAATAACCCTTCTTTTCTGCTCCATCGAATGCCACTACATTCTTTCAGATGTTTTTGTATTCTTAATCTGCGCTGCAAGCAGTTTTTATTTGTTGTTTTGCGTGAATGTGCGCTGCCTTTTATGCGCACGCGCGAGAGCCACCAAATTCGAAGCGACCAATGAGAAGTCTCATGCCTAATCACCATTGAATCGATACTCAAAAATAATATAATAAACCTTGTCTTCTTCTGGGGAATCGAAACTCCATCCCTTCGATCTGCAGCCCAGCGCTTTATCACTATGCCATGCCCCAAATCGTGAAACGCTCTTCATAATTCTCCTTGTCTACAGTGAGAATGATAGCGGCATTCCGCGAGTGACAGATACTGCGAATTTACTTTCCTGAAGATGAATTATAGAAAGCAGGTGAACTTTAATGCGTTCAATGAAATGCCGGTTGTGTTCGACAAGGGGCGCGCGATGTACCGTCACGACAAGACGCTTTCCCAGAGCGGCCGCGAGAGAGACCCGGAAGACTGAATCTTCCCAAAACGAGAAGAATGCCTAGCAAAAAGACGTCGCCAGGAAGCTCAACGACGTGTTAAGGCCACTGCTAAACAACAGCGACAGCAGCCGGAGGAAAGTGAGGAAGAGGACGAGGAGGATGAAGAAAGTGATTCCAAGACTCGTCGGTGCACTGAACATTTTTTGCATTGTTGGGAAGGGGTTTATTTCTGGGATGTTTTGCAACGTACGATAAAGAAAGATTTTCCACTAGACTCCCACGGCATCCGGTATTTAAGCATTGATAATGAAGATGGCGTTCCGTATGATTTAATCATGCTCATGGGCCTCCACTCTATATGGCGCTCCAGAATGGCGGGCTATCACTGCGACAGGGATGCTCGACCCGCTAGAATATACTTTCGAGAAAGTGTGAATTGGTTTATTGCCATACAGAAAGTGGCTGCTGAACCTCCCGAATGGCTCTCAAGGGTAGAGCCTTTGCTGTCGTTGCGGGAGTTTTAATGTACTGAGACGAAGCCAGCCTGACATTGGCTGATGATGACCTTCCAATATGTACTTTGTTTTGTGTTATTCGTGTTGTGTTCTTGTGAAATGGTATGAACCAAAGCCAGGAAATAAAGAAAAAAAAAAAGTGCACTGAACACGATAAATCTCAGTGAACGTGCCAACTTAGCACCAAATATAACCATAACTTTACGCTACCTATATCCAGGCATAGCAGAGCTAAGCCACTGTCAATTGTTTTCATTTTAAAGGTCTACTGTCATCCAAAAGATGACCTCACTGGTTTACTCGAAGCAGTTGACAGAGCCATCCAAATAGCAAGCTCCGCTCCTATTGTGATAATAGGTGACTTTAATGCACCACATGTAGACTGGGGACACAATAAGAACACTCTCAAGAACACCATGCTCTCATAATACATTCGGAAAACAGGTGCACCCTCGTCACTGACTGCACGCTATCCACACGCATTGGCAACAGTGTGAGCAGAAATACCACCTCAAACCTTGACCTAACTAAAAATGTTCGACAGGTTAAGGGCTCATTCTCACGGCCAGTTTTTCCCTTCTCTGTTGCCTCCGTCGCGCCGGCGTTTGACGGAGGAGGGGAGTTAATAGTGCCAGTATTCCCCGAACTCGGGTGGCCGGCGCCGTGGGGTTCTGCTCTTAGGCCTCATCCTCCCTCCTCTGCCTGTGTTACGCTTCGGGCTTTAAATGTGAGCCCGTTTACCGTTTTGGACTCGTGGATCACTGCCGTCGTGTACCACCCGCCTTGGTGCGGGCCGGACGCGTCCACATAGTACACTCCGGGTTTCCTTTCGTAGTGATAAGCTAAGGCCTTTGCCCTGGCCATGCGCCTACCCTCGTGGTCGTCCTTGGACATATTAGTGGGGAGTGGTTTTACGTGCAGGGCGTATCGCCACTCCTGGGGAAGCCTTACTCTTTCCTCGGTTACAGTCGTGTGTTGTATGTGTAGACGGGTTAATAGGCGACGCCCCGACGGTGTCTGCGATAGTCGCGTGTATTGACTCGTTAGGTGGGCCTCTCTCAGGTCCTCGAACGAGTTCGTCATACCCAGACCTTGGAGTCTCAGGTTCGACGTGGTTATAGGGAGGTCGAGGGCCTTCTTCGCTATTTTGCGCGTGATCACCTCGAGGATGTTCTCGTCGTGTTTCTTGAGGTGGAGATAGGGGGTCGAGTACAGGATTCTGCTTGTTACAAAGGCATTGGCCAGCCGTAGAGCATCTTTGCTTCTCAGTCCCCCTTTTTTGTTTGAGACTCTGCGGACCATTCGGCCCACCTGGTCTCCCACCTTTTTTAGCTTGTTGAGTGTGGTCGTCGCTAGCTTACGCTGGTGAATGAAAAGGCCCAGTACTCTAATTTCCTCTCTCTCGGGTATCGGTTCTGATCCAAGTCGCAATTCTATCTTGTCTGTGCATTTTTTGGACGGACGAATATGGACGAATTCGGATTTTTTTGGTGAGCACTGAAGGCCGCATTTTTTCGCGTACTCATTTACAGCGGTGGCTGCTTCCTGCAAGCTGGCCTCCATTTCTCCGAGAGAGCCCTGCGTGGCCCATATGGAGATGTCGTCCGCGTACAGCGCGTACTGCACGCCCGAGACTTTCTCCAGGTGGACCGGGAGATTTTTCATTGCCATGTTGAAAAGAAGCGGGGATAGCACCGCTCCCTGTGGTGTACCTCTTGCCTCTCGTGCCTAATAGAAAGGGACCGTGGTCTGCGTTCTGGATCCTCACGTAGGCCTGTCTGTCTGAGAGGAAGCGTTTTATATACTCGAACGCGTTCTTTCCACACCCCGTCTCCGAAAGGTGTGTCAGGATGGCCTCGTGCGTCACATTATCAAAGACTCCCTTCAGATCTAGGGCCAGCACTATCTTATCCCCGTTCAGATGTTCTATTGGATTCAATATTTCTCTGCTAAGCTGTAGCAGGACGTCCTGAGCCGATTTATTTGGCCTGAAGCCATACATCGAGTCGGCGAAGACTCGCTTATTTTCAAGATACTCGGAAAGTCTGTCTCTGACCATTGTTTCCATCAATTTGCCTACGCACGACGTGAGAGAAATGGGCCTGAGGTTGTCCGTATCTATAGATTTGCCTGCCTTTGGGATGAAAGTTATGAGTGCCGTCTTCCATTCGATGGGAAGAGGAACTTCGCCCGTCCAGATCGAATTGAAGTGTTCTAGCAGGGATTGGTACGCGTGGTCTGGTAGGTTTGCTAGGAGTTTTACCGTGATCCCATCCCTTCCTGGCGCGGTCCCGCGTTTCATTCTCGCTAGGGCTGCCTTGAGCTCGTATAGTTTGAATTAAAGGTTCATCTAGCTCAACATTTTCGTCTCCATTGTACCTATAAGCTTCTCCCCTTGGGTCTTGGGTCGTGCTCAAGTACTGGTCTCGGAGCTTCAGCGCTAACTGGGCCGTATTTCCTTGAAACGCGTGTATTACTCTCTGCAGGTGTTTCTGCGACTCGGTGCGCGTCTGGTTTGGATCTATGAGAGCTCGGAAGAGACGCCATGTGTTTTTGCCAGACATCTGCCTAGCTGCCGCGTTGCACCTCTCTACCCAGTTAGCGTCCACGAGTTGCGCCGCGTATTCTGCCGCCTCTTTTGTTATCGCCGCTATCCGAGTTTTTAGCTTGCGGTTATGTTTCTGCCTGCGCCATCTTTTAACCATGCTGCGTCTGGCTTCCCAGAGGTGGAGGAGGTGGGTGTCCACATCCGTCACCGCCTCAGAGAGCTTTACCCGCGTTTCCGTCGAACGGAGACTCGTCAGCAGCTGTTTGGTCCAGGCTTGGTATCCCTGCTCCTGGATAGAACTAACATTATATTCTTTTCTAAATTTTGCCCAGTCCGGCATCCTAGTCTGGCCCGTCGGTCTGGTAAGGGGTTTAGTGCGGATCGTTATGTTGATCAGACAGTGGTCACTACCGAATGTTTCCTCCGTATTCGTCCACTCCACTCGCCTCGCGTTTTTTGAAAAAGTTAAGTCCATGGTGGAACAAAAACGGAGCACCTATGTACTAAACTGACTCCTGACTGTGCTGTCATGGAGGCGCGGAAGTACAATTGACAGACTTCCAAAGCATCTTGTATTTCCCATGATTCAGCAACAATGGGGCACACTGTGTCCCCTACGACTTATCGGTAAATTTTTCGCATCCATGACCGCTCAGTCAGGAGTCAGAATAGTACAAAAACGGAGCACCGTATGTACTAAACTGACTCCTGACTGTGCTGTCATGGAGGCGCGGAAGTACAATTGACAGACTTCCAAATACTATTCTCGTAAGCCCGCATACATGTACAGATTGCTTCCGAAGTCGACATCCATGAAAACAAAAAATTTCATTCAACAGCATGATTGTTCAACAGCGCCATTGTATTTGTTCTATTGCACACAGCTGTTATCATAGAGAAATTCGAACTCATGCAATTGGTGGTAACGTGACAAACCCGGACAAACTAACACGAAATTGAAAAAGTAGCTGTGGCTTAGCTCTGGTTAAGCCTGTACCTGAGTGATTGCGAAAGCAATACTGGCTGCGCTTGGCTCTGCTGGTGGTTTGGGATGGCTTCGCCTTTTGTGCAACTAAAGGATTTACTCTGGACACAACGTGGTTTCTACTGTTTGTTTATTCCAATGACCACGCTTTGGTGGTTCGTAAAGTAGTGACTCTTGATCTGAACACTGGCTCGCTCACTGAACCTGCAGAACGCCGCCGGGCTCGCCATTCTGCGGCATAGGCGCGTTGCTTAGCCAACCGCCCTTGCCTTTCTTCATCTGTCTTCTCGGCACGGCGTTGGCGTTTGCGCGCAGCACGTCGCTCCAGCGACGCCTTGTACAACTCCTCAGACATGACTAAACGGAGCGAGCCTGCGGCGCTCAGTTTCTCCTCTCCTAGCGAGCGCCCTCACTCGGCGGGCCGAGGAGGCCGTCACATGGTAGCCGCCGCGCCGAGCGAAGGAACTACTACGGCCGAAGAGACGGGTCGTGACGTCACGCTGTCACGTGGTAGCCGGAGCGAAGGAACGACCTCCACTGATGGCAGAAAAGTGCTAGCAGTATTGCTTTCGCAATAAAACAATTGGCTGTGGTTTGACCAATGGCCATTCAGAACAGAATTGCGGAATCGCTCTATTCTTGTTGTTTCGTTGTCTCAGCTGCACACTCTTGCCCCGCCGGGGTGGTGCAGTGGTAAGACGAAACGAAGAGGCGTCCGTGTGCTGTGCGATGTCAGCGCACGTTAAAGATCTCCAGGTGGTCGAAATCACTCCGTAGCCCTAAACTACGGCTCCTCTTTCTCTCTGTGCACTTTCACTCCCACCTTCCCCCTTTCCCTTACGGCGTGGTTGAGGTGTTCACAGGAAACAAGTGAGACAGTTACCGCGTCTTTCCCTTCCTATAAATCAATAAATCAATCAGCTACTGTCCGGAATAACTGGGTTTGAACCCGACCTCGGCGGCTGCGTTTCGATGGAGTCAAAACGAAGATGCGTCCGTGTGCTGTGCTATGTCGCTGTATTCTTACCACCGCCACCTCGCTCGACCGAACGGTTAATCTAACGTGGATCCCAGGGCATGCCTCGATCCCCGGTAATGAGCGCGTTCTTACGCTGGCTCGAGAACTCTCTACCCGAGCCCCGGATGATCAGGCACCCAACTCCGCGCAGGAGGCCGCATCGGTCCTTTCTACATACCACCAAATCACCACATTCTACAAACACAAGCGCATGACACTGCCACCACCCCACAGCACCTTGTCACCCTTATCCAGTGCTACATGGCGACAATTGCAGATGGATTGTTTCATTTCCCCCTACCGTCTCTCATGCCTTCACCCTGGCTTGCCCCCTCACTGCGACACCTGTGGCGAGCCAAAATCCTCACTTTTTCACTACCTGTGGGAATGTCCTTCCCCCCAGGCAGTGCCCCCCATCCCCCATCCCACCTTTTCTTCCTGGGAGGCTGCTTTGCGGACAGCTCAACCCGCCGGTCAGAAATGGCTGGTAGATCGGGCTCTATGTGAAGCAAAAGCCCGTGGACTCCTGGACTAGTAGGGGACCACCCCGGAAGGCTTTTTTTATTAAATAAAGTTGTTTCCATCCATTCATCCATCCCCAGGTGGTCGAAAATATTCCGTAGCCCTCCACTGCGGCTCATCTTTCTCCCTTTCCACTTTACTCCCACCTTCATCCCTTCCCTTACGGCGCGGTTCAGGTGTCCACAGACACAAGTGTGACAGATAATGCGCCTTCCCTTCCTGTTAACTAATTATTATCAGCTGCACGCTCAGCTTTTCTCTTGGGAGGGGTGGCTGCTCCTAGCCCTACGGGGCGGGGACTGGTAGCTCACTGCTGTTTGCGGCGGGGGCCACTATGCCATGGCGAAAGAAAGCCTGTAATGGCTCATGATATCGTGAACAAAGTGTGTCCCACTTTTGCGGCGTTTTGTCTGGCCGAAGCGGGATACGTCCCTGCCATCTGCAATGCTACACTTGAACGCACGCTAAGGAACGCCACGCGACAGGAGCGATGGCGTACAGTCCAAACACTTGCCGGAGAAAGTGTGATACTGCGCCTTTCCTTTCCTGTAAACCAATTATAATTATATATATATAGCATGCAACGAATGCCGACAAGAGATTAACAATGGGAGGCAAATTATAGGATCGTTGGAGGCGAAAATTAAGGCGCCCGTGTGCTGTGCGATGTCAGTGCACGTTAAAGAACTCCAGGTGGTCGACGTTTCCGGAGCCCTCCACTACAGCGTCTCTCATAGCCTGAGTTGCTTTGGGACGTTAAACCCTACAAATTAAACCAAACCAAATTATAGGATAGGAAGGGTGGGCTTTCGCCATTTTTTTTAATCTGTTGTAGGCCGTCATTGCACCCCCTACCGTTTTTGTGGTGGACGACGGCTGTTGCAACGCGCGTCTTTCTCTCCCTCTTCTGTTTCTTCTCTGTCCGTACGAGGCAGTGGAGGTGGCTCACCTACAGAGCCAGTAGCAGGCCCTTGCATTTTCTTTTCCCTCTGCCTTCAGTCGGAACAACAACAACGTTGACGGCTGTGCGGCCTCTCCCCGCCAACATGTACAAAGAGGAGCAAATGGGCACCGCCTGGCGCGGGCGGAAGCCTTGGACTGCCATTATGGATGCAAACCAGGAGTTTTCTACGTGGACGTCTCTGGCCCGAACCCTAGGGGTTTATACACAGCCGCGGTCATCCACAAGCGCAAAACAGTAGACGGCCTTACGTTCTAGGCCCAGTCACCACCCACGCAGAAGAGGTTGCCATCGCCCTCGCAGCCTCTGACGTCTCCTCCAAATACATAATAACCGACTCGCGAGGGGCTTGTTGGAACGTCCAGCAAGGGTGGACTGCTCCCTTAGCTTACCGTATCTACCAAAATTGCAGTCGAGATCCGAATCCCGCGTAATCTCTCGTTTGGGCTCCAGGTCACCAAGGTCTCCAAGGGAATGAGGCAGCTGATGCCGCCGCTCGCGCGCTCTCTCTCCGGGCATTTCCCACGGGACCCGACGTGGACTAAGATTGTGATTTCAGCCCAGCTTACGAATTTAAAGAAATATGTGAACGTTACAGATCCACGCACCAAACTCTTCCCACCCCGTGCAAAGGGCTGGGGAAGGCTAACGAGTGGGTGCTCCTGCGCATGCTCACCAATACAATGATGTGCCTGGCTACTCTAAAACATTTTGATCCCCAATATGACGGGCTGTGCTCACCACAGTGTGTGGGCCTGCCAGAAAAGCCCATCTTTGCCCCCTATTCCCAACCTCCCCTGAGAGAACGGTGAGGCGACCCTGTCCGGCTGCTGCACCCTAGAGGCCCAAAAGGTCTTAACGCAGCGCACCTGGGCTGCGGCAAACGCCAATGGAGTGCCAGTCTAGGAATCCCACCTAGTCTATATACCTTTCTGTACATATAATAAATGTTTTTACCACCACCGCCCCAGACTGCAGTGCACGGAGGGTGGCTGTTCCTGGTCCTGATGAGGCTGGGATAGGTAGGTCATAGCCGCTTGAGTTGGGTGCTAGCGTGCCACCGAATGTTGTCTGTTGTAGGCTGTCATTGCACCCGTCACCGCTTCGATGGTGGACAACGGTTGTTGCGGCGTGCGTCTTTCTCTCTCTCCTCTTTTTTTTCTTTTAAGGCGAAAGTCTTTAATGGTTCATGCTAGAACACTGTAGTTCATGCTGTCGTGGAGAAAGTGTGTCCCGTTTTTGCGGCGTTCTGATTGGCCGAGACAGGATGTATCGCTGTCATCTGCAATGCCACACTTGAATGCGGATTAAGGAACCCTACGCGACAGGAGCGATGGCCTCCTAGGTACCCTATGGCCCCCAAGCAGCACCTCCACCGGCGTGTAGAGTTTTGGCAGGCGTCTTTATTTTCTTTTTTTTTTGTTCCTTCGATTAGAGCATAACAATTTCAGACTTAAGCGGAGAGCAGGACAGTCCTCTGGCAAGAACGTATTCTTCTACCGTCTCCGCTGCTATCTGAAGTCTATGCGAGATATCGGCATTGGAGCCCCTACTCGTCCAAATAGTGATATCAGCATATATGCTATGTTGGATCCCCTCTATTTATTTGTCTTAGGAGAGGGGAGAGTTTCCTCAGAGTGAAGTTGAACAACGTGGGGTAGACAAAATATCCTTGTGGCGTTCCTCTATCTCCCATCGACAAGGATTCGCACTTGAGATCTAAGAATTTGATGGTAGTCTGTTTTGCCGAAAGGAAGTGCTTAACGTACCTGAAGCATTTCACTCCTACGTTAGAATCATTCAGACCCTCGAGTACTGCCCTGTGTTCCACATTATCGGAAGCCTTCATGAGGTCCAGCCCGAGAATCGCTCTTGTGCCGGTCTGTTCTCCCTTATCTAGGTCGCTGTGCTTCGACTGAAGCATGACATCCTGTGTGATGAGACCCCGGCCTGTATCCAATCATTTTGTCTGGCCGCCCCTCTCTTTCCATGTATCTAGAGTGTCTTTTCTGCACTACCTTCTCCATGAGCTTCCCCAAGCAGGAAGTGAGGGAGATTGATAATATAATATTCAAGTCCAGAGGTGTGCCTGGTCTTGGAGTAAGGACTAGGTTGGAGTGCTTCCATTCCTTTGGTATTTGCCCCGTTTCCGAAATCGTGTTGATTATCTCAGTCAGATACGTGATCGAACTGTTTTCATTATTCTTATGTGCAGTATTGGTTATTCCATCCGGACCCGGGGCTGAACGCTTCTTTAGCTCGACCAAGACCGCTCTTGCCTCTGCCTCTTCGATGCGTTCGTCCAGTTTCGCATTGGGTATGCCCGAAAATTCCGGGAGGAACATGCCCAGTTCTTGGTTGATGTATACCTTTCTAATGTGATCCAGTAGTTTCTCGTTTGAGCCCTCAAAATTGTGCTTAGAAGCAATCTAAGTTTCCGTAGTCTGTTGCTTAGAACGACTAGGATCATTAGGTAAGATCGCCCAGGTTCTCGAGAGACCCATATTCGACCCTAACTCGTCGCACAGGTCCATCCATCCCTGTTCTCAGAGCCGGGCCGCATGTTTTTCAGTCAACGTATTTTTCCTGGCCAGTTCTCTGCGTAGGTGCCGATTCCATCTCTGTTTCTTTAGCTCGTCTTCCAGCCCTTTCTTCCGACGTATCATATTAAATAATTGCTTCTCCATTTCGGGAGGGTTTCCCGACGTCTTAGCTTCTTGAGTAGCTTCCTTAAGATGCGAGTGGCGTTTCTGCGTCCAGTAATTCAGATTGGCCCATCCGTTTCTGTCTTCGGTAATCCTGAGCTCACTAAATTTGTTCCAGTCCATTAGTTTGGCTTTACCCGATGGCTTTCAGATTTTCAGTCCAATGATACCTCTATGATTAGGTGATCACTTCCTAAAGTAATGCCGGTGTTGTTCCAGCGAGTATCATGGCAGCAGTGCGTGAGAGTAAGGTGCGGCAGAGTCTTTACATACACTGTTACCCATCCTGGTGGGGCAGCAAGGGTCCGTGAGCAGATACAACCCACTGGCTAGGATGCCATCTAAAAGTGTTTCTTTCAGCATCCCGCGAGTCATACCCCCATCCTTGACGCCGAGCCTTAAAGTCCCCCACAATAACCAACCTGTCTCTCCTAGCTGTTTTGACCGCCTTCCGGAAGAATGGAGTAAAGTCAACCTTGCTCTGCCTCGGTGGACTATATACACTTTAAGGATGAAGAGATTTTCTCTATTCTCGTTACCCGAGTGCAGTTTCAATGCTCCCATTTATTGGGTGCGGAGTATCTGCCGTGTTGTGTTCCACCAGTGTGGCAACCCTAGAAACTCGCTCATTTTCGCTACAATGTCCTTTGTACCCTCTAAACCTGATATTATCCGAGTTTGTTTCCTGGAGTGCTATGGCTTTTGGGGGAGCTGCGCGTGACCCCAGTAGCTATTGCAGTATCCCTCTCTTTTGTCCATGGCCCCTGCAATTCCATTGTCAAATTATACAGCTGTTTTTCGTTTTCGAACGGTCACGGGCCTTTCTGTTTGGAAGAGTGCGGTCTAGAACTTAGACCTGAGTACGTTCGTCTAAGCCTAGCTGTCTGCACGATCCCTTCTATTATGTTTTGTCTCTCTTCCAACTTGGACAATCGGTCATCTATTGTATTCAGTATATTCACGGTTCTTTCGACTATACACTGGATAGCGTTTATTCTACCCGAGCGTTAGCATCCATTTACTTCACTTTCCCTTTCAATGATCCTACGCTTGGCAGGTCGGCAGCCCTGCTCTTCGTTCTCCTCATTGCCTATCTGGGTGTCAACTAGCTCCCTCTCTTGAGTCTCCATGGCTTGAAGCCTTCTAAGTCCCTTTCGAAGTTCTGCATTTTCTTGCTCTATACGCTCCAGCTTTTTTAACCAGTTCAACATTTTCTTTGAGAACTTTTTCCAATTTCTTTTCGATGGAATCATTAATTTTATCCTGGGATAGCCCCCTCCTCGAGCTCACCTTTTGCTTCGCAGCTTCCAGGTTCCAGGGGTTGTTGGGGTCTCTCATGGACGATCTCTGTTCTTGTGCCGCCGGTGTCGTAGCCCGCAGACTCTCTCCAGCACCTCTGGGCCCGTCAGCCCTGTCTCCTGGTGCGGGAATATTCAGCCGTACCTTGGAGCTGCTTCTCCCGCGCGCAGACTTGGACCTGTCCCTGGAGCCAGAACGTCAACTACTAGTTGGGTCTTTAAGTCCCTCAAGCTTGTTGCGAAGGGAGAAGTGTCCAACTGCAGATGCCTCTTCCTCTTCTCGAAGCTTTTGCTCCCATCTCTTCTTGATGACTTTATGTGGTGTCCTGTAAATCATGCTGCAGCTCTTGTCCCCCAAGGGATGCTGCTTCTGACATAGCGCACATCTCTGGACGCGCAGTGTGGTCTTCACAGAGATCCGTTACTCTGCATCTTCTACACCTGTGCGTCTCCGGATCTGGACATACGCCTGCCCGGTGCCCAAAGTTTCCACATTTAAAGCTCATTTATTACTTCTTGAAAATCACGCATTTGATGGGTGTTGCTTTAAACATGATAGTCCATGCTACTCTTTCTTCCTTGAAGCAGAGTAGTATGGTCCCGGTATTGACTCCGTCTCCGCACATCCATTAACTCCGGGTCTCCTAAAGTGTAAAACATTCTTTTGATTTTGACGTCCGGTATTCTTGGGTGAATTCCAAGGATTACTCCTCTTCCAGAAGTTTCCGAGTTCGCCACATACGCGTATGCTTGGCATTCTCCTCCCTCACACTTGAGTTTCGTGATTGCAGCGTATTTTATTTCTCTGCTTTCATCGTCCCTCGACACCATCAGTGTCTGATTCTTCGTGTTCGCCGAGATTTGGTCACCTTTCATCTCGTCTACCGTAATATTCGTCGCTAAAGCGGTGACATCCGTCAAATCCTAATGTCCGAATCCTTTGATCGTGTGAGTGATACCCCTTGCAGGCCAATTACTACTTTGATCCAGCCTTCGGGTATCGGCGTTCTTATCTTGGCTATTGAGTTCCGTGCTTCTTTCATTGTCTCCCGGGATACCGCTCGTGCTTCTCTTCACTCAAGCTCTCGCGTGATAGCCTCTTTATCGTTCTCAGACACAAAATTTTTTCTAATCTTCATTCTCCACTCCCCCTGCGGGGAAGCATTTTCTTCCTCATTGTCAAGCATAAGGTCGGTTGCCTTCATCTCATCCAGAACCTCGCGCCCGGCAGCAGTCTCGGACGCTATCGGCGCCTCGTATCAGACTGCCACGTATGCCACGCCGCAGCTTAGCGTCCGATGCAAAAAAATCTAAATAAATTCTATAAGGAGGAGGATAAACATTTATTAAGTGATGAAGCCAGGCAGGCAAGAGCTTCCGCGCTGATAGGAGCCCTTGACCTCTGGCGACCTGGGATGCACGCTCGATGGTCCGTAGTTGCATTAAAGGGTCCGAGCTGAGCATAGCGGCCTCCCAATGCTCGCAGGTGGAGAGCTGCAGATCCCGCGGAGGAGGGTCTCGTGGGCATGTTCATAGTATGTGGTATAAGTTGGCCCTCTGGTGGAATGTTACAGTACGGGGTGTGTAATGCAGGGTATTCATGGGCGTAGGTGACTAGATTTGGAAAGGAATGCGTCTGTAATTGTCGCCAGGTGACCTCCTGTGCCTTTGCAAGAGATTTGTGTCCCGAGGGTGTAGGGTACATATTTGACGGAAGTGTAGTCTAATTTCTTGATAGGAAACCATACGGGCACTCGCCGGGTTGTCGCATCGCCCGGCTTACGAGTCCTCGGGCGAAATTGTGGGCAGCCCCATTACCCCGAAGGGAGGAATGTGCTGGTGTCCAGATTAGCTGTATTGAACGGTGAGTCCTTTGAGAGGCAAGCAGCAATTTTAGTGCCATAGGGGATATCCTGTCTTTGCCGTAATTTCTTATTGCGGTTTTCGAGTCGCTAATTAAATGAAGGGCTGAGGTTGAGCTTATCGCTATAGAGCGATCGCAGCCTCCTCCGCTTCCTCCGGGTCTTTGGTAATGATCGAACCGGCCGTGAGTTGTTGGCCCTGATAATTTAGTCACAATCATGAATGCATTATGGTCCGCGTGTTATAAAAACTCTGACCTTCACTGCCGAAATAAAGACTTCCGTCGAAAGCACTCATTTTCTGAAGTCCAACCAGCTCTTTCACCAACGATTACTACATTAGCTTCCACCGAAGCAAAGCGATTTCCCCGGAGTTCGTTTAGATGCGTCCGCTCCGCACGGCCGCCATCGGCGTTCTCTCTTGTTCACGTTCAAACATTTCAAATTTCCCGCGAACAACATTTAGGTCATCGCCACCGGAAATCGAGTACTACGTGACCCCATTTAGACGTCGCCATTACCACTCTCGGCTATTTCGACATCTGATTGACTTAATTGGCTCTAAAACCTAATAATTTCATATGCACCAAAATATTTCCCCAGAGAGCATTTTGGTCCTTTATGTTGTGGGAATTCAACACTCTCTCGCCCGCACGACGCGGCGAACAACCTCTCTCTCCTTTACGGGGACCCCTCACTGCAGCCTTCTTATAACTTGTGTCGTACGAGACAAGCAGATCAATCAAGGGGAAATGAGGGTGCTCGTTATAATACATGAAGGAAAGAAGCCAACAGTCGGCGAGGCCAAGGAAAGCGTTGGGGATGGTACTTTATGTCTTTTTTTTTTAATGTTTACTTGGATAATCACAGAAATTAGTAATGTAATCTGTTTAGGGGAAAGATAATTAGACACAAAGTAGTCGTGATGACAATTCTGGTGACACGAAAATGCCGACGTACCTACTTAATGCTTATGCACTCTGCCGCGGTGGCGCAGTGGTTAAGATGCCCGGACGGTCCGGATCTGCAGTTGCTGCCTGTACAAGTCGACATATTCGCCTACCACTTAAAATGCTTCGTTATCTATTTTGAACTGCTGTTCCTTCCAGAGATTGTTGATATTGCCTTTGTCTTCTGCACTGCACAGTACTAGCGACGAAATAGGAGCTCAAATGCGATGACTTGCGGATGATTGCGTTCATTAGACAGTATTCACTTGTGATCGCAATGCTGAAAGCTATCAGGAAGACCCGAATAGAGTCTCGTAGCTGTGCGTTGACTGGAATACAAGTTTAATTTTTCTAAAACAGTTGAGGTGAGGTTTAGAAGAAAGATCCTGAATTATACTCATATGTTTCAAGAATAGCTCGCTGAAAAAAGTATGCGAATATGAATATTCGGGTGCACATTTCACTCCTGATTTAAAGTCTCCCCGTCATATGCCGATTATGTCACTTTTAAAGCATGTAAAACGTTATATTTACTTTTCCTGTGGGCAAGAACATGTACATATGGTCATGCAGGGATATTTTGTACATGAGTTACATCAGGATCCGTCTACTGCTTGGAGATAAAGATGAGCTCGAGAGGGTTCAAACATTGCCGATCTCGTTTTGTATCGTGCATCGCGTACGAAAGAAGCACTCTACTGGAAATTGCTCGCAACGTATGCGCAGAATTATATTTCTTGTTGAAGCCTTCACATGATAGTTTTCCGCGATAGCTTATACAGCTCGTTCGGTCAAAACTACGTCGGCGTAATAATAATAATAATAATAATAATAATAATAATAATAATAATAATAATAATAATAATAATAATAATAATAATAATAATAATAATAATAGCTGTGATGGAAGTAGATAGACCCAGGATCCTTGCGTGCTTACAGTTCAGGCGAGGCCTAGGTCACTCGCCGTAGTTGCGTACCGCCGGAATCGGTAGGGTTGCTGGTAGGTGCAGAGTTCAGTACCTTGGAAAGAAGGTTCGCTGGGGTGCCGCTTTGGTCTTGGCTGCTGGTTCTCAGTGCTGACTCAGTACGGTCAAGCCCCGAGGAAAGACCAGAACCCGGCACTTTGGACATCCTTCTTTCTTCCTCTTTTTTCTATACTTCTACTGCTTCTTCTACTGCTTTGAAAAACGCCCGCAATATTTTTTTATTGATATCATCACAGTAGTAATCGGTACCGCGTGTCGGAAATAATTGGGGGCGCATAAAAATCGTATCTCGCTAATCTGTGGTTTCAGTG
The DNA here is from genome assembly GCF_055883805.1 of Amblyomma maculatum. NCBI lineage: Eukaryota > Metazoa > Arthropoda > Arachnida > Ixodida > Ixodidae > Amblyomma > Amblyomma maculatum. The sequence goes on from NC_139352.1 coordinate 84,170,929, forward strand.
ATTGATGATTGATTGCTATGTTAGGCGATGGCGAGTTAATAAAATTATTGTAATTAATTGATTGTTTGGTGAAATAAAGGAATGAAGAACATGGGAAAAAGAAGGTTCAAAGGAATCAACATGCTAAAAAGAAATGTCAGTGCTTAATGATGTTAATTAAGAATAGTCTGTCAATGATCAATTAATCGATTGCAAGAATTGAAAATAAAATAATTGGTAAAAGGCGGTTCAAAGGTGCCAAAATGCTCACAATAAAAAGCAAATGCTTGACAATTCTCACTAAATATAGTGCATGCCCAATTAATTAATGCACTTAAATTTCGAAAAAGAAATGTAAAATTCAAGAAAAGTGAAAATAAGGGAAAGCTACTGCTTGATGATGGTGAGAACAAAAACTTAAATGGTATAATTAATAATATAGTGAAATGAAATAATTAAAGACAGGAAAAAAAAACAAAGTTGAAAGGTGTCCAACTGCCTAAATTGGAGAAACAATGTTTGCCGATGTCAGATATTGCTGTACAAAAATAAGAAGTAAATAGACATGGAAACGGAAAAAGGAAAACATTGTCCGTGTGTGTTAAACGCTATAAGTGATACCCTTAACGGCGGAGTTTAAGTGTCCCCTTAATTTTTAATATCTGACTCTTCGTGTAAAACGTCAAAAGTATTTGGCAGTCTTTTTATGGATCCAGCCTTGTTGACCGTGATTATAAGGTTCGTTAAATAGCAGCGGGAACAAAACTCTTTAGGACGACGCTTTTTCTCAAACTACTGGCAAATGGAACAGGCTGCCGAGTGACGCCGTGAATAATAAATCAAATGATGCTTTCTTGCCGACATTGTAAATGTGTATGATAGTCGCTTTAGATTTCTTTTTTTATACCTTTTATTCCGCCTAGGAGCAGAGGTGGAATATTGTTATCTGCCTTATATACGTTTTCTTCTATCCCCTTCCCACTGTAATGTTTTGGCGCTGTGGATTTTTTTGTAAAATAAATACAGATGGGGCCCTCCCCAAACCAAATAACATTTCAAAATTCATAAGAATACGAATTCCTTCTGTCTCTTTTGGGGCGAGAAAGACAACTTAGACCATTGGATTTGGGTTTGCAACGTCCATAGGCCTTCCTCAGAGATCTTTTCTGATACCTGTAAAGAAGCTTGACATAATATGTTGAGGTTCAGCGATGGCCTAAGGCCATCTAATGGCGCGGCGTCGCCAAACTTCCACGGCCTGCGGCACGCTGGATAACCTGCCTCAATTCTATCTCATTTTCAGCAATGTTTTATCATGGCGGGCTATACTCAGCCTATCCCAGAATGCATTAGGACGTCTGTCCCGCTGTGATATATTCGCCTTTTTCGAGAAATGGCCTAATTACCTGTTTGCATACATAAACGACGCATAATCAAATCCTGGGTGCGGAGGCCGCGGAGGCCGCTTTTCGTTAGGGATGAAAAGCTCGGCGACCCCACTCCGTGAGAATTCGCGACTATTACGACAAACAAAACCACTCGGCTTCGTCGCAAAGAAAAGCTGCCATATCGATCTCTGGTTGATCCTCTTCCAGGTATCAATTATAGAAAATGGCGGTAGAACAGCAGCTACTAGTCCAACACACAGCGAACTAAAGGTACATAAAGAATATGTTTCAGAATACTCGGACCCGCTTGTGATAGAACTCAATGTAATCCGCGATGCTATGGGGGCCATAAATGAAATATATTTCATAACAGAAGAATATATTCTATACAGACTCCTTAGCCGCCATAAAACAGCTGAAGAAAGTGACAAAGACGCTTTGTGTAACCCAGGAAATCCACGCACTCAATAAAAAAACAAAGATAACGCATCCAGATACATTGGACACAAGACAATGCTGAGAACGCTGAGCAGAGAAAAGTTGACGACCTCACACACGAAGTTCCAAACACTAATGCGCTCCCCACCAAGCCCCCTTCTGATGCCCGCTCCGCGGTTCCCATCAAAGCATCCTCTTTAAGGAAAAGTACACGTGCCCTCATTCCCCCGTGTACATTCCCCCTCCCTCATAACTTAACGAGATTGGAGGAGGTCTCCCTTAGAAGGATAAGAGCTGGGGCGGCTCTTACCCCGTCGGTAAAATGCCGATGGGAATCTCAAGCAGACAATGGACCAACCACATGCCCGAAGTGTTCCACACCAGCTGCAGAAGTGGATGTTCGCCACCTGCTGTGGACTTGTGCAGAGACAAGGGCATCAAGGACACAGATCCTGCGCGAAGGGGGACTAACCACAACAAGGCCAGAAAAGAGCTTCTCTAAATAGCTCACCGACAACGATAAGAGCGGGAGCCTGCTCCGGTTCCTTACGGAAAATAATTTACATGAGTTTCTATAATATGCCTTATGGCAAGCTTGCGTAAAAAAAAAAAAAATGCCTGGGGGCGTGAAAAGAGCCGGCGGCGGCCGAAATTTCCTGAGTTCTCTATTACGCTGTTCCACATAGCGTGAGTGGCTTTAGAATGTTAAACCATATTAATCGATCGCAATTTCTTGTGGTTTATGTGTCCCTAAAATAATTCATCAGGTCAAAGGCCCCAATTCATTTACTAAGTCCACATTAATTCAGCTCAAACCAAGAAACTATCAAGGCCTATTTAATAAAGAAGATAAAGCTACCGAGGCCCACGGACAACGTGTCCGTTTCGCAAAGCGGAACTCCTGAGTTTGAATCTTAACATACACCATACAGGCGAAAATCCTAACGGCCCTAACTGGTTTAAGGAACAAATTTCAGTCCGTACTGGTTGGTTCCTAGTTGAATAATAACTGATCCCCAAAGGGAATTTAGGTGGGATCAGATGGAAATTTGTTCCTTAAACCTAAATACAAATTTCATTTAAGTTGAATTAATTTACACTCTTTACAAGAACCTCCAGGATATTTTCGATACAAATCAGAACATTCTTTGACCTGTTCTTGAATTTCAGAAATTCTTTGCGTCCATCAGGGTTTTTCACTCACGGCCACCAACGCTTACATCAACGGCAACGTCGCCGGTTTTTCTGGTCTACGTGCCCTTAAAATTATCGCGTGGAAGCTGGCGGTTATGTTTCGCGCCCTTGCTCCAACGTAATGAAACGCGGTCGGCCCTAAACTGGATAATAACAATTCTATATACTTCATCTCAGTTAAATATTTACGCAAGATGTGAAAAATACTTACAGGAACGCTACATGACGGAAAGCAGTATATAGGTAGTTGGCTTCGCTAAGCTGCGCTGCACTACCTTTTTACAATCCTTGGCTCAAGTTAAGCGAAAACCCTTGCATATGTGCCTCGATCACTTTTAGTACGTTCTCGCTCCCCTCTGCAAGTATACAGAGCTGTCCTCGTGGCGTTAAGTAGTCATTTTAAAATATTAACCTAATTTCAATCAATGGGCATGAGCTGGAACTAAACTTTTGCCCGAAAAGGTCAAAGTTCATAGCCCAATCTCTGGATCACTCGTCGGCATGCTTTGTTGACGCGTTCGGCGTCAAGCGGCTTGATCTTCCTCCTCCAGGCGTGCACTACGTCCGTCGAGTTCCTGGTCGTGGAGTAGGGATTAGGGCGCACATTAGCGTCCTTCTCCCAGGTGTGCGTCCTGATAAAGTCGCGCACGAACATTGTGTAGGGCAGACCAAGAGCATCATACAACTTCATGGCCGTGTTGAAGGGGTCCAGAGCCACGTCTTCGTAACGAACCTGCCATAAGCAAGAAATACATGGAAATTCCTTTATTCAATGCCACAAGTTTCAGGTTATTGCTCGTTTTAACGACGGAGAAGGAATAGCAGTGGCTGCAGTGAATTAAAGTGGGTGCGCTTACAATATACCGCAAATGCACGCCGTTAGCCCACCTGTATTGTATGCACGGTTGTTGTATACTATGGGAAGGCACGAGGGAAAACTATGTGGAAGTGTTTTAATCCATCTTCGTTTTGCTCAACTGATGGCAGTGATTGGAAGGAAACAAATGGATTCAGATTCACATGGTGCATTACTATACACTTTCACGCACGCATTTTGGGCTTTAGGAGGTAGTTCGTGCTCTATAGCCATGTGCGTTTAGATCGAGAAGTTAGTTTATGCATGACATTGTGTTTAAAATAGATGTTTTTACCCGCAGACTCTCGTACGCCCCTTCGCTCTAAAAAGAGCCGAGGACAATAAAAATTAGGAGGACCCTTGTGCTTCGCTTTAAGAGTAATCCTGATAGCGCGCGCACTCACAACACCACTTCTAATGCTCGTACCCCAGCATCCTGCTTTCGCTTCAACCACCTAGCTGCCTCACACTGAGCGTCCTTCTCCGTCTTTTCCATCTCAGTAACCGCCTTACAAATCGCCTGGAATTTGAGCACTGCCATCACGAGAAGACACATCTTCAAAGAAGCGGCCACCCCACTATTACAGGTGCCGCAAACAACCCCTTACCCCCCCCCCCCCCCCCCTTACTATTTCTCGCATATGGTCCAATGTTACAATGCCAGTCTACTTTGCCTAACTAGTTCTAGCCACAAGTGTCACTACACGTGCACACACTCAGCGAAAATACCAGAATAACACCACGCTGGCTTCATTCACTAATCATCAACCACTGCTCACTAATCAAGCAGTTAGTCAAACCAATCATACTATCAACGACGCCCAGTCAATCAGCCAACAATACATATATCACATACAGTCGATGAATTTCATTCATACCTCTCCTGGCATGTTTTTCGACTCGTCGATGAAATTATGCACAGTTCGCACTATAATGTGGTGGCGCCATCTATGTTGGCAGAGATGTATCAGGTCAGAGTTCCGGGGGACTTCTGCATCGTCGCCACTCAGGTGCTTTTTCCGGCTCAGCTTTCACGTGTCCTTGAAAGCTTCATCTCAAACCGGGGTACGGCAACAGTTTGTCGGTGCAACAAACCCAGTACGCTTCGCGTAAGACATCTGGGGACACCCACCTGTATCATGCGGTCAGGAAACTTTCGGCTCAGTCTGTCAAAAGCGTCCATGTCGCGCTCGATATCTGCGCACAGTGCGGCAGCGCTCGAGCAGTTTCTCTTGAAGCGGCACCAAAGACGCTGCTGGCGCGACACCCAGATGGCGCGGGGATCCCGTACCAGGTGAACCACGCTCAAAGCGCCCGCTATCTTGGGCGGCCTGTCGTGCAGAATATGTTCCACGTAGTCTAAGCCCATGCGGACCACTTTCATCACCTGGAACATATCGAACGTAATGAAAATTTAACTGAAGAGTTGACCTTTGGAAATACCATTCTTAATCTGGCAGATTAGCACTACAAACAAATTATCTAGTCAGTTTTTAGCATGAGTGGTAGAGACTGGAAGAAAACCATTTTCGACCATGTTCTGTGCGATGTCAGCGCACGTTAAAAATCCCCAGGCGGTCGAAATTACTCCGTTGCCCTCCACTACGGCTCCCCTTTCCCTCTTTCCACTTTCACTCCCACCTTCCTTCCTTCCTTCCTTCCTTCCTTCCTTCCTTCCTTCCTTCCTTCCTTCCTTCCTTCCTTCCTTCCTTCCTTCCTTCCTTCCTTCCTTCCTTCCTTCCCTTAAAGCACGGTTCAGGTGTGCACAGAAACAAGTGTGGCAGATAGAGCGCCTTTCCCTTCCTGTGAACCAATTATTATTATTATTATTATTATTATTATTATTATTATTATTATTATTATTATTATTATTATTATTATTATTATTATTATTATTATTATTATTATTATTATTATTATTATTACTAATATTATACAGCCTTCACTCGGGTGAAGTGGTGAAAAGGATAGAACGGCCGAAGTTAAGATGCAACCGTCTGAAGACGCGGTTTGGTAGTGACATTAGCACACAGCTCTTCCAAGCGTCCTACCTTCGCTACTGTCGCCGAATAAAACGGAAAGGTGGAGCTTAGAGAGTCGTTGAATCGGCAACGTCAAGCCTCTTTTAAATAAAGTACAGCGCACAACATGAAGGGTATTTTTACACTGACGCCAGTTTCATTGCATTTTTGTGACGAATTCGCCAGATTTCTCTTGCGCTGAGGTTTAATGGCTAAGTTACGAAGAAGACCTCGAAAAGCAGCCAAATTTGGAGTCAAACGAGAGCAGGTATGTTCTTTCGTACTGCTTTCAGACCTTTCATAGCGCCCTTTTCAAGAGTGTGGTATTAAGCGTTGACGATCCTTGAATTTTTGTACAAATGTGTGGGCTGGAATGCACTCGTCACCAGGAATAAGTTTGTGATTAGCGGAAGATGCGACATGCACTGACGCACGGCTTCACATTTCCACTATAATGAACTTTTGGAGTTGCTCCGCCTGCATCGTGTAGACAGAGGTGAGCTGAAAGAGAAGCGACAAAAAAAAAAAAATGGAAAAGGAGACGCGTCGCAACAGCCTTCGTTTGCTGCAGTGGCGAGTAAGACGATGGCGTTAAAGGCAGCTACCCCTGCTACTACAGCTACCTCCATCGCGATAAGCGGACGCTCCCGTTTCCCCATACCCGAGCAACTATAACTCGCCATCCCTACGATAGTTTAAAACCCCATGCTTGCGCCTCGTACTTTAGAGTAGGTAGCAAAGACACATTCCGTTACAAAACTCGGCAATATCACTAATTATCCCTGCTTAGACCATTACTGATAAACGATGCATACTGTTCATGAAGCAATGATATCGCATAACCCAGTGGTTCTTAGCGATGGGTGTGTCGGGACCTCTTGTGGAGCAGTGGAAGTGGGGGAGGACCCCTTAAGACCAAAGCAGTGGAGGCGGGATCCCTGTGCGGCGATCTTGTGCGCACTTTCAGGAACAGGTCGCGGAATCGGGAATTGGGTCCAGTGTAAGCTGAATTTCTGAAGAACGCGCACTTGATAAGCCACCGCGCCAGCGCCTTCAGATGACGTCGAAATGAGGCAAGGCGTCGGCGGTGGTATGCATGCATGAATTTATGCCTCTAGAAGTGATTTTCGTCTCATGTAATACCCCTTGAATGGGGACTTTGAGGATTCGATAAATACAAAAATAAACAAATAAAACAATATACTCCTCCAACCCTGTACTTCTCGCTCATCGGACACCCGGGGACGCTTTGCATTGCAGGACCACTCAGCAATGCTGCCAAAGAATGTTTCACTGCAGCGGCATCAAAAAACGCCGTAGACGCTTTCCCCCCTTTCTCTCGTTCTCGCTTTTCGTTTTCGCACTTTTGTGTTTCAGTCGCCTTGAGAAACATCTTTGAACGTCTGCGCTTTTAACCCTGCAAAATAGTGCCTAGTCAGGGCAGAGCTATTACGTGACTTTTATTAGTTTTTTTCTCTGTGGGAGTGGGTTTCGGGGACCGCGTACTTCCCCTTCCTACCCCCGCGCTTTGAGGAACACTGACAGTGTCTTGCATTTCTTTGACAGTGTATTTCTTTGGAAATATATTTTACCCCTGCAGAAGTGTAGGGTAGCCAACTGGGCATTGCCTGGTTAACCTCCCTTCCTTTCTATTTTATTTTCTCTCTCTCTGTCTCAATTTACCTTACAACGTATACTCTCCCCCTAGTTCGCAGTTTTGCTGTTAATCTTGAGACGAGTTCATGCGATCAGTTAATTGCTTGTTCACGCTCTGTTTTAGGTGTGGGCAAGCAGAATGCAAAGTGATTTTTCAAGGGGCTTGCGTACAAGGTGCAGTGCAGCTCCAGCGCTAAAAATCAATACAGCGCCCCGCCGGGGTGGTGCAGTGGTAAGACGCCCGACTACTGTGCCGGAGTACCCGGATTCCAACCCGACCTTGGCGACTGCGCTTCGATGGAGGCGAAACGAAGAGGCGTCCATGTGCTGTGCGATGTCAGCGCATGTTAAAGATCCCTAGGTGGTCGAAATTTATCCGTAGCCCTCCCTTACGGCTCCCCTTTCTGTCTTTCCACTTTAACTTCCACCTTCATCCCTTCCCTTTCGGCGCGGTTCAGGTGTCAACATAGCAAGTGTGACAGATACTGCGCCTTTCCCTTCCTGTGAACCAATTATTTATATTTTATTTTATGACTTTGTAACAAAGCGCATGGGAC